>NC_133406.1:100567500-100874038 GCF_049350105.2 Macaca mulatta | reverse complement strand
TTCTCAGAAAGCTTCTTTCTCTTTGTTATCGGAGGATATTTCCTTTGGCCCCATAGTCTTCAAAGGGATCCGAAATATCTGTTCTCAGATTCCACAGAAATAAGGCTAGCAAAGAGATCCACGAAAAACACATGTAACTCTGTGAGATGAATTAACAGAACACTAAGCAGTTTCTCAGAAAGCTTCTTTCCAGATTTCATCTGAGGATATTTCCTTTTTCACCATAGCCCTCTATGGGCTTCCAAATATAACTTTGCCAATTCCACAAGAACTGTCTTATCGAAAGGCTTCTTGAGGGGAAAGCTGTAACTCTGTGAGATGATTTCACAGAACACAAAGAAGTTTCTCAGAAAGCTTCTTTCTCTTTGTTATCGGAGGATATTTCCTTTGGTCCCATAGTCTTCAAAGGGATCCGAAATATCTGTTCTCAGATTCCACAGAAATAAGACTAGCAAAGGGATCCACGAAATACAGATGTAACTCTGTGACATGAATTAACAGAACACTAAGCAGTTTCTCAGAAAGCTTCTTTCCAGATTTCATCTGAGGATATTTCCTTTTTCACCATAGCCCTCCATGGGCTTCCAAATATCACTTTGCCAATTCCAGAAGAACTGTCTTAGCGAAAGGCTTCTTGAGGGGAAAGCTGTAACTCTGTGAGATGATTTCACAGAACACAAAGAACTTTCTCAGAAAGCTTCTTTCTCTTTGTTATCGGAGGATATTTCCTTTGGCCCTATAGTCTTCAAAGGGTTCCGAAGTATCTGTTCTCAGATTCCACAGAAATAAGGCTAGCAAAGAGATCCACGAAATACAGATGTAACTCTGTGAGATGAATTAACGGAACACTAAGCAGTTTCTCAGAAAGCTTCTTTCCAGATTTCATCTGAGGATATTTCCTTTTTCACCGTAGCCCTCTATGGGCTTCCAAATATCACTTTGCCAATTCCACAAGAACTGTCTTAGCGAAAGGCTTCTTGAGGGGAAAGCTGTAACTCTGTGAGATGATTTCACAGAACACAAAGAAGTTTCTCAGAAAGCTTCTTTCTCTTTGTTTTCAGAGGATATTTCCTTTGGCCCTATAGTCTTCAAAGGGATCCGAAATATCTGTTCTCAGATTCCACAGAAATAAGGCTAGCAAAGAGATCCACGAAATACAGATGTAACTCTGTGAGAGGAATTAACAGAACACTAAGCAGTTTCTCAGAAAGCTTCTTTCCAGATTTCATCTGAGGATATTTCCTTTTTCACCATAGCCCTCTATGGGCTTCCAAATATCATTTTGCCAATTCCAAAAGAACTGTCTTAGCGAAAGGCTTCTTGAGGGGAAAGCTGTAACTCTGTGAGATGATTTCACAGAACACAAAGAAGTTTCTCAGAAAGCTTCTTTCTCTTTGTTATCGGAGGATATTTCCTTTGGCCCTATAGTCTTCAAAGGGATCCGAAATATCTGTTCTCAGATTCCACAGAAATAAGGCTAGCAAAGAGATCCACGAAATACAGATGTAACTCTGTGAGATGAATTAACAGAACACTAAGCAGTTTCTCAGAAAGCTTCTTTCCAGATATCATCTGAGGATATTTCCTTTTTCACCATAGCACTCTAAGGGCTTCCAAATATCACTTTGCCAATTCCACAAGAATTGTCTTAGCGAAAGGCTTCTTGAGGGGAAAGCTTTAACTCTGTGAGATGATTTCACAGAACACAAAGAAGTTTCTCAGAAAGCTTCTTTCTCTTTCTTAATGGAGGATATTTCCTTTGGCCCTATAGTCTTCAAAGGGATCCGAAATATCTGTTCTCAGATTCCACAGAAATAAGGCTAGCAAAGAGATCCACGAAATACACATATAACTCTGTGAGATGAATCAACAGAACACTAAGCAGTTCCTCAGAAAGCTTCTTTCCAGATTTCATCTGAGGATATTTCCTTTTTCACCGTAGCCCTCTAGGGGCTTCCAAATATCACTTTGCCAATTCCACAAGAACTGTCTTAGTGAAAGGCTTCTTGAGGGGAATGCTGTAACTCTGTGAGATGATTTCACAGAACACAAAGAAGTTTCTCAGAAAGCTTCTTTCTCTTTGTTATCGCAGGATATTTCCTTTGGCCCTATAGTCTTCAAAGGGATCCGAAATATCTGTTCTCAGATTCCACAGAAATAAGGCTAGCAAAGGGATCCACGAAATACAGATGTAACTCTGTGAGATGATTTAACAGAACACTAAGCAGTTTCTCAGAAAGCTTCTTTCCAGATTTCATCTGAGGATACTTCCTTTTTCACCATAGCCCTCTATGGGCTTCCAAATATCACTTTGACAATTCCACAAGAACTGTCTTACCAAAAGGCTTCTTGAGGGGAAAGCTGTAACTCTGTGAGATGATTTCACAGAACACAAAGAAGTTTCTCAGAAAGCTTCTTTCTCTTTGTTATCGGAGGATATTTCCTTTGGCCCCATAGTCTTCAAAGGGATCCGAAATATCTGTTCTCAGATTCCACAGAAATAAGGCTAGCAAAGAGATCCACGAAAAACACATGTAACTCTGTGAGATGAATTAACAGAACACTAAGCAGTTTCTCAGAAAGCTTCTTTCCAGATTTCATCTGAGGATATTTCCTTTTTCACCATAGCCCTCTATGGGCTTCCAAATATAACTTTGCCAATTCCACAAGAACTGTCTTAGCGAAAGGCTTCTTGAGGGGAAAGCTGTAACTCTGTGAGATGATTTCACAGAACACAAAGAAGTTTCTCAGAAAGCTTCTTTCTCTTTGTTATCGGAGGATATTTCCTTTGGCCCCATAGTCTTCAAAGGGATCCGAAATATCTGTTCTCAGATTCCACAGAAATAAGACTAGCAAAGGGATCCACGAAATACAGATGTAACTCTGTGAGATGAATTAACAGAACACTAAGCAGTTTCTCACAAAGCTTCTTTCCAGATTTCATCTGAGGATATTTCCTTTTTCACCATAGCCCTCTATAGGCTTCCAAATATCACTTTGCCAATTCCGCAAGAACTGTCTTAGCGAAAGGCTTCTTGAGGGGAAAGCTGTAACTCTGTGAGATGATTTCACAGAACACAAAGAAGTTTCTCAGAAAGCTTCTTTCTCTTTGTTATCGGAGGATATTTCCTTTGGCCCTATAGTCTTCAAAGGGATCCGAAATATCTGTTCTCAGATTCCACAGAAATAAGGTTAGCAAAGGGATCCACGAAATACAGATGTAACTCTGTGAGATGAATTAACAGAACACTAAGCAGTTTCTCAGAAAGCTTCTTTCCAGATTTCATCTGAGGATATTTCCTTTTTCACCATAGCCCTCTATGGGCTTCCAAATATCACTTTGCCAATTCCACAAGAACTGTCTTAGCGAAAGGCTTCTTGAGGGGAAAGCTGTAACTCTGTGAGATGATTTCACAGAACACAAAGAAGTCTCTCAGAAAGCTTCTTTCTCTTTGTTACGGAGGATATTTCCTTTGGCCCCATAGTCTTCAAAGGGATCCGAAATATCTGTTCTCAGATTCCACAGAAATAAGGCTAGCAAAGAGATCCACGAAATACAGATGTAACTCTGTGAGATGAATTAACAGAACACTAAGCAGTTTCTCAGAAAGCTTCTTTCCAGATTTCATCTGAGGATATTTCCTTTTTCGCCATAGCCCTCTATGGGCTTCCAAATATCACTTTGCCAATTCCAAAAGAACTGTCTTAGAGAAAGGCTTCTTGAGGGGAAAGCTGTAACTCTGTGAGATGATTTCACAGAACACAAAGAACTTTCTCAGAAAGCTTCTTTCTCTTTGTTATCGGAGGATATTTCCTTTGACCCCATAGTCTTCAAAGGGATCCGAAATATCTGTTCTCAGATTCCACAGAAATAAGGCTTGCAAAGGGATCCACGAAATACAGATGTAACTCTGTGAGATGAATTAACAGAACACTAAGCAGTTTCTCAGAAAGCTTCTTTCCAGATTTCATCTGAGGACATTTCCTTTTTCACCATAGCCCTCTATGGGCTTCCAAATATAACTTTGCCAATTCCACAAGAACTGTCTTAGCGAAAGGCTTCTTGAGGGGAAAGCTGTAACTCTGTGAGATGATTTCACAGAACACAAAGAAGTTTCTTAGAAAGCTTCTTTCTCTTTGTTATCGTAGGATATTTCCTTTGGCCCTATAGTCTTCAAAGGGATCCGAAATATCTGTTCTCAGATTCCACAGAAATAAGGCTAGCAAAGAGATCCACGAAATACAGATGTAACTCTGTGAGATGAATTTACGGAACACTAAGCAGTTTCTCAGAAAGCTTCTTTCCAGATTTCATCTGAGGATATTTCCTTTATCACCTTAGCCCTCTATGGGCTTCCAAATATCACTTTGCCAATTCCACAAGAACTGTCTTAGCGAAAGGCTTCTTGAGGGGAAAGCTGTAACTCTGTGAGATGATTTCACAGAACACAAAGAAGTTTCTCAGAAAGCTTCTTTCTCTTTGTTATCGGAGGATATTTCCTTTCGCCCTATAGCCTTCAAAGGGATCCGAAATATCTGTTCTCAGATTCCACAGAAATAAGGCTAGCAAAGAGATCCACGAAATACAGATGTAACTCTGTAAGATGAATTAACAGAACACTAAGCAGTTTCTCAGAAAGCTTCTTTCCAGATTTCATCTGAGGATATTTCCTTTTTCACCATAGCCCTCTATGGGCTTCCAAATATCACTTTGCCATTTAACAAGAACTGGCTTAGCGAAAGGCTTCTTGAGGGGAAAGCTGTAACTCTGTGAGATGATTTCACAGATCACAAAGTAGTTTCTCCGAAGGCTTCTTTCTCTTTGTTATCGCAGGATATTTCCTTTGGCCCTATAGTCTTCAAAGGGATCCGAAATATCTGTTCTCAGATTCCACAGAAATAAGGCTAGCAAAGAGATCCACAAAATACAGATGTAACTCTTTGAGATGAATTAACAGAACACCAAGCAGTTTCTCAGAAAGCTTCTTTCCAGATTTCATCTGAGGATATTTCCTTTTTCACCATAGCCCTCTATGGGCTTCCAAATATCACTTTGCCAATTCCACAAGAACTGTCTTAGCGAAAGGCTTCTTGAGGGGAAAGCTGTAACTCTGTGAGATGATTTCACAGAAGACAAAGAAGTTTCTCAGAAAGCTTCTTTCTCTTTGTTATCAGAGGATATTTCCTTTGGCCCCATAGTCTTCAAAGGGATCCGAAATATCTGTTCTCAGATTCCACAGAAATAAGGCTTGCAAAGGGATCCACGAAATACAGATGTAACTCTGTGAGATGAATTAACAGAACACTAAGCAGTTTCTCAGAAAGCTTCTTTCCAGATTTCATCTGAGGATATTTCCTTTTTCACCATAGCCCTCTATGGGCTTCCAAATATCACTTTGCCAATTCCACAAGAACTGTCTTAGCGAAAGGCTTCTTGAGGGGAAAGCTGTAACTCTGTGAGATGATTTCACAGAACACAAAGAAGTTTCTCAGAAAGCTTCTTTCTCTTTGTTATCGGAGGATATTTCCTTTGGCCCTATAGTCTTCAAAGGGATCCGAAATATCTGTTCTCAGATTCCACAGAAATAAGGCTAGCAAAGAGATCCACGAAATACAGATGTAACTCTGTGAGATGAATTAACAGAACACTAAGCAGTTTCTCAGAAAGCTTCTTTCCAGATTTCATCTGAGGATATTTCCTTTTACACCATAGCCCTCTATGGGCTTCCAAATATCACTTTGCCAATTCCAAAAGAACTGTCTTAGCGAAAGGCTTCTTGAGGGGAAAGCTGTAACTCTGTGAGATGATTTCACAGAACACAAAGAAGTTTCTCAGAAAGCTTCTTTCTCTTTGTTATCGGAGGATATTTCCTTTGGCCCTATAGTCTTCAAAGGGATCCGAAATATCTGTTCTCAGATTCCACAGAAATAAGGCTAGCAAGAGATCCACGAAATACAGATGTAACTCTGTGAGATGAATTAACAGAACACTAAGCAGTTTCTCAGAAAACTTCTTTCCAGATTTCATCTGAGGATATTTCCTTTTTCACCATAGCCCTCTATGGGCTTCCAAATATCACTTTGCCAATTCCACAAGAACTGTCTTAGCGAAAGGCTTCTTGAGGGGAAAGCTGTAACTCTGTGAGATGATTTCACAGAACACAAAGAAGTTTCTCAGAAAGCTTCTTTCTCTTTGTTATCGGAGGATATTTCTTTGGCCCCATAGTCTTCAAAGGGATCCGAAATAAATGTTCTCAGATTCCTCAGAAATAAGGCTAGCAAAGAGATCCACGAAAAACACATGTAACTCTGTGAGATGAATTAACAGAACACTAAGCAGTTTCTCAGAAAGCTTCTTTCCAGATTTCATCTGAGGATATTTCCTTTTTCACCGTAGCCCTCTATGGGCTTCCAAATATAACTTTGCCAATTCCACAAGAACTGTCTTAGCGAAAGGATTCTTGAGGGGAAAGCTGTAACTCTGTGAGATGATTTCACAGAACACAAAGAAGTTTCTCAGAAAGCTTCTTTCTCTTTGTTAACGGAGGATATTTCCTTTGGCCCCATAGTCTTCAAAGGGATCCGAAATATCTGTTCTCAGATTCCACAGAAATAAGACTAGCAAAGGGATCCACGAAATACAGATGTAACTCTGTGAGATGAATTAACAGAACATTAAACAGTTTCTCATAAAGCTTCTTTCCAGATTTCATCTGAGGATATTTCCTTTTTCACCATAGCCCTCTATGGGCTTCCAAATATCACTTTGCCAATTCCACAAGAACTGGCTTAGCGAAAGGCTTCTTGAGGGGAAAGCTGTAAATCTGTGAGATGATTTCACAGAACACAAAGAACTTTCTCAGAAAGCTTCTTTCTCTTTGTTATCGCAGGATATTTCCTTTGGCCCAATAGTCTTCAAAGGGATCCGAAATATCTGTTCTCAGATTCCACAGAAATAAGGCTAGCAAAGAGATCCACGAAATACAGATGTAACTCTTTGAGATGAATTAACAGAACACCAAGCAGTTTCTCAGAAAGCTTCTTTCCAGATTTCATCTGAGGATATTTTCTTTTTCACCATAGCCCTCTATGGGCTTCCAAATATCACTTTGCCAATTCCACAAGAACTGTCTTAGCGAAATGCTTCTTGAGGGAAAAGCTGTAACTCTGTGAGATGATTTCACAGAACACAAAGAAGTTTCTCAGAAAGCTTCTTTCTCTTTGTTATCGGAGGATATTTCCTTTGGCCCTATAGTCTTCAAAGGGATCCGAAATATCTGTTCTCAGATTCCACAGAAATAAGGCTAGCAAAGAGATCCACGAAATACAGATGTAACTCTTTGAGATGAATTCACAGAACACTAAGCAGTTTCTCAGAAAGCTTCTTTCCAGATTTCATCTGAGGATATTTCCTTTTTCACCATAGCCCTCTATGGGCTTGCAAATATCACTTTGCCAATTCCACAAGAACTGTCTTAGCGAAAGGCTTCTTGAGGGGAAAGCTGTAACTCTGTGAGATGATTTCACAGAACACAAAGAACTTTCTCAGAAAGCTTCTTTCTCTTTGTTATCGGAGGATATTTCCTTTGGCCCTATAGTCTTCAAAGGGATCCGAAATATCTGTTCTCAGATTCCACAGAAATAAGGCTAGCAAAGAGATCCACGAAATACAGATGTAACTCTGTGAGTGGAAGTCACACATCACAGAGCAGTTTCTCAGAAAGCTTCTTTCCAGATTTCATCTGAGGATATTTCCTTTTTCACCATAGCCCTCTATGGGCTTCCAACTATCACTTTGCCAATTCCACAAGAACTGTCTTAGCGAAAGGCTTCTTGAGGGGAAAGCTGTAACTCTGTGAGATGATTTCACAGAACACAAAGAAGTTTCTCAGAAAGCTTCTTTCTCTTTGTTATCGGAGGATATTTCCTTTGGCCCCATAGTCTTCAAAGGGATCCGAAATAAATGTTCTCAGATTCCTCAGAAATAAGGCTAGCAAAGAGATCCACGAAAAACACATGTAACTCTGTGAGATGAATTAACAGAACACTAAGCAGTTTCCAGAAAGCTTCTTTCCAGATTTCATCTGAGGATATTTCCTTTTTCACCATAGCCCTCTATGGGCTTCCAAATATAACTTTGCCAATTCCACAAGAACTGTCTTAGCGAAAGGCTTCTTGAGGGGAAAGCTGTAACTCCGTGAGATGATTTCACAGAACACAAAGAAGTTTCTCAGAAAGCTTCTTTCTCTTTGTTAACGGAGGATATTTCCTTTGGCCCCATAGTCTTCAAAGGGATCCGAAATATCTGTTCTCAGATTCCACAGAAATAAGACTAGCAAAGGGATCCACGAAATACAGATGTAACTCTGTGAGATGAATTAACAGAACACTAAACAGTTTCTCATAAAGCTTCTTTCCAGATTTCATCTGAGGATATTTCCTTTTTCACCATAGCCCTCTATGGGCTTCCAAATATCACTTTGCCAATTCCACAAGAACTGTCTTAGCGAAAGGCTTCTTGAGGGGAAAGCTGTAACTCTGTGAGATGATTTCACAGAACACAAAGAACTTTCTCAGAAAGCTTCTTTCTCTTTGTTATCGGAGGATATTTCCTTTGGCCCTATAGTCTTCAAAGGGATCCGAAATATCTGTTCTCAGATTCCACAGAAATAAGGCTAGCAAAGAGATCCACGAAATACAGATGTAACTCTGTGAGATGAATTAACAGAACACTAAGCAGTTTCTCAGAAAGCTTCTTTCCAGATATCATCTGAGGATATTTCCTTTTTCACCATAGCACTCTATGGGCTTCCAAATATCACTTTGCCAATTCCACAAGAATTGTCTTAGCGAAAGGCTTCTTGAGGGGAAAGCTTTAACTCTGTGAGATGATTTCACAGAACACAAAGAAGTTTCTCAGAAAGCTTCTTTCTCTTTGTTAACGGAGGATATTTCCTTTGGCCCTATAGTCTTCAAAGGGATCCGAAATATCTGTTCTCAGATTCCACAGAAATAAGGCTAGCAAAGAGATCCACGAAATACACATGTAACTCTGTGAGATGAATCAACAGAACACTAAGCAGTTTCTCAGAAAGCTTCTTTCCAGATTTCATCTGAGGATATTTCCTTTTTCACCGTAGACCTCTAGGCCTTCCAAATATCACTTTGCCAATTCCACAAGAACTGTCTTAGCGAAAGGCTTCTTGAGGGGAATGCTGTAACTCTGTGAGATGATTTCACAGAACACAAAGAAGTTTCTCAGAAAGCTTCTTTCTCTTTGTTATCGCAGGATATTTCCTTTGGCCCTATAGTCTTCAAAGGGATCCGAAATATCTGTTCTCAGATTCCACAGAAACAAGGCTAGCAAAGGGATCCACGAAATACAGATGTAACTCTGTGAGATGACTTAACAGAACACTAAGCAGTTTCTCAGAAAGCTTCTTTCCGGATTTCATCTGAGGATATTTCCTTTTTCACCATAGTCCTCTAGGGGCTTCCAAATATCACTTTGCCAATTCCACAAGAACTGTCTTAGCGAAAGGCTTCTTGAGGGGAAAGCTGTAACTCTGTGAGATGATTTCACAGAACACAAAGAAGTTTCTCAGAAAGCTTCTTTCTCTTTGTTATCGGAGGATATTTCCTTTGGCCCTATAGTCTTCAAAGGGATCCGAAATATCTGTTCTCAGATTCCACAGAAATAAGGCTAGCAAAGGGATCCACGAAATACAGATGTAACTCTATGAGTGGAAGTCACACATCACAGATCAGATTCTCAGAAAGCTTCTTTCAAGATTTCATCTGAGGATATTTCCTTTTTCACCATAGCACTCTATGGGCTTCCAAATATCACTTTGCCAATTCCACAAGAACTGTCTTAGCGAAAGGCTTCTTGAGGGGTAAGCTGTAACTCTGTGAGATGATTTCACAGAACACAAAGAGGTTTCTCAGAAAGCTTCTTACTCTTTGTTATCGCAGGATATTTCCTTTGGCCCTATAGTCTTCAAAGGGATCCGAAATATCTGTTCTCAGATTCCACAGAAATAAGGCTAGCAAAGAGATCCACGAAATACAGATGTAACTCTGTGAGATGAATTTACAGAACACTAAGCAGTTTCTCAGAAAGCTTCTTTCCAGATTTCATCTGAGGATATTTCCTTTTTCACCATAGCCCTCTATGGCTTCCAAATATCACTTTACCAATTCCACAAGAACTGTCTTAGCGAAAGGCTTCTTGAGGGGAAAGCTGTAACTCTGTGCGATGATTTCACAGAACACAAAGAAGTTCCTCAGAAAGCTTCTTTCTCTTTGTTATCGGAGGATATTTCCTTTGGCCCTATAGTCTTCAAAGGGATCCGAAATATCTGTTCTCAGATTCCACAGAAATAAGGCTAGCAAAGAGATCCACGAAATACAGATGTAACTCTGTGAGATAACTTAACAGAACACTAAGCAGTTTCTCAGAAAGCTTCTTTCCAGATTTCATCTGAGGATATTTCCTTTTTCACCATAGCCGTCTATGGGCTTCCAAATATCCCTTTGCCATTTAACAAGAACTGGCTTAGCGAAAGGCTTCTTGAGGGGAAAGCTGTAACTCTGTGAGATGATTTCACAGAACACAAAGAAGTTTCTCAGAAAGCTTCTTTCTCTTTGTTATCGCAGGATATTTCCTTTGGCCCTACAGTCTTCAAAGGGATCCGAAATATCTGTTCTCAGATTCCACAGAAATAAGGCTAGCAAAGAGATCCACGAAATACAGATGTAACTCTGTGAGATGAATTAACAGAACACTAAGCAGTTTCTCAGAAAGCTTCTTTCCAGATTTCATCTGAGGATATTTCCTTTTTCACCATAGCCCTCTATGGGCTTGCAAATATCACTTTGCCAATTCCACAAGAACAGTCTTAGCGAAAGGCTTCTTGAGGGGAAAGCTGTAACTCTGTGAGATGATTTCACAGAACACAAAGAACTTTCTCAGAAAGCTTCTTTCTCTTTGTTATCGGAGGATATTTCCTTTGGCCCTATAGTCTTCAAAGGGATCCGAAATATCTGTTCTCAGATTCCACAGAAATAAGGCTAGCAAAGAGATCCACGAAATACAGATGTAACTCTGTGAGATGAATTAACAGAACACTAAGCAGTTTCTCAGAAAGCTTCTTTCCAGATATCATCTGAGGATATTTCCTTTTTCACCATAGCACTCTATGGGCTTCCAAATATCACTTTGCCAATTCCACAAGAATTGTCTTAGCGAAAGGCTTCTTGAGGGGAAAGCTTTAACTCTGTGAGATGATTTCACAGAACACAAAGAAGTTTCTCAGAAAGCTTCTTTCTCTTTGTTAACGGAGGATATTTCCTTTGGCCCTATAGTCTTCAAAGGGATCCGAAATATCTGTTCTCAGATTCCACAGAAATAAGGCTAGCAAAGAGATCCACGAAATACACATGTAACTCTGTGAGATGAATCAACAGAACACTAAGCAGTTTCTCAGAAAGCTTCTTTCCAGATTTCATCTGAGGATATTTCCTTTTTCACCGTAGACCTCTAGGCCTTCCAAATATCACTTTGCCAATTCCACAAGAACTGTCTTAGCGAAAGGCTTCTTGAGGGGAATGCTGTAACTCTGTGAGATGATTTCACAGAACACAAAGAAGTTTCTCAGAAAGCTTCTTTCTCTTTGTTATCGCAGGATATTTCCTTTGGCCCTATAGTCTTCAAAGGGATCCGAAATATCTGTTCTCAGATTCCACAGAAACAAGGCTAGCAAAGGGATCCACGAAATACAGATGTAACTCTGTGAGATGAATTAACAGAACACTAAGCAGTTTCTCAGAAAGCTTCTTTCCGGATTTCATCTGAGGATATTTCCTTTTTCACCATAGTCCTCTAGGGGCTTCCAAATATCACTTTGCCAATTCCACAAGAACTGTCTTAGCGAAAGGCTTCTTGAGGGGAAAGCTGTAACTCTGTGAGATGATTTCACAGAACACAAAGAAGTTTCTCAGAAAGCTTCTTTCTCTTTGTTATCGGAGGATATTTCCTTTGGCCCTATAGTCTTCAAAGGGATCCGAAATATCTGTTCTCAGATTCCACAGAAATAAGGCTAGCAAAGGGATCCACGAAATACAGATGTAACTCTATGAGTGGAAGTCACACATCACAGATCAGATTCTCAGAAAGCTTCTTTCCAGATTTCATCTGAGGATATTTCCTTTTTCACCATAGCACTCTATGGGCTTCCAAATATCACTTTGCCAATTCCACAAGAACTGTCTTAGCGAAAGGCTTCTTGAGGGGTAAGCTGTAACTCTGTGAGATGATTTCACAGAACACAAAGAGGTTTCTCAGAAAGCTTCTTTCTCTTTGTTATCGCAGGATATTTCCTTTGGCCCTATAGTCTTCAAAGGGATCCGAAATATCTGTTCTCAGATTCCACAGAAATAAGGCTAGCAAAGAGATCCACGAAATACAGATGTAACTCTGTGAGATGAATTTACAGAACACTAAGCAGTTTCTCAGAAAGCTTCTTTCCAGATTTCATCTGAGGATATTTCCTTTTTCACCATAGCCCTCTATGGCTTCCAAATATCACTTTACCAATTCCACAAGAACTGTCTTAGCGAAAGGCTTCTTGAGGGGAAAGCTGTAACTCTGTGAGATGATTTCACAGAACACAAAGAACTTTCTCAGAAAGCTTCTTTCTCTTTGTTATCGGAGGATATTTCCTTTGGCCCTATAGTCTTCAAAGGGATCCGAAATATCTGTTCTCAGATTCCACAGAAATAAGGCTAGCAAAGAGATCCACGAAATACAGATGTAACTCTGTGAGATGAATTAACAGAACACTAAGCAGTTTCTCAGAAAGCTTCTTTCCAGATTTCATCTGAGGATATTTCCTTTTTCACCATAGCCCTCTATGGGCTTCCAAATATCACTTTGCCAATTCCACAAGAACTGTCTTAGCGAAAGGCTTCTTGAGGGTAAACTGTAACTCTGTGAGATGATTTCACAGAACAGAAAGAAGTTTCTCAGAAAGCTTCTTTCTCTTTGTTATCGGAGGATATTTCCTTTGGCCCTATAGTCTTCAAAGGGATCCGAAATATCTGTTCTCAGATTCCACAGAAATAAGGCTAGCAAAGAGATCCACGAAATACAGATGTAACTCTGTGAGATGAATTAACAGAACACTAAGCAGTTTCTCAGAAAGCTTCTTTCCAGATTTCATCTGAGGATATTTCCTTTTTCACCATAGCACTCTATGGGCTTCCAAATATCACTTTGCCAATTCCACAAGAATTGTCTTAGCGAAAGGCATCTTGAGGGGAAAGCTTTAACTCTGTGAGATGATTTCAGAGAACACAAAGAAGTTTCTCAGAAAGCTTCTTTCTCTTTGTTAACGGAGGATATTTCCTTTGGCCCTATAGTCTTCAAAGGGATCCGAAATATCTGTTCTCAGATTCCACAGAAATAAGGCTAGCAAAGAGATCCACGAAATACACATGTAACTCTGTGAGATGAATCAACAGAACACTAAGCAGTTTCTCAGAAAGCTTCTTTCCAGATTTCATCTGAGGATATTTCCTTTTTCACCGTAGACCTCTAGGCCTTCCAAATATCACTTTGCCAATTCCACAAGAACTGTCTTAGCGAAAGGCTTCTTGAGGGGAATGCTGTAACTCTGTGAGATGATTTCACAGAACACAAAGAAGTTTCTCAGAAAGCTTCTTTCTCTTTGTTATCGCAGGATATTTCCTTTGGCCCTATAGTCTTCAAAGGGATCCGAAATATCTGTTCTCAGATTCCACAGAAACAAGGCTAGCAAAGGGATCCACGAAATACAGATGTAACTCTGTGAGATGAATTAACAGAACACTAAGCAGTTTCTCAGAAAGCTTCTTTCCAGATTTCATCTGAGGATATTTCCTTTTTCACCATAGTCCTCTAGGGGCTTCCAAATATCACTTTGCCAATTCCACAAGAACTGTCTTAGCGAAAGGCTTCTTGAGGGGAAAGCTGTAACTCTGTGAGATGATTTCACAGAACACAAAGAAGTTTCTCAGAAATCTTCTTTCTCTTTGTTATCGGAGGATATTTCCTTTGGCCCTATAGTCTTCAAAGGGATCCGAAATATCTGTTCTCAGATTCCACAGAAATAAGGCTAGCAAAGGGATCCACGAAATACAGATGTAACTCTATGAGTGGAAGTCACACATCACAGATTAGATTCTCAGAAAGCTTCTTTCCAGATTTCATCTGAGGATATTTCCTTTTTCACCATAGCCCTCTATGGGCTTCCAAATATCACTTTGCCAATTCCACAAGAACTGTCTTAGCGAAAGGCTTCTTGAGGGGAAAGCTGTAACTCTGTGAGATGATTTCACAGAACACAAAGAAGTTTCTCAGAAAGCTTCTTTCTCTTTGTTATCGCAGGATATTTCCTTTGGCCCTATAGTCTTCAAAGGGATCCGAAATATCTGTTCTCAGATTCCACAGAAATAAGGCTAGCAAAGAGATCCACGAAATACAGATGTAACTCTGTGAGATGAATTTACAGAACACTAAGCAGTTTCTCAGAAAGCTTCTTTCCAGATTTCATCTGAGGATATTTCCTTTTTCACCATAGCCCTCTATGGCTTCCAAATATCACTTTACCAATTCCACAAGAACTGTCTTAGCGAAAGGCTTCTTGAGGGGAAAGCTGTAACTCTGTGAGATGATTTCACAGAACACAAAGAAGTTTCTCAGAAAGCTTCTTTCTCTTTGTTATCGGAGGATATTTCCTTTGGCCCTATAGTCTTCAAAGGGATCCGAAATATCTGTTCTCAGATTCCACAGAAATAAGGCTAGCAAAGAGATCCACGAAATACACATGTAACTCTGTGAGATGAATAAACAGAACACTAAGCAGTTTCTCAGAAAGCTTCTTTCCAGATTTCATCTGAGGATATTTCCTTTTTCACCATAGCCCTCTATGGGCTTCCAAATATCACTTTGCCAATTCCACAAGAACTGTCTTAGCGAGAGGCTTCTTGAGGGGAAAGCTGTAACTCTGTGAGATGATTTCACAGAACACAAAGAAGTTTCTCAGAAAGCTTCTTTCTCTTTGTTATCGGAGGATATTTCCTTTGGCCCTATAGTCTTCAAAGGGATCCGAAATATCTGTTCTCAGATTCCACAGAAATAAGGCTAGCAAAGAGATCCACGAAATACAGATGTAACTCTGTGAGATGATTAACAGAACACTAAGCAGTTTCTGAGAAAGCTTCTTTCCAGATTTCATCTGAGGATATTTCCTTTTTCACCATAGCCCTCTATGGGCTTCCAAATATCACTTTGCCAATTCCACAAGAACTGTCTTAGCGAAAGGCTTCTTGAGGGGAAAGCTGTAACTCTGTGAGATCATTTCAGAGAACACAAGGAAGTTTCTCAGAAAGCTTCTTTCTCTTTGTTATAGGAGGATATTTCCTTTGGCCCTATAGTCTTCATAGGGATCCGAAATATCTGTTCTCAGAATCCACAGAAATAAGGCTAGCAAAGGGATCCACGAAATACAGATGTAACTCTGTGAGTGGAAGTCACACATCACAGATCAGTTTCTCAGAATGCTTCTTTCCAGATTTCATCTGAGGATATTTCCTTTTTCACCGTAGCCCTCTATGGGCTTCCAAATATCACTTTGCCAATTCCATAAGAACTGTCTTAGCGAAAGGCTTCTTGATTGGAAAGCTGTAACCCTGTGAGATGATTTCACAGAACACAAAGAAGTTTCTCAGAAAGCTTCTTTCTCTTTGTTATCAGAGGATATTTCCTTTGGCCCTATAGTCTTCAAAGGGATCCGAAATATCTGTTCTCAGATTCCACAGAAATAAGGCTAGCAAAGAGATCCACGAAATACAGATGTAACTCTGTGAGATGAATTCACAGAACACTAAGCAGTTTCTCAGAAAGCTTCTTTCCAGATTTCATCTGAGGATATTTCCTTTTCCACCATAGCCCTCTATGGGCTTCCAAATATCACTTTGCCAATTCCACAAGAACTGTCTTAGCGAAAGGCTTCTAGAGGGGAAAGCTGTAACTCTGTGAGATGGTTTCACAGAACACAAAGAAGTTTCTCAGAAAGCTTCTTTCTCTTTGTTAACGAAGGATATTTCCTTTGGCACTATAGTCTTCAAAGGGATCCGAAATATCTGTTCTCAGATTCCACAGAAATAAGGCTAGCAAAGAGATCCACGAAATACAGATGTAACTCTGTGAGTGGAAGTCACACATCACAGAGCAGTTTCTCAGAAAGCTTCTTTCCAGATTTCATCTGAGGATATTTCCTTTTTCACCATTGCCCTCTAAGGGCTTAGAAATATCACTTTGCCAATTCCACAAGAACAGTCTTAGCGAAAGGCTTCCTGAGGGGAAAGCTGTAACTCTGTGAGATGATATCACAGAACACAAAGAAGTTTCTCAGAAAGCTTCTTTCTCTTTGTTATTGGAGGATATTTCTTTGGCCCCGTAGTCTTCAAAGGGATCCGAAATATCTGTTCTCAGATTCCACAGAAATAAGGCTAGCAAAGAGATCCACGAAATACAGATGTAACTCTGTGAGTTGAATTAACAGAACACTAAGCAGTTTCTCAGAAAGCTTCTTTCCAGATTTCATCTGAGGATATTTCCTTTTTCACCATAGCCCTCTATGGGCTTGAAAATATCACTTTGCCAATTCCACAAGGACTGTCTTAGCGAAAGGCTTCTTGAGGGGAAAGCTGTAACTCTGTGAGATGATTTCACAGAACACAAAGAAGTTTCTCAGAAAGCTTCTTTCTCTTTGTTATCGGAGGATATTTCCTTTGGCCGTATAGTCTTCAAAGGGATCCGAAATATCTGTTCTCAGATTCCACAGAAATAAGGCTAGCAAAGAGATCTTAATACAGATGTAACTCTGTGAGATGAATTAACAGAACACTAAGCAGTTTCTCAGAAAGCTTCTTTCCAGATTTTATCTGAGGATATTTCCTTTTTCACCATAGCCCTCTATGGGCTTCCAAATATCACTTTGCCAATTCCACAAGAACTGTCTTAGCGAAAGGCTTCTTGAGGGGAAAGCTGTAAACCTGTGAGATGATTTCACAGAACACAAAGAACTTTCTCAGAAAGCTTCTTTCTCTTTGTTATCGGAGGATATTTCCTTTGGCCCTATAGTCTTCAAAGGGATCCGAAATATCTGTTCTCAGATTCCACAGAAATAAGGCCAGCAAAGAGATCCACGAAATACAGATGTAACTCTGTGAGTGGAAGTCACACATCACAGAGCAGTTTCTCAGAAAGCTTCATTCAAGATTTCATCTGAGGATATTTCCTTTTTCACCATTGCCCTCTAAGGGCTTAGAAATATCACTTTGCCAATTCCACAAGAACTGTCTTAGCGAAAGGCTTCTTGAGGGGAAAGCTGTAATTCTGTGAGATGATTTCACAGAACACAAAGAAGTTTCTCAGAAAGCTTCTTTCTCTTTGTTTTTGGAGGATATTTCCTTTGGCCCTATAGTATTCAAAGGGATCCGAAATATCTGTTCTCAGATTCCACAGAAATAAGGCTAGCAAAGAGATCCACGAAATACAGATGTAACTCTGTGAGATGAATTAACAGAACACTAAGCAGTTTCTCAGAAAGCTTCTTTCCAGATTTCATCTGAGGATATTTCCTTTTTCACCATAGCCGTCTATGGTCTTGAAAATATCACTTTGCCAATTCCACAAGAACTGTCTTAGCGAAAGGCTTCTTGAGGGGAAAGCTGTAACTCTGTGAGATGATTTCACAGAACACAAAGAAGTTTCTCAGAAAGCTTCTTTCTCTTTGTTATCGGAGGATATTTCCTTTGGCCTAATAGTCTTCAAAGGGATCCGAAATATCTGTTCTCAGATTCCACAGAAATAAGGCTAGCAAAGAGATCCACGAAATACAGATGTAACTCTGTGAGATGAATTAATAGAACACTAAGCAGTTTCTCAGAAAGCTTCTTTCCAGATTTCATCTGAGGATATTTCCTTTTTCACCATAGCCCTCTATGGGCTTCCAAATATCACTTTGCCAATTCCACAAGAACTGTCTTAGCGAAAGGCTTCTTGAGGGGAAAGCTGTAACCCTGTGAGATGATTTCACAGAACACAAAGAAGTTTCTCAGAAAGCTTCTTTCTCTTTGTTATCGGAGGATATTTCCTTTGGCCCTATAGTCTTCAAAGGGATCCGAAATATCTGTTCTCAGATTCCACAGAAATAAGGCTAGCAAAGAGATCCACGAAATACAGATGTAACTCTGTGAGATGAATTAACAGAACACTAAGCAGTTTCTCAGAAAGCTTCTTTCCAGATTTCATCTGAGGATATTTCCTTTTTCACCATAGCCCTCTATGGGCTTCCAAATATCACTTTGCCAATTCCACAAGAACTGTCTTAGCGAAAGCCTTCTTGAGGGGAAAGCTTTAACTTTGTGAGATGATTTCACAGAACACAAAGAAGTTTCTCAGAAGGCTTCTTTCTCTTTGTTATCGGAGGATATTTCCTTTGGCCCTATAGTCTTCAAAGGGATCCGAAATATCTGTTCTCAGATTCCACAGAAATAAGGCTAGCAAAGAGATCCACGAAATACAGATGTAACTCTTTGAGATGAATTAACGGTACACTAAGCAGTTTCTCAGAAAGCTTCTTTCCAGATTTCATCTGAGGATATTTCCTTTTTCAGCAGAGCCCGCTATGGGCTTCCAAATATCACTTTGCCAATTCCACAAGAACTGTCTTAGCGAAAGCCTTCTTGAGGGGAAAGCTTTAACTCTGTGAGATGATTTCACAGAACACAAAGAAGTTTCTCAGAAGGCTTCTTTCTCTTTGTTATCGGAGGATATTTCCTTTGGCCCTATAGTCTTCAAAGGGATCCGAAATATCTGTTCTCAGATTCCACAGAAATAAGGCTATCAAAGAGATCCACGAAATACAGATGTAACTCTGTGAGATGAATTAACAGAACACTAAGCAGTTTCTCAGAAAGCTTCTTTCCAGATTTCATCTGAGGATATTTCCTTTTTCACCATAGCCCTCTATGGGCTTCCAAATATCACTTTGCCAATTCCACAAGAACTGTCTTAGCGAGAGGCTTCTAGAGGGGAAAGCTGTAACTCTGTGAGATGATTTCACAGAACACAAAGAAGTTTCTCAGAAAGCTTCTTTCTCTTTGTTAACGAAGGATATTTCCTTTGGCCCTATAGTCTTCAAAGGGATCCGAAATATCTGTTCTCAGATTCCACAGAAATAAGGCTAGCAAAGAGATCCACGAAATACAGATGTAACTCTGTGAGTGGAAGTCACACATCACAGAGCAGTTTCTCAGAAAGCTTCTTTCCAGATTTCATCTGAGGATATTTCCTTCTTCACCATTGCCCTCTAAGGGCTTAGAAATATCACTTTGCCAATTCCACAAGAACAGTCTTAGCGAAAGGCTTCCTGAGGGGAAAGCTGTAACTCTGTGAGATGATTTCACAGAACACAAAGAAGTTTCTCAGAAAGCTTCTTTCTCTTTGTTATTGGAGGATATTTCTTTGGCCCCGTAGTCTTCAAAGGGATCCGAAATATCTGTTCTCAGATTCCACAGAAATAAGGCTAGCAAAGAGATCCACGAAATACAGATGTAACTCTGTAAGTTGAATTAACAGAACACTAAGCAGTTTCTCAGAAAGCTTCTTTCCAGATTTCATCTGAGGATATTTCCTTTTTCACCATAGCCCTCTATGGGCTTGAAAATATCACTTTGCCAATTCCACAAGAACAGTCTTAGCGAAAGGCTTCTTGAGGGGAAAGCTGTAACTCTGTGAGATGATTTCACAGAACACAAAGAAGTTTCTCAGAAAGCTTCTTTCTCTTTGTTATCGGAGGATATTTCCTTTGGCCGTATAGTCTTCAAAGGGATCCGAAATATCTGTTCTCAGATTCCACAGAAATAAGGCTAGCAAAGAGATCCACGAAATACAGATGTAACTCTGTGAGATGAATTAACAGAACACTAAGCAGTTTCTCAGAAAGCTTCTTTCCAGATTTCATCTGAGGATATTTCCTTTTTCACCATAGCCCTCTATGGGCTTCCAAATATCACTTTGCGAATTCCACAAGAACTGTCTTAGCGAAAGGCTTCTAGAGGGGAAAGCTGTAACTCTGTGAGATGATTTCACAGAACAAAAGGAGTTTCTCAGACAGCTTCTTTCTCTTTGTTATCGGAGGATATTTCCTTTGGCCCTATAGTCTTCAAAGGGATCCGAAATATCTGTTCTCAGATTCCACAGAAATAAGGCTAGCAAGGAGATCCACGAAATACAGATGTAACTCTGTGAGTGGAAGTCACACATCACAGAGCAGTTTCTCAGAAAGCTTCTTTCCAGATTTCATCTGAGGATATTTCCTTTTTCACCATAGCCCTCTATGGGCTTCCAAATATCACTTTGCCAATTCCACAAGAAATGTCTTAGCGAAAGCCTTCTTGAGGGGAAAGCTTTAACTTTATGAGATGATTTCACAGAACACAAAGAAGTTTCTCAGAAGGCTTCTTTCTTTTGTTATCGGAGGATATTTCCTTTGGCCCTATAGTCTTCAAAGGGATCCGAAATATCTGTTCTCAGATTCCACAGAAATAAGGCTAGCAAAGAGATCCACGAAATACAGATGTAAGTCTTTGAGATGAATTAACGGTACACTAAGCAGTTTCTCAGAAAGCTTCTTTCCAGATTTCATCTGAGGATATTTCCTTTTTCAGCATAGCCCTCTATGGGCTTCCAAATATCACTTTGCCAATTCCACAAGAACTGTCTTAGCGAAAGCCTTCTTGAGGGGAAAGCTTTAACTCTGTGAGATGATTTCACAGAACACAAAGAAGTTTCTCAGAAGGCTTCTTTCTCTTTGTTATCGGAGGATATTTCCTTTGGCCCTATAGTCTTCAAAGGGATCCGAAATATCTGTTCTCAGATTCCACAGAAATAAGGCTAGCAAAGAGATCCACGAAATACAGATGTAACTCTGTGAGATGAATTAACAGAA
Source organism: Macaca mulatta (assembly GCF_049350105.2). Classification (NCBI taxonomy): domain Eukaryota; kingdom Metazoa; phylum Chordata; class Mammalia; order Primates; family Cercopithecidae; genus Macaca; species Macaca mulatta. The sequence continues at coordinate 100,852,976 of NC_133406.1, read as the reverse complement.
CACTAAGCAGTTTCTCAGAAAGCTTCTTTCCAGATTTCATCTGAGGATATTTCCTTTTTCACCATAGCCCTCTATGGGCTTCCAAATATCACTTTGCCAATTCCACAAGAACTGTCTTAGCGAAAGGCTTCTAGAGGGGAAAGCTGTAACTCTGTGAGGTGATTTCACATAACACAAAGAAGTTTCTCAGAAAGCTTTTTCTCTTTGTTAACGAAGGATATTTCCTTTGGCACTATAGTCTTCAAAGGGATCCGAAATATCTGTTCTCAGATTCCACAGAAATAAGGCTAGCAAATAGATCCACGAAATACAGATGTAACTCTGTGAGTGGAAGTCACACATCACAGAGCAGTTTCTCAGAAAGCTTCTTTCCAGATTTCATCTGAGGATATTTCCTTTTTCACCATTGCCCTCTAAGGGCTTAGAAATATCACTTTGCCAATTCCACAAGAACAGTCTTAGCGAAAGGCTTCCTGAGGGGAAAGCTGTAACTCTGTGAGATGATTTCACAGAGCTCAAAGAAGTTTCTCAGAAAGCTTCTTTCTCTTTGTTATTGGAGGATATTTCTTTGGCCCCGTAGTCTTCAAAGGGATCCGAAATATCTGTTCTCAGATTCCACAGAAATAAGGCTAGCAAAGAGATCCACGAAATACAGATGTAACTCTGTGAGTTGAATTAACAGAACACTAAGCAGTTTCTCAGAAAGCTTCTTTCCAGATTTCATCTGAGGATATTTCCTTTTTCACCATAGCCCTCTATGGGCTTGAAAATATCACTTTGCCAATTCCACAAGAACTGTCTTAGCGAAAGGCTTCTTGAGGGGAAAGCTGTAACTCTGTGAGATGATTTCACAGAACACAAAGAAGTTTCTCAGAAAGCTTCTTTCTCTTTGTTATCGGAGGATATTTCCTTTGGCCGTATAGTCTTCAAAGGGATCCGAAATATCTGTTCTCAGATTCCACAGAAATAAGGCTAGCAAAGAGATCTTAATACAGATGTAACTCTGTGAGATGAATTAACAGAACACTAAGCAGTTTCTCAGAAAGCTTCCTTCCAGATTTCATCTGAGGATATTTCCTTTTTCACCATAGCCCTCTATGGGCTTCCAAATATCACTTTGCCAATTCCACAAGAACTGTCTTAGCGAAAGGCTTCTTGAGGGGAAAGCTTTAACCCTGTGAGATGATTTCACAGAACACAAAGAAGTTTCTCAGAAAGCTTCTTTCTCTTTGTTATCGGAGGATATTTCCTTTGGCCCTATAGTCTTCAAAGGGATCCGAAATATCTGTTCTCAGATTCCACAGAAATAAGGCTAGCAAAGAGATCCACGAAATACAGATGTAACTCTGTGAGTGGAAGTCACACATCACAGAGCAGTTTCTCAGAAAGCTTCTTTCAAGATTTCATCTGAGGATATTTCCTTTTTCACCATTGCCCTCTAAGGGCTTAGAAATATCACTTTGCCAATTCCACAAGAACTGTCTTAGCGAAAGGCTTCTTGAGGGGAAAGCTGTAATTCTGTGAGATGATTTCACAGAACACAAAGAAGTTTCTCAGAAAGCTTCTTTCTCTTTGTTATTGGAGGATATTTCCTTTGGCCCTATAGTATTCAAAGGGATCCGAAATATCTGTTCTCAGATTCCACAGAAATAAGGCTAGCAAAGAGATCCACGAAATACAGATGTAACTCTGTGAGATGAATTAACAGAACACTAAGCAGTTTCTCAGAAAACTTCTTTCCAGATTTCATCTGAGGATATTTCCTTTTTCACCATAGCCCTCTATGGGCTTGAAAATATCACTTTGCCAATTCCACAAGAACTGTCTTAGCGAAAGCCTTCTTGAGGGGAAAGCTGTAACTCTGTGAGATGATTTCACAGAACACAAAGAAGTTTCTCAGAAAGCTTCTTTCTCTTTGTTATCGGAGGATATTTCCTTTGGCCTAATAGTCTTCAAAGGGATCCGAAATATCTGCTCTCAGATTCCACAGAAATAAGGCTAGCAAAGAGATCCACGAAATACAGATGTAACTCTGTGAGTGGAAGTCACACATCACAGAGCAGTTTCTCAGAAAGCTTCATTCAAGATTTCATCTGAGGATATTTCCTTTTTCACCATTGCCCTCTAAGGGCTTAGAAATATCACTTTGCCAATTCCACAAGAACTGTCTTAGCGAAAGGCTTCTTGAGGGGAAAGCTGTAATTCTGTGAGATGATTTCACAGAACACAAAGAAGTTTCTCAGAAAGCTTCTTTCTCTTTGTTATTGGAGGATATTTCCTTTGGCCCTATAGTATTCAAAGGGATCCGAAATATCTGTTCTCAGATTCCACAGAAATAAGGCTAGCAAAGAGATCCACGAAATACAGATGTAACTCTGTGAGATGAATTAACAGAACACTAAGCAGTTTCTCAGAAAGCTTCTTTCCAGATTTCATCTGAGGATATTTCCTTTTTCACCATAGCCCTCTATGGGCTTGAAAATATCACTTTGCCAATTCCACAAGAACTGTCTTAGCGAAAGCCTTCTTGAGGGGAAAGCTGTAACTCTGTGAGATGATTTCACAGAACACAAAGAAGTTTCTCAGAAAGCTTCTTTCTCTTTGTTATCGGAGGATATTTCCTTTGGCCTAATAGTCTTCAAAGGGATCCGAAATATCTGCTCTCAGATTCCACAGAAATAAGGCTAGCAAAGAGATCCACGAAATACAGATGTAACTCTGTGAGTGGAAGTCACACATCACAGAGCAGTTTCTCAGAAAGCTTCATTCAAGATTTCATCTGAGGATATTTCCTTTTTCACCATTGCCCTCTAAGGGCTTAGAAATATCACTTTGCCAATTCCACAAGAACTGTCTTAGCGAAAGGCTTCTTGAGGGGAAAGCTGTAATTCTGTGAGATGATTTCACAGAACACAAAGAAGTTTCTCAGAAAGCTTCTTTCTCTTTGTTATTGGAGGATATTTCCTTTGGCCCTATAGTATTCAAAGGGATCCGAAATATCTGTTCTCAGATTCCACAGAAATAAGGCTAGCAAAGAGATCCACGAAATACAGATGTAACTCTGTGAGATGAATTAACAGAACACTAAGCAGTTTCTCAGAAAGCTTCTTTCCAGATTTCATCTGAGGATATTTCCTTTTTCACCATAGCCGTCTATGGGCTTGAAAATATCACTTTGCCAATTGCACAAGAACTGTCTTAGCGAAAGGCTTCTTGAGGGGAAAGCTGTAACTCTGTGAGATGATTTCACAGAACACAAAGAAGTTTCTCAGAAAGCTTCTTTCTCTTTGTTATCGGAGGATATTTCCTTTGGCCTAATAGTCTTCAAAGGGATCCGAAATATCTGTTCTCAGATTCCACAGAAATAAGGCTAGCAAAGAGATCCACGAAATACAGATGTAACTCTGTGATATGAATTAATAGAACACTAAGCAGTTTCTCAGAAAGCTTCTTTCCAGATTTCATCTGAGGATATTTCCTTTTTCACCATAGCCCTCTATGGGCTTCCAAATATCACTTTGCCAATTCCACAAGAACTGTCTTAGCGAAAGGCTTCTTGAGGGGAAAGCTGTAACCCTGTGAGATGATTTCACAGAACACAAAGAAGTTTCTCAGAAAGCTTCTTTCTCTTTGTTATCGGAGGATATTTCCTTTGGCCCTATAGTCTTCAAAGGGATCCGAAATATCTGTTCTCAGATTCCACAGAAATAAGGCTAGCAAAGAGATCCACGAAATACAGATGTAACTCTGTGAGATGAATTAACAGAACACTAAGCAGTTTCTCAGAAAGCTTCTTTCCAGATTTCATCTGAGGATATTTCCTTTTTCACCATAGCCCTCTATGGGCTTCCAAATATCACTTTGCCAATTCCACAAGAACTGTCTTAGCGAAAGCCTTCTTGAGGGGAAAGCTTTAACTTTGTGAGGTGATTTCACAGAACACAAAGAAGTTTCTCAGAAGGCTTCTTTCTCTTTGTTATCGGAGGATATTTCCTTTGGCCCTATAGTCTTCAAAGGGATCCGAAATATCTGTTCTCAGATTCCACAGAAATAAGGCTAGCAAAGAGATCCACGAAATACAGATGTAACTCTTTGAGATGAATTAACGGTACACTAAGCAGTTTCTCAGAAAGCTTCTTTCCAGATTTCATCTGAGGATATTTCCTTTTTCAGCATAGCCCTCTATGGGCTTCCAAATATCACTTTGCCAATTCCACAAGAACTGTCTTAGCGAAAGCCTTCTTGAGGGGAAAGCTTTAACTCTGTGAGATGATTTCACAGAACACAAAGAAGTTTCTCAGAAGGCTTCTTTCTCTTTGTTATCGGAGGATATTTCCTTTGGCCCTATAGTCTTCAAAGGGATCCGAAATATCTGTTCTCAGATTCCACAGAAATAAGGCTATCAAAGAGATCCACGAAATACAGATGTAACTCTGTGAGATGAATTAACAGAACACTAAGCAGTTTCTCAGAAAGCTTCTTTCCAGATTTCATCTGAGGATATTTCCTTTTTCACCATAGCCCTCTATGGGCTTCCAAATATCACTTTGCCAATTCCACAAGAACTGTCTTAGCGAAAGGCTTCTAGAGGGGAAAGCTGTAACTCTGTGAGATGATTTCACAGAACACAAAGAAGTTTCTCAGAAAGCTTCTTTCTCTTTGTTAACGAAGGATATTTCCTTTGGCACTATAGTCTTCAAAGGGATCCGAAATATCTGTTCTCAGATTCCACAGAAATAAGGCTAGCAAAGAGATCCACGAAATACAGATGTAACTCTGTGAGTGGAAGTCACACATCACAGAGCAGTTTCTCAGAAAGCTTCTTTCCAGATTTCATCTGAGGATATTTCCTTCTTCACCATTGCCCTCTAAGGGCTTAGAAATATCACTTTGCCAATTCCACAAGAACAGTCTTAGCGAAAGGCTTCCTGAGGGGAAAGCTGTAACTCTGTTAGATGATTTCACAGAACACAAAGAAGTTTCTCAGAAAGCTTCTTTCTCTTTGTTATTGGAGGATATTTCTTTGGCCCCGTAGTCTTCAAAGGGATCCGAAATATCTGTTCTCAGATTCCACAGAAATAAGGCTAGCAAAGAGATCCACGAAATACAGATGTAACTCTGTGAGTTGAATTAACAGAACACTAAGCAGTGTCTCAGAAAGCTTCTTTCCAGATTTCATCTGAGGATATTTCCTTTTTCACCATAGCCCTCTATGGGCTTGAAAATATCACTTTGCCAATTCCACAAGAACTGTCTTAGCGAAAGGCTTCTTGAGGGGAAAGCTGTAACTCTGTGAGATGATTTCACAGAACACAAAGAAGTTTCTCAGAAAGCTTCTTTCTCTTTGTTATCGGAGGATATTTCCTTTGGCCGTATAGTCTTCAAAGGGATCCGAAATATCTGTTCTCAGATTCCACAGAAATAAGGCTAGCAAAGAGATCTTAATACAGATGTAACTCTGTGAGATGAATTAACAGAACACTAAGCAGTTTCTCAGAAAGCTTCTTTCCAGATTTCATCTGAGGATATTTCCTTTTTCACCATAGCCCTCTATGGGCTTCCAAATATCACTTTGCCAATTCCACAAGAACTGTCTTAGCGAAAGGCTTCTTGAGGGGAAAGCTTTAACCCTGTGAGATGATTTCACAGATTACAAAGAAGTTTCTCAGAAAGCTTCTTTCTCTTTTTTATCGGAGGATATTTCCTTTGGCCCTATAGTCTTCAAAGGGATCCGAAATATCTGTTCTCAGATTCCACAGAAATAAGGCTAGCAAAGAGATCCACGAAATACAGATGTAACTCTGTGAGTGGAAGTCACACATCACAGAGCAGTTTCTCAGAAAGCTTCTTTCAAGATTTCATCTGAGGATATTTCCTTTTTCACCATTGCCCTCTAAGGGCTTAGAAATATCAGTTTGCCAATTCCACAAGAACTGTCTTAGCGAAAGGCTTCTTGAGGGGAAAGCTGTAATTCTGTGAGATGATTTCACAGAACACAAAGAAGTTTCTCAGAAAGCTTCTTTCTCTTTGTTATTGGAGGATATTTCCTTTGGCCCTATAGTATTCAAAGGGATCCGAAATATCTGTTCTCAGATTCCACAGAAATAAGGCTAAGAAAGAGATCCACGAAATACAGATGTAACTCTGTGAGATGAATTAACAGAACACTAAGCAGTTTCTCAGAAAGCTTCTTTCCAGATTTCATCTGAGGATATTTCCTTTTTCACCATAGCCCTCTATGGGCTTGAAAATATCACTTTGCCAATTCCACAAGAACTGTCTTAGCGAAAGGCTTCTTGAAGGGAAAGCTGTAACTCTGTGAGATGATTTCACAGAACACAAAGAAGTTTCTCAGAAAGCTTCTTTCTCTTTGTTATCGGAGGATATTTCCTTTGGCCTAATAGTCTTCAAAGGGATCCGAAATATCTGTTCTCAGATTCCACAGAAACAAGGCTAGCAAAGAGATCCACGAAATACAGATGTAACTCTGTGAGATGAATTAACAGAACACTAAGCAGTTTCTCAGAAAGCTTCTTTCCAGATTTCATCTGAGGATATTTCCTTTTTCACCATAGCCGTCTATGGGCTTGAAAATATCACTTTGCCAATTCCACAAGAACTGTCTTAGCGAAAGGCTTCTTGAGGGGAAAGCTGTAACTCTGTGAGATGATTTCACAGAACACAAAGAAGTTTCTCAGAAAGCTTCTTTCTCTTTGTTATCGGAGGATATTTCCTTTGGCCTAATAGTCTTCAAAGGGATCCGAAATATCTGTTCTCAGATTCCACAGAAATAAGGCTAGCAAAGAGATCCACGAAATACAGATGTAACTCTGTGATATGAATTAATAGAACACTAAGCAGTTTCTCAGAAAGCTTCTTTCCAGATTTCATCTGAGGATATTTCCTTTTTCACCATAGCCCTCTATGGGCTTCCAAATATCACTTTGCCAATTCCACAAGAACTGTCTTAGCGAAAGGCTTCTTGAGGGGAAAGCTGTAACCCTGTGAGATGATTTCACAGAACACAAAGAAGTTTCTCAGAAAGCTTCTTTCTCTTTGTTATCGGAGGATATTTCCTTTGGCCCTATAGTCTTCAAAGGGATCCGAAATATCTGTTCTCAGATTCCACAGAAATAAGGCTAGCAAAGAGATCCACGAAATACAGATGTAACTCTGTGAGATGAATTAACAGAACACTAAGCAGTTTCTCAGAAAGCTTCTTTCCAGATTTCATCTGAGGATATTTCCTTTTTCACCATAGCCCTCTATGGGCTTCCAAATATGACTTTGCGAATTCCACAAGAACTGTCTTAGCGAAAGGCTTCTATAGGGGAAAGCTGTAACTCTGTGAGATGATTTCACAGAACAAAAGGTGTTTCTCAGACAGCTTCTTTCTCTTTGTTATCGGAGGATATTTCCTTTGGCCCTATAGTCTTCAAAGGGATCCGAAATATCTGTTCTCAGATTCCACAGAAATAAGGCTAGCAAAGAGATCCACGAAATACAGATGTAACTCTGTGAGTGGAAGTCACACATCACAGAGCAGTTTCTCAGAAAGCTTCTTTCCAGATTTCATCTGAGGATATTTACTTTTTCACCATAGCCCTCTATGGGCTTCCAAATATCACTTTGCCAATTCCACAAGAAATGTCTTAGCGAAAGCCTTCTTGAGGGGAAAGCTTTAACTTTGTGAGATGATTTCACAGAACACAAAGAAGTTTCTCAGAAGGCTTCTTTCTCTTTGTTATCGGAGGATATTTCCTTTGGCCCTATAGTCTTCAAAGGGATCCGAAATATCTGTTCTCAGATTCCACAGAAATAAGGCTAGCAAAGAGATCCACGAAATACAGATGTAACTCTTTGAGATGAATTAACGGTACACTAAGCAGTTTCTCAGAAAGCTTCTTTCCAGATTTCATCTGAGGATATTTCCTTTTTCAGCATAGCCCGCTATGGGCTTCCAAATATCACTTTGCCAATTCCACAAGAACTGTCTTAGCGAAAGCCTTCTTGAGGGGAAAGCTTTAACTCTGTGAGATGATTTCACAGAACACAAAGAAGTTTCTCAGAAGGCTTCTTTCTCTTTGTTATCGGAGGATATTTCCTTTGGCCCTATAGTCTTCAAAGGGATCCGAAATATCTGTTCTCAGATTCCACAGAAATAAGGCTAGCAAAGAGATCCACGAAATACAGATGTAACTCTGTGAGATGAATTAACAGAACACTAAGCAGTTTCTCACAAAGCTTCTTTCCAGATTTCATCTGAGGATATTTCCTTTTTCACCATAGCCCTCTATGGGCTTCCAAATATCACTTTGCCAATTCCACAAGAACTGTCTTAGCGAAAGGCTTCTAGAGGGGAAAGATGTAACTCTGTGAGATGATTTCACAGAACACAAAGAAGTTTCTCAGAAAGCTTCTTTCTCTTTGTTAACGAAGGATATTTCCTTTGGCACTATAGTCTTCAAAGGGATCCGAAATATCTGTTCTCAGATTCCACAGAAATAAGGCTAGCAAAGAGATCCACGAAATACAGATGTAACTCTGTGAGTGGTAGTCACACATCACAGAGCAGTTTCTCAGAAAGCTTCTTTCCAGATTTCATCTGAGGATATTTCCTTTTTCACCATTGCCCTCTAAGGGCTTAGAAATATCACTTTGCCAATTCCACAAGAACAGTCTTAGCGAAAGGCTTCCTGAGGGGAAAGCTGTAACTCTGTGAGATGATTTCACAGAGCACAAAGAAGTTTCTCAGAAAGCTTCTTTCTCTTTGTTATTGGAGGATATTTCTTTGGCCCCGTAGTCTTCAAAGGGATCCGAAATATCTGTTCTCAGATTCCACAGAAATAAGGCTAGCAAAAAGATCCACGAAATACAGATGTAACTCTGTGAGTTGAATTAACAGACACTAAGCAGTTTCTCAGAAAGCTTCTTTCCAGATTTCATCTGAGGATATTTCCTTTTTCACCATAGCCCTCTATGGGCTTGAAAATATCACTTTGCCAATTCCACAAGAACTGTCTTAGCGAAAGGCTTCTTGAGGGGAAAGCTGTAACTCTGTGAGATGATTTCACAGAACACAAAGAAGTTTCTCAGAAAGCTTCTTTCTCTTTGTTATCGGAGGATATTTCCTTTGGCCTAATAGTCTTCAAAGGGATCCGAAATATCGGCTCTCAGATTCCACAGAAATAAGGCTAGCAAAGAGATCCACGAAATACAGATGTAACTCTGTGAGATGAATTAATAGAACACTAAGCAGTTTCTCAGAAAGCTTCTTTACAGATTTCATCTGTGGATATTTCCTTTTTCACCATAGCCCTCTATGGGCTTCCAAATATCACTTTGCCAATTCCACAAGAACTGTCTTAGCGAAAGCCTTCTTGAGGGGAAAGCTGTAACCCTGTGAGATGATTTCACAGAACACAAAGAAGTTTCTCAGAAAGCTTCTTTCTCTTTGTTATCGGAGGATATTTCCTTGGCCCTATAGTCTTCAAAGGGATCCGAAATATCTGTTCTCAGATTCCACAGAAATAAGGCTAGCAAAGAGATCCACGAAATACAGATGTAACTCTGTGAGATGAATTAACAGAACACTAAGGAGTTTCTCAGAAATCTTCTTTCCAGATTTCATCTGAGGATATTTCCTTTTTCACCATAGCCCTCTATGGGCTTCCAAATATCACTTTGCCAACTCCACAAGAACTGTCTTAGCGAAAGGCTTCTAGAGGGGAAAGCTGTAACTCTGTGAGATGATTTCACAGAACAAAAGGAGTTTCTCAGACAGCTTCTTTCTCTTTGTTATCGGAGGATATTTCCTTTGGCCCTATAGTCTTCAAAGGGATCCGAAATATCTGTTCTCAGATTCCACAGAAATAAGGCTAGCAAAGAGATCCACGAAATACAGATGTAACTCTGTGAGTGGAAGTCACACATCACAGAGCAGTTTCTCAGAAAGCTTCTTTCCAGATTTCATCTGAGGATATTTCCTTTTTCACCATAGCCCTCTATGGGCTTCCAAATATCACTTTGCCAATTCCACAAGAACTGTCTTAGCGAAAGGCTTTTTGAGGGGAAAGCTGTAACCCTGTGAGATGATTTCACAGAACACAAAGAAGTTTCTCAGAAGGCTTCTTTCTCTTTGTTATCGGAGGATATTTCCTTTGGCCCTATAGTCTTCAAAGGGATCCGAAATATCTGTTCTCAGATTCCACAGAAATAAGGCTAGCAAAGAGATCCACGAAATACAGAGGTAACTCTTTGAGATGAATTAACGGTACACTAAGCAGTTTCTCAGAAAGCTTCTTTCCAGATTTCATCTGAGGATATTTCCTTTTTCAGCATAGCCGCCTATGGGCTTCCAAATATCACTTTGCCAATTCCACAAGAACTGTCTTAGCGAAAGCCTTCTTGAGGGGAAAGCTTTAACTCTGTGAGATGATTTCACAGAACACAAAGAAGTTTCTCAGAAGGCTTCTTTCTCTTTGTTATCGGAGGATATTTTCTTTGGCCCTATAGTCTTCAAAGGGATCCGAAATATCTGTTCTCAGATTCCACAGAGATAAGGCTAGCAAAGAGATCCACGAAATACAGATGTAACTCTGTGAGATAAATTAACAGAACACTAATCAGTTTATGAGAAAGCTTCTTTCCAGATTTCATCTGAGGATATTTCCTTTTTCACCATAGCCCTCTATGGGCTTCCAAATATCACTTTGCCAATTCCACAAGAACTGTCTTAGCGAAAGGCTTCTTGAGGGGAAAGCTGTAACTCTGTGAGATGATTTCACAGAACACAAAGAAGTTTCTCAGAAAGCTTCTTTCTCTTTGTTATCAGAGGATATTTCCTTTGGCCCTATAGTCTTCAAAGGGATCCGAAATATCTGTTCTCAGATTCCACAGAAATAAGGCTAGCAAAGAGATCCACGAAATACAGATGTAACTCTTTGAGATGAATTAACAGTACACTAAGCAGTTTCTCAGAAAGCTTCTTTTCAGATTTCATCTGAGGATATTTCCTTTTTCACCATAGCCCTCTATGGGCTTCCAAATATCACTTTGCCAATTCCACAAGAACTGTCTTAGAGAAAGCCTTCTTGAGGGGAAAGTTTTAACTCTGTGAGATGATTTCACAGAACACAAAGAAGTTTCTCAGAAGGCTTCTTTCTCTTTGTTATCGGAGGATATTTCCTTTGTCCCTATAGTCTTCAAAGGGATCCGAAATATCTGTTCTCAGATTTCACAGAAATAAGGCTAGCAAAGAGATCCACGAAATACAGATGTAACTCTGTGAGATGAATTAACAGAACACTAAGCAGTTTCTCAGAAAGCTTCTTTCCAGATTTCATCTGAGGATATTTCCTTTTTCACCATAGCCCTCCATGGGCTTCCAAATATCACTTTGCCAATTCCACAAGAACTGTCTTAGCGAAAGGCTTCTTGAGGGGAAAGCTGTAACTCTGTGAGATGATTTCAGAGAACACAAAGAAGTTTCTCAGAAACCTTCTTTCTCTTTGTTATCGGAGGATATTTCCTTTGGCCCTATAGTCTTCAAAGGGATCCGAAATATCTGTTCTCAGATTCCACAGAAATAAGGCTAGCAAAGGGATCCACGAAATACAGATGTAACTCTGTGAGTGGAAGTCACACATCACAGATCAGATTCTCAGAAAGCTTCTTTCCAGATTTCATCTGAGGATATTTCCTTTTTCACCATAGCCCTCTATGGCTTCCAAATATCACTTTGCCAATTCCACAAGAACTGTCTTAGCGAAAGGCTTCTTGAGGGGAAAGCTGTAACTCTGTGAGATGATTTCACAGAACACAAAGAAGTTTCTCAGAAAGCTTCTTTCTCTTTGTTATCGGAGGATATTTCCTTTGGCCCTATAGTCTTGAAAGGGATGCGAAATATCTGTTCTCAGATTCCACAGTAATAAGGCTAGCAAAGAGATCCACGAAACACACATGTAACTCTGTGAGATGAATAAACAGAACACTAAGCAGTTTCTCAGAAAGCTTCTTTCCAGATTTCATCTGAGGATATTTCCTTTTTCACCATTGCCCTCTAAGGGCTTAGAAATATCACTTTGCCAATTCCACAAGAACAGTCTTAGCGAAAGGCTTCCTGAGGGGAAAGCTGTAACTCTGTGAGATGATATCACAGAACACAAAGAAGTTTCTCAGAAAGCTTCTTTCTCTTTGTTATTGGAGGATATTTCTTTGGCCCCGTAGTCTTCAAAGGGATCCGAAATATCTGTTCTCAGATTCCACAGAAATAAGGCTAGCAAAGAGATCCACGAAATACAGATGTAACTCTGTGAGTTGAATTAACAGAACACTAAGCAGTTTCTCAGAAAGCTTCTTTCCAGATTTCATCTGAGGATATTTCCTTTTTCACCATAGCCCTCTATGGGCTTGAAAATATCACTTTGCCAATTCCACAAGGACTGTCTTAGCGAAAGGCTTCTTGAGGGGAAAGCTGTAACTCTGTGAGATGATTTCACAGAACACAAAGAAGTTTCTCAGAAAGCTTCTTTCTCTTTGTTATCGGAGGATATTTCCTTTGGCCGTATAGTCTTCAAAGGGATCCGAAATATCTGTTCTCAGATTCCACAGAAATAAGGCTAGCAAAGAGATCTTAATACAGATGTAACTCTGTGAGATGAATTAACAGAACACTAAGCAGTTTCTCAGAAAGCTTCTTTCCAGATTTTATCTGAGGATATTTCCTTTTTCACCATAGCCCTCTATGGGCTTCCAAATATCACTTTGCCAATTCCACAAGAACTGTCTTAGCGAAAGGCTTCTTGAGGGGAAAGCTGTAAACCTGTGAGATGATTTCACAGAACACAAAGAACTTTCTCAGAAAGCTTCTTTCTCTTTGTTATCGGAGGATATTTCCTTTGGCCCTATAGTCTTCAAAGGGATCCGAAATATCTGTTCTCAGATTCCACAGAAATAAGGCCAGCAAAGAGATCCACGAAATACAGATGTAACTCTGTGAGTGGAAGTCACACATCACAGAGCAGTTTCTCAGAAAGCTTCATTCAAGATTTCATCTGAGGATATTTCCTTTTTCACCATTGCCCTCTAAGGGCTTAGAAATATCACTTTGCCAATTCCACAAGAACTGTCTTAGCGAAAGGCTTCTTGAGGGGAAAGCTGTAATTCTGTGAGATGATTTCACAGAACACAAAGAAGTTTCTCAGAAAGCTTCTTTCTCTTTGTTTTTGGAGGATATTTCCTTTGGCCCTATAGTATTCAAAGGGATCCGAAATATCTGTTCTCAGATTCCACAGAAATAAGGCTAGCAAAGAGATCCACGAAATACAGATGTAACTCTGTGAGATGAATTAACAGAACACTAAGCAGTTTCTCAGAAAGCTTCTTTCCAGATTTCATCTGAGGATATTTCCTTTTTCACCATAGCCGTCTATGGTCTTGAAAATATCACTTTGCCAATTCCACAAGAACTGTCTTAGCGAAAGGCTTCTTGAGGGGAAAGCTGTAACTCTGTGAGATGATTTCACAGAACACAAAGAAGTTTCTCAGAAAGCTTCTTTCTCTTTGTTATCGGAGGATATTTCCTTTGGCCTAATAGTCTTCAAAGGGATCCGAAATATCTGTTCTCAGATTCCACAGAAATAAGGCTAGCAAAGAGATCCACGAAATACAGATGTAACTCTGTGAGATGAATTAATAGAACACTAAGCAGTTTCTCAGAAAGCTTCTTTCCAGATTTCATCTGAGGATATTTCCTTTTTCACCATAGCCCTCTATGGGCTTCCAAATATCACTTTGCCAATTCCACAAGAACTGTCTTAGCGAAAGGCTTCTTGAGGGGAAAGCTGTAACCCTGTGAGATGATTTCACAGAACACAAAGAAGTTTCTCAGAAAGCTTCTTTCTCTTTGTTATCGGAGGATATTTCCTTTGGCCCTATAGTCTTCAAAGGGATCCGAAATATCTGTTCTCAGATTCCACAGAAATAAGGCTAGCAAAGAGATCCACGAAATACAGATGTAACTCTGTGAGATGAATTAACAGAACACTAAGCAGTTTCTCAGAAAGCTTCTTTCCAGATTTCATCTGAGGATATTTCCTTTTTCACCATAGCCCTCTATGGGCTTCCAAATATCACTTTGCCAATTCCACAAGAACTGTCTTAGCGAAAGCCTTCTTGAGGGGAAAGCTTTAACTTTGTGAGATGATTTCACAGAACACAAAGAAGTTTCTCAGAAGGCTTCTTTCTCTTTGTTATCGGAGGATATTTCCTTTGGCCCTATAGTCTTCAAAGGGATCCGAAATATCTGTTCTCAGATTCCACAGAAATAAGGCTAGCAAAGAGATCCACGAAATACAGATGTAACTCTTTGAGATGAATTAACGGTACACTAAGCAGTTTCTCAGAAAGCTTCTTTCCAGATTTCATCTGAGGATATTTCCTTTTTCAGCAGAGCCCGCTATGGGCTTCCAAATATCACTTTGCCAATTCCACAAGAACTGTCTTAGCGAAAGCCTTCTTGAGGGGAAAGCTTTAACTCTGTGAGATGATTTCACAGAACACAAAGAAGTTTCTCAGAAGGCTTCTTTCTCTTTGTTATCGGAGGATATTTCCTTTGGCCCTATAGTCTTCAAAGGGATCCGAAATATCTGTTCTCAGATTCCACAGAAATAAGGCTATCAAAGAGATCCACGAAATACAGATGTAACTCTGTGAGATGAATTAACAGAACACTAAGCAGTTTCTCAGAAAGCTTCTTTCCAGATTTCATCTGAGGATATTTCCTTTTTCACCATAGCCCTCTATGGGCTTCCAAATATCACTTTGCCAATTCCACAAGAACTGTCTTAGCGAGAGGCTTCTAGAGGGGAAAGCTGTAACTCTGTGAGATGATTTCACAGAACACAAAGAAGTTTCTCAGAAAGCTTCTTTCTCTTTGTTAACGAAGGATATTTCCTTTGGCCCTATAGTCTTCAAAGGGATCCGAAATATCTGTTCTCAGATTCCACAGAAATAAGGCTAGCAAAGAGATCCACGAAATACAGATGTAACTCTGTGAGTGGAAGTCACACATCACAGAGCAGTTTCTCAGAAAGCTTCTTTCCAGATTTCATCTGAGGATATTTCCTTCTTCACCATTGCCCTCTAAGGGCTTAGAAATATCACTTTGCCAATTCCACAAGAACAGTCTTAGCGAAAGGCTTCCTGAGGGGAAAGCTGTAACTCTGTGAGATGATTTCACAGAACACAAAGAAGTTTCTCAGAAAGCTTCTTTCTCTTTGTTATTGGAGGATATTTCTTTGGCCCCGTAGTCTTCAAAGGGATCCGAAATATCTGTTCTCAGATTCCACAGAAATAAGGCTAGCAAAGAGATCCACGAAATACAGATGTAACTCTGTAAGTTGAATTAACAGAACACTAAGCAGTTTCTCAGAAAGCTTCTTTCCAGATTTCATCTGAGGATATTTCCTTTTTCACCATAGCCCTCTATGGGCTTGAAAATATCACTTTGCCAATTCCACAAGAACAGTCTTAGCGAAAGGCTTCTTGAGGGGAAAGCTGTAACTCTGTGAGATGATTTCACAGAACACAAAGAAGTTTCTCAGAAAGCTTCTTTCTCTTTGTTATCGGAGGATATTTCCTTTGGCCGTATAGTCTTCAAAGGGATCCGAAATATCTGTTCTCAGATTCCACAGAAATAAGGCTAGCAAAGAGATCCACGAAATACAGATGTAACTCTGTGAGATGAATTAACAGAACACTAAGCAGTTTCTCAGAAAGCTTCTTTCCAGATTTCATCTGAGGATATTTCCTTTTTCACCATAGCCCTCTATGGGCTTCCAAATATCACTTTGCGAATTCCACAAGAACTGTCTTAGCGAAAGGCTTCTAGAGGGGAAAGCTGTAACTCTGTGAGATGATTTCACAGAACAAAAGGAGTTTCTCAGACAGCTTCTTTCTCTTTGTTATCGGAGGATATTTCCTTTGGCCCTATAGTCTTCAAAGGGATCCGAAATATCTGTTCTCAGATTCCACAGAAATAAGGCTAGCAAAGAGATCCACGAAATACAGATGTAACTCTGTGAGTGGAAGTCACACATCACAGAGCAGTTTCTCAGAAAGCTTCTTTCCAGATTTCATCTGAGGATATTTCCTTTTTCACCATAGCCCTCTATGGGCTTCAAAATATCACTTTGCCAATTCCACAAGAAATGTCTTAGCGAAAGCCTTCTTGAGGGGAAAGCTTTAACTTTATGAGATGATTTCACAGAACACAAAGAAGTTTCTCAGAAGGCTTCTTTCTTTTGTTATCGGAGGATATTTCCTTTGGCCCTATAGTCTTCAAAGGGATCCGAAATATCTGTTCTCAGATTCCACAGAAATAAGGCTAGCAAAGAGATCCACGAAATACAGATGTAAGTCTTTGAGATGAATTAACGGTACACTAAGCAGTTTCTCAGAAAGCTTCTTTCCAGATTTCATCTGAGGATATTTCCTTTTTCAGCATAGCCCTCTATGGGCTTCCAAATATCACTTTGCCAATTCCACAAGAACTGTCTTAGCGAAAGCCTTCTTGAGGGGAAAGCTTTAACTCTGTGAGATGATTTCACAGAACACAAAGAAGTTTCTCAGAAGGCTTCTTTCTCTTTGTTATCGGAGGATATTTCCTTTGGCCCTATAGTCTTCAAAGGGATCCGAAATATCTGTTCTCAGATTCCACAGAAATAAGGCTAGCAAAGAGATCCACGAAATACAGATGTAACTCTGTGAGATGAATTAACAGAACACTAAGCAGTTTCTCAGAAAGCTTCTTTCCAGATTTCATCTGAGGATATTTCCTTTTTCACCATAGCCCTCTATGGGCTTCCAAATATCACTTTGCCAATTCCACAAGAACTGTCTTAGCGAAAGGCTTCTAGAGGGGAAAGCTGTAACTCTGTGAGGTGATTTCACATAACACAAAGAAGTTTCTCAGAAAGCTTTTTCTCTTTGTTAACGAAGGATATTTCCTTTGGCACTATAGTCTTCAAAGGGATCCGAAATATCTGTTCTCAGATTCCACAGAAATAAGGCTAGCAAATAGATCCACGAAATACAGATGTAACTCTGTGAGTGGAAGTCACACATCACAGAGCAGTTTCTCAGAAAGCTTCTTTCCAGATTTCATCTGAGGATATTTCCTTTTTCACCATTGCCCTCTAAGGGCTTAGAAATATCACTTTGCCAATTCCACAAGAACAGTCTTAGCGAAAGGCTTCCTGAGGGGAAAGCTGTAACTCTGTGAGATGATTTCACAGAGCACAAAGAAGTTTCTCAGAAAGCTTCTTTCTCTTTGTTATTGGAGGATATTTCTTTGGCCCCGTAGTCTTCAAAGGGATCCGAAATATCTGTTCTCAGATTCCACAGAAATAAGGCTAGCAAAGAGATCCACGAAATACAGATGTAACTCTGTGAGTTGAATTAACAGAACACTAAGCAGTTTCTCAGAAAGCTTCTTTCCAGATTTCATCTGAGGATATTTCCTTTTTCACCATAGCCCTCTATGGGCTTGAAAATATCACTTTGCCAATTCCACAAGAACTGTCTTAGCGAAAGGCTTCTTGAGGGGAAAGCTGTAACTCTGTGAGATGATTTCACAGAACACAAAGAAGTTTCTCAGAAAGCTTCTTTCTCTTTGTTATCGGAGGATATTTCCTTTGGCCGTATAGTCTTCAAAGGGATCCGAAATATCTGTTCTCAGATTCCACAGAAATAAGGCTAGCAAAGAGATCTTAATACAGATGTAACTCTGTGAGATGAATTAACAGAACACTAAGCAGTTTCTCAGAAAGCTTCCTTCCAGATTTCATCTGAGGATATTTCCTTTTTCACCATAGCCCTCTATGGGCTTCCAAATATCACTTTGCCAATTCCACAAGAACTGTCTTAGCGAAAGGCTTCTTGAGGGGAAAGCTTTAACCCTGTGAGATGATTTCACAGAACACAAAGAAGTTTCTCAGAAAGCTTCTTTCTCTTTGTTATCGGAGGATATTTCCTTTGGCCCTATAGTCTTCAAAGGGATCCGAAATATCTGTTCTCAGATTCCACAGAAATAAGGCTAGCAAAGAGATCCACGAAATACAGATGTAACTCTGTGAGTGGAAGTCACACATCACAGAGCAGTTTCTCAGAAAGCTTCTTTCAAGATTTCATCTGAGGATATTTCCTTTTTCACCATTGCCCTCTAAGGGCTTAGAAATATCACTTTGCCAATTCCACAAGAACTGTCTTAGCGAAAGGCTTCTTGAGGGGAAAGCTGTAATTCTGTGAGATGATTTCACAGAACACAAAGAAGTTTCTCAGAAAGCTTCTTTCTCTTTGTTATTGGAGGATATTTCCTTTGGCCCTATAGTATTCAAAGGGATCCGAAATATCTGTTCTCAGATTCCACAGAAATAAGGCTAGCAAAGAGATCCACGAAATACAGATGTAACTCTGTGAGATGAATTAACAGAACACTAAGCAGTTTCTCAGAAAACTTCTTTCCAGATTTCATCTGAGGATATTTCCTTTTTCACCATAGCCCTCTATGGGCTTGAAAATATCACTTTGCCAATTCCACAAGAACTGTCTTAGCGAAAGCCTTCTTGAGGGGAAAGCTGTAACTCTGTGAGATGATTTCACAGAACACAAAGAAGTTTCTCAGAAAGCTTCTTTCTCTTTGTTATCGGAGGATATTTCCTTTGGCCTAATAGTCTTCAAAGGGATCCGAAATATCTGCTCTCAGATTCCACAGAAATAAGGCTAGCAAAGAGATCCACGAAATACAGATGTAACTCTGTGAGTGGAAGTCACACATCACAGAGCAGTTTCTCAGAAAGCTTCATTCAAGATTTCATCTGAGGATATTTCCTTTTTCACCATTGCCCTCTAAGGGCTTAGAAATATCACTTTGCCAATTCCACAAGAACTGTCTTAGCGAAAGGCTTCTTGAGGGGAAAGCTGTAATTCTGTGAGATGATTTCACAGAACACAAAGAAGTTTCTCAGAAAGCTTCTTTCTCTTTGTTATTGGAGGATATTTCCTTTGGCCCTATAGTATTCAAAGGGATCCGAAATATCTGTTCTCAGATTCCACAGAAATAAGGCTAGCAAAGAGATCCACGAAATACAGATGTAACTCTGTGAGATGAATTAACAGAACACTAAGCAGTTTCTCAGAAAGCTTCTTTCCAGATTTCATCTGAGGATATTTCCTTTTTCACCATAGCCCTCTATGGGCTTGAAAATATCACTTTGCCAATTCCACAAGAACTGTCTTAGCGAAAGCCTTCTTGAGGGGAAAGCTGTAACTCTGTGAGATGATTTCACAGAACACAAAGAAGTTTCTCAGAAAGCTTCTTTCTCTTTGTTATCGGAGGATATTTCCTTTGGCCTAATAGTCTTCAAAGGGATCCGAAATATCTGCTCTCAGATTCCACAGAAATAAGGCTAGCAAAGAGATCCACGAAATACAGATGTAACTCTGTGAGTGGAAGTCACACATCACAGAGCAGTTTCTCAGAAAGCTTCATTCAAGATTTCATCTGAGGATATTTCCTTTTTCACCATTGCCCTCTAAGGGCTTAGAAATATCACTTTGCCAATTCCACAAGAACTGTCTTAGCGAAAGGCTTCTTGAGGGGAAAGCTGTAATTCTGTGAGATGATTTCACAGAACACAAAGAAGTTTCTCAGAAAGCTTCTTTCTCTTTGTTATTGGAGGATATTTCCTTTGGCCCTATAGTATTCAAAGGGATCCGAAATATCTGTTCTCAGATTCCACAGAAATAAGGCTAGCAAAGAGATCCACGAAATACAGATGTAACTCTGTGAGATGAATTAACAGAACACTAAGCAGTTTCTCAGAAAGCTTCTTTCCAGATTTCATCTGAGGATATTTCCTTTTTCACCATAGCCGTCTATGGGCTTGAAAATATCACTTTGCCAATTGCACAAGAACTGTCTTAGCGAAAGGCTTCTTGAGGGGAAAGCTGTAACTCTGTGAGATGATTTCACAGAACACAAAGAAGTTTCTCAGAAAGCTTCTTTCTCTTTGTTATCGGAGGATATTTCCTTTGGCCTAATAGTCTTCAAAGGGATCCGAAATATCTGTTCTCAGATTCCACAGAAATAAGGCTAGCAAAGAGATCCACGAAATACAGATGTAACTCTGTGATATGAATTAATAGAACACTAAGCAGTTTCTCAGAAAGCTTCTTTCCAGATTTCATCTGAGGATATTTCCTTTTTCACCATAGCCCTCTATGGGCTTCCAAATATCACTTTGCCAATTCCACAAGAACTGTCTTAGCGAAAGGCTTCTTGAGGGGAAAGCTGTAACCCTGTGAGATGATTTCACAGAACACAAAGAAGTTTCTCAGAAAGCTTCTTTCTCTTTGTTATCGGAGGATATTTCCTTTGGCCCTATAGTCTTCAAAGGGATCCGAAATATCTGTTCTCAGATTCCACAGAAATAAGGCTAGCAAAGAGATCCACGAAATACAGATGTAACTCTGTGAGATGAATTAACAGAACACTAAGCAGTTTCTCAGAAAGCTTCTTTCCAGATTTCATCTGAGGATATTTCCTTTTTCACCATAGCCCTCTATGGGCTTCCAAATATCACTTTGCCAATTCCACAAGAACTGTCTTAGCGAAAGCCTTCTTGAGGGGAAAGCTTTAACTTTGTGAGGTGATTTCACAGAACACAAAGAAGTTTCTCAGAAGGCTTCTTTCTCTTTGTTATCGGAGGATATTTCCTTTGGCCCTATAGTCTTCAAAGGGATCCGAAATATCTGTTCTCAGATTCCACAGAAATAAGGCTAGCAAAGAGATCCACGAAATACAGATGTAACTCTTTGAGATGAATTAACGGTACACTAAGCAGTTTCTCAGAAAGCTTCTTTCCAGATTTCATCTGAGGATATTTCCTTTTTCAGCATAGCCCTCTATGGGCTTCCAAATATCACTTTGCCAATTCCACAAGAACTGTCTTAGCGAAAGCCTTCTTGAGGGGAAAGCTTTAACTCTGTGAGATGATTTCACAGAACACAAAGAAGTTTCTCAGAAGGCTTCTTTCTCTTTGTTATCGGAGGATATTTCCTTTGGCCCTATAGTCTTCAAAGGGATCCGAAATATCTGTTCTCAGATTCCACAGAAATAAGGCTATCAAAGAGATCCACGAAATACAGATGTAACTCTGTGAGATGAATTAACAGAACACTAAGCAGTTTCTCAGAAAGCTTCTTTCCAGATTTCATCTGAGGATATTTCCTTTTTCACCATAGCCCTCTATGGGCTTCCAAATATCACTTTGCCAATTCCACAAGAACTGTCTTAGCGAAAGGCTTCTAGAGGGGAAAGCTGTAACTCTGTGAGATGATTTCACAGAACACAAAGAAGTTTCTCAGAAAGCTTCTTTCTCTTTGTTAACGAAGGATATTTCCTTTGGCACTATAGTCTTCAAAGGGATCCGAAATATCTGTTCTCAGATTCCACAGAAATAAGGCTAGCAAAGAGATCCACGAAATACAGATGTAACTCTGTGAGTGGAAGTCACACATCACAGAGCAGTTTCTCAGAAAGCTTCTTTCCAGATTTCATCTGAGGATATTTCCTTCTTCACCATTGCCCTCTAAGGGCTTAGAAATATCACTTTGCCAATTCCACAAGAACAGTCTTAGCGAAAGGCTTCCTGAGGGGAAAGCTGTAACTCTGTTAGATGATTTCACAGAACACAAAGAAGTTTCTCAGAAAGCTTCTTTCTCTTTGTTATTGGAGGATATTTCTTTGGCCCCGTAGTCTTCAAAGGGATCCGAAATATCTGTTCTCAGATTCCACAGAAATAAGGCTAGCAAAGAGATCCACGAAATACAGATGTAACTCTGTGAGTTGAATTAACAGAACACTAAGCAGTGTCTCAGAAAGCTTCTTTCCAGATTTCATCTGAGGATATTTCCTTTTTCACCATAGCCCTCTATGGGCTTGAAAATATCACTTTGCCAATTCCACAAGAACTGTCTTAGCGAAAGGCTTCTTGAGGGGAAAGCTGTAACTCTGTGAGATGATTTCACAGAACACAAAGAAGTTTCTCAGAAAGCTTCTTTCTCTTTGTTATCGGAGGATATTTCCTTTGGCCGTATAGTCTTCAAAGGGATCCGAAATATCTGTTCTCAGATTCCACAGAAATAAGGCTAGCAAAGAGATCTTAATACAGATGTAACTCTGTGAGATGAATTAACAGAACACTAAGCAGTTTCTCAGAAAGCTTCTTTCCAGATTTCATCTGAGGATATTTCCTTTTTCACCATAGCCCTCTATGGGCTTCCAAATATCACTTTGCCAATTCCACAAGAACTGTCTTAGCGAAAGGCTTCTTGAGGGGAAAGCTTTAACCCTGTGAGATGATTTCACAGATTACAAAGAAGTTTCTCAGAAAGCTTCTTTCTCTTTTTTATCGGAGGATATTTCCTTTGGCCCTATAGTCTTCAAAGGGATCCGAAATATCTGTTCTCAGATTCCACAGAAATAAGGCTAGCAAAGAGATCCACGAAATACAGATGTAACTCTGTGAGTGGAAGTCACACATCACAGAGCAGTTTCTCAGAAAGCTTCTTTCAAGATTTCATCTGAGGATATTTCCTTTTTCACCATTGCCCTCTAAGGGCTTAGAAATATCAGTTTGCCAATTCCACAAGAACTGTCTTAGCGAAAGGCTTCTTGAGGGGAAAGCTGTAATTCTGTGAGATGATTTCACAGAACACAAAGAAGTTTCTCAGAAAGCTTCTTTCTCTTTGTTATTGGAGGATATTTCCTTTGGCCCTATAGTATTCAAAGGGATCCGAAATATCTGTTCTCAGATTCCACAGAAATAAGGCTAAGAAAGAGATCCACGAAATACAGATGTAACTCTGTGAGATGAATTAACAGAACACTAAGCAGTTTCTCAGAAAGCTTCTTTCCAGATTTCATCTGAGGATATTTCCTTTTTCACCATAGCCCTCTATGGGCTTGAAAATATCACTTTGCCAATTCCACAAGAACTGTCTTAGCGAAAGGCTTCTTGAAGGGAAAGCTGTAACTCTGTGAGATGATTTCACAGAACACAAAGAAGTTTCTCAGAAAGCTTCTTTCTCTTTGTTATCGGAGGATATTTCCTTTGGCCTAATAGTCTTCAAAGGGATCCGAAATATCTGTTCTCAGATTCCACAGAAACAAGGCTAGCAAAGAGATCCACGAAATACAGATGTAATTCTGTGAGATGAATTAACAGAACACTAAGCAGTTTCTCAGAAAGCTTCTTTCCAGATTTCATCTGAGGATATTTCCTTTTTCACCATAGCCGTCTATGGGCTTGAAAATATCACTTTGCCAATTCCACAAGAACTGTCTTAGCGAAAGGCTTCTTGAGGGGAAAGCTGTAACTCTGTGAGATGATTTCACAGAACACAAAGAAGTTTCTCAGAAAGCTTCTTTCTCTTTGTTATCGGAGGATATTTCCTTTGGCCTAATAGTCTTCAAAGGGATCCGAAATATCTGTTCTCAGATTCCACAGAAATAAGGCTAGCAAAGAGATCCACGAAATACAGATGTAACTCTGTGATATGAATTAATAGAACACTAAGCAGTTTCTCAGAAAGCTTCTTTCCAGATTTCATCTGAGGATATTTCCTTTTTCACCATAGCCCTCTATGGGCTTCCAAATATCACTTTGCCAATTCCACAAGAACTGTCTTAGCGAAAGGCTTCTTGAGGGGAAAGCTGTAACCCTGTGAGATGATTTCACAGAACACAAAGAAGTTTCTCAGAAAGCTTCTTTCTCTTTGTTATCGGAGGATATTTCCTTTGGCCCTATAGTCTTCAAAGGGATCCGAAATATCTGTTCTCAGATTCCACAGAAATAAGGCTAGCAAAGAGATCCACGAAATACAGATGTAACTCTGTGAGATGAATTAACAGAACACTAAGCAGTTTCTCAGAAAGCTTCTTTCCAGATTTCATCTGAGGATATTTCCTTTTTCACCATAGCCCTCTATGGGCTTCCAAATATGACTTTGCGAATTCCACAAGAACTGTCTTAGCGAAAGGCTTCTATAGGGGAAAGCTGTAACTCTGTGAGATGATTTCACAGAACAAAAGGTGTTTCTCAGACAGCTTCTTTCTCTTTGTTATCGGAGGATATTTCCTTTGGCCCTATAGTCTTCAAAGGGATCCGAAATATCTGTTCTCAGATTCCACAGAAATAAGGCTAGCAAAGAGATCCACGAAATACAGATGTAACTCTGTGAGTGGAAGTCACACATCACAGAGCAGTTTCTCAGAAAGCTTCTTTCCAGATTTCATCTGAGGATATTTACTTTTTCACCATAGCCCTCTATGGGCTTCCAAATATCACTTTGCCAATTCCACAAGAAATGTCTTAGCGAAAGCCTTCTTGAGGGGAAAGCTTTAACTTTGTGAGATGATTTCACAGAACACAAAGAAGTTTCTCAGAAGGCTTCTTTCTCTTTGTTATCGGAGGATATTTCCTTTGGCCCTATAGTCTTCAAAGGGATCCGAAATATCTGTTCTCAGATTCCACAGAAATAAGGCTAGCAAAGAGATCCACGAAATACAGATGTAACTCTTTGAGATGAATTAACGGTACACTAAGCAGTTTCTCAGAAAGCTTCTTTCCAGATTTCATCTGAGGATATTTCCTTTTTCAGCATAGCCCGCTATGGGCTTCCAAATATCACTTTGCCAATTCCACAAGAACTGTCTTAGCGAAAGCCTTCTTGAGGGGAAAGCTTTAACTCTGTGAGATGATTTCACAGAACACAAAGAAGTTTCTCAGAAGGCTTCTTTCTCTTTGTTATCGGAGGATATTTCCTTTGGCCCTATAGTCTTCAAAGGGATCCGAAATATCTGTTCTCAGATTCCACAGAAATAAGGCTAGCAAAGAGATCC
This sequence comes from Macaca mulatta, assembly GCF_049350105.2. Lineage (NCBI taxonomy): Eukaryota > Metazoa > Chordata > Mammalia > Primates > Cercopithecidae > Macaca > Macaca mulatta. The sequence goes on along the minus strand of NC_133406.1, from coordinate 100,828,009 downwards.
ACGAAATACAGATGTAACTCTGTGAGATGAATTAACAGAACACTAAGCAGTTTCTCACAAAGCTTCTTTCCAGATTTCATCTGAGGATATTTCCTTTTTCACCATAGCCCTCTATGGGCTTCCAAATATCACTTTGCCAATTCCACAAGAACTGTCTTAGCGAAAGGCTTCTAGAGGGGAAAGATGTAACTCTGTGAGATGATTTCACAGAACACAAAGAAGTTTCTCAGAAAGCTTCTTTCTCTTTGTTAACGAAGGATATTTCCTTTGGCACTATAGTCTTCAAAGGGATCCGAAATATCTGTTCTCAGATTCCACAGAAATAAGGCTAGCAAAGAGATCCACGAAATACAGATGTAACTCTGTGAGTGGTAGTCACACATCACAGAGCAGTTTCTCAGAAAGCTTCTTTCCAGATTTCATCTGAGGATATTTCCTTTTTCACCATTGCCCTCTAAGGGCTTAGAAATATCACTTTGCCAATTCCACAAGAACAGTCTTAGCGAAAGGCTTCCTGAGGGGAAAGCTGTAACTCTGTGAGATGATTTCACAGAGCACAAAGAAGTTTCTCAGAAAGCTTCTTTCTCTTTGTTATTGGAGGATATTTCTTTGGCCCCGTAGTCTTCAAAGGGATCCGAAATATCTGTTCTCAGATTCCACAGAAATAAGGCTAGCAAAAAGATCCACGAAATACAGATGTAACTCTGTGAGTTGAATTAACAGACACTAAGCAGTTTCTCAGAAAGCTTCTTTCCAGATTTCATCTGAGGATATTTCCTTTTTCACCATAGCCCTCTATGGGCTTGAAAATATCACTTTGCCAATTCCACAAGAACTGTCTTAGCGAAAGGCTTCTTGAGGGGAAAGCTGTAACTCTGTGAGATGATTTCACAGAACACAAAGAAGTTTCTCAGAAAGCTTCTTTCTCTTTGTTATCGGAGGATATTTCCTTTGGCCTAATAGTCTTCAAAGGGATCCGAAATATCGGCTCTCAGATTCCACAGAAATAAGGCTAGCAAAGAGATCCACGAAATACAGATGTAACTCTGTGAGATGAATTAATAGAACACTAAGCAGTTTCTCAGAAAGCTTCTTTACAGATTTCATCTGTGGATATTTCCTTTTTCACCATAGCCCTCTATGGGCTTCCAAATATCACTTTGCCAATTCCACAAGAACTGTCTTAGCGAAAGCCTTCTTGAGGGGAAAGCTGTAACCCTGTGAGATGATTTCACAGAACACAAAGAAGTTTCTCAGAAAGCTTCTTTCTCTTTGTTATCGGAGGATATTTCCTTGGCCCTATAGTCTTCAAAGGGATCCGAAATATCTGTTCTCAGATTCCACAGAAATAAGGCTAGCAAAGAGATCCACGAAATACAGATGTAACTCTGTGAGATGAATTAACAGAACACTAAGGAGTTTCTCAGAAATCTTCTTTCCAGATTTCATCTGAGGATATTTCCTTTTTCACCATAGCCCTCTATGGGCTTCCAAATATCACTTTGCCAACTCCACAAGAACTGTCTTAGCGAAAGGCTTCTAGAGGGGAAAGCTGTAACTCTGTGAGATGATTTCACAGAACAAAAGGAGTTTCTCAGACAGCTTCTTTCTCTTTGTTATCGGAGGATATTTCCTTTGGCCCTATAGTCTTCAAAGGGATCCGAAATATCTGTTCTCAGATTCCACAGAAATAAGGCTAGCAAAGAGATCCACGAAATACAGATGTAACTCTGTGAGTGGAAGTCACACATCACAGAGCAGTTTCTCAGAAAGCTTCTTTCCAGATTTCATCTGAGGATATTTCCTTTTTCACCATAGCCCTCTATGGGCTTCCAAATATCACTTTGCCAATTCCGCAAGAACTGTCTTAGCGAAAGGCTTTTTGAGGGGAAAGCTGTAACCCTGTGAGATGATTTCACAGAACACAAAGAAGTTTCTCAGAAGGCTTCTTTCTCTTTGTTATCGGAGGATATTTCCTTTGGCCCTATAGTCTTCAAAGGGATCCGAAATATCTGTTCTCAGATTCCACAGAAATAAGGCTAGCAAAGAGATCCACGAAATACAGAGGTAACTCTTTGAGATGAATTAACGGTACACTAAGCAGTTTCTCAGAAAGCTTCTTTCCAGATTTCATCTGAGGATATTTCCTTTTTCAGCATAGCCGCCTATGGGCTTCCAAATATCACTTTGCCAATTCCACAAGAACTGTCTTAGCGAAAGCCTTCTTGAGGGGAAAGCTTTAACTCTGTGAGATGATTTCACAGAACACAAAGAAGTTTCTCAGAAGGCTTCTTTCTCTTTGTTATCGGAGGATATTTTCTTTGGCCCTATAGTCTTCAAAGGGATCCGAAATATCTGTTCTCAGATTCCACAGAGATAAGGCTAGCAAAGAGATCCACGAAATACAGATGTAACTCTGTGAGATAAATTAACAGAACACTAATCAGTTTATGAGAAAGCTTCTTTCCAGATTTCATCTGAGGATATTTCCTTTTTCACCATAGCCCTCTATGGGCTTCCAAATATCACTTTGCCAATTCCACAAGAACTGTCTTAGCGAAAGGCTTCTTGAGGGGAAAGCTGTAACTCTGTGAGATGATTTCACAGAACACAAAGAAGTTTCTCAGAAAGCTTCTTTCTCTTTGTTATCAGAGGATATTTCCTTTGGCCCTATAGTCTTCAAAGGGATCCGAAATATCTGTTCTCAGATTCCACAGAAATAAGGCTAGCAAAGGGATCCACGAAATACAGATGTAACTCTGTGAGATGAATTAACAGAACACTAAGCAGTTTCTCAGAAAGCTTCTTTCCAGATTTCATCTGAGGATATTTCCTTTTTCACCATAGCCCCCTATGGGCTTCCAAATATCACTTTGCCAATTCCACAAGAACTGTCTTAGCGAAAGGCTTCTTGAGGGGAAAGCTGTAACTCTGTGAGATGATTTCACAGAACACAAAGAAGTTTCTCAGAAAGCTTCTTTCTCTTTGTTATCGGAGGATATTTCCTTTGGCCCTATAGTCTTCAAAGTGATTCGAAAAATCTGTTCTCAGATTCCACAGAAATAAGGCTAGCAAAGGGATCCACGAAATACAGATGTAACTCTGTGAATGGAAGTCACACATCACAGATCAGATTCTCAGAAACCTTCTTTCCAGATTTCATCTGAGGATATTTCCTTTTTCACCATAGCCCTCTATGGGCTTCCAAATATCACTTTGCCAATTCCACAAGAACTGTCTTAGCGAAAGGCTTCTTGAGGGGAAAGCTGTAACTCCGTGAGATGATTTCACAGAACACAAAGAAGTTTCTCAGAAATCTTCTTTCTCTTTGTTATCGAAGGATATTTCCTTTGGCCCTATAGTCTTCAAAGGGATCCGAAATATCTGTTCTCAGATTCCACAGAAATAAGGCTAGCAAAGAGATCCACGAAATACAGATGTAACTCTTTGAGATGAATTAACAGTACACTAAGCAGTTTCTCAGAAAGCTTCTTTTCAGATTTCATCTGAGGATATTTCCTTTTTCACCATAGCCCTCTATGGGCTTCCAAATATCACTTTGCCAATTCCACAAGAACTGTCTTAGAGAAAGCCTTCTTGAGGGGAAAGTTTTAACTCTGTGAGATGATTTCACAGAACACAAAGAAGTTTCTCAGAAGGCTTCTTTCTCTTTGTTATCGGAGGATATTTCCTTTGTCCCTATAGTCTTCAAAGGGATCCGAAATATCTGTTCTCAGATTTCACAGAAATAAGGCTAGCAAAGAGATCCACGAAATACAGATGTAACTCTGTGAGATGAATTAACAGAACACTAAGCAGTTTCTCAGAAAGCTTCTTTCCAGATTTCATCTGAGGATATTTCCTTTTTCACCATAGCCCTCCATGGGCTTCCAAATATCACTTTGCCAATTCCACAAGAACTGTCTTAGCGAAAGGCTTCTTGAGGGGAAAGCTGTAACTCTGTGAGATGATTTCAGAGAACACAAAGAAGTTTCTCAGAAACCTTCTTTCTCTTTGTTATCGGAGGATATTTCCTTTGGCCCTATAGTCTTCAAAGGGATCCGAAATATCTGTTCTCAGATTCCACAGAAATAAGGCTAGCAAAGGGATCCACGAAATACAGATGTAACTCTGTGAGTGGAAGTCACACATCACAGATCAGATTCTCAGAAAGCTTCTTTCCAGATTTCATCTGAGGATATTTCCTTTTTCACCATAGCCCTCTATGGCTTCCAAATATCACTTTGCCAATTCCACAAGAACTGTCTTAGCGAAAGGCTTCTTGAGGGGAAAGCTGTAACTCTGTGAGATGATTTCACAGAACACAAAGAAGTTTCTCAGAAAGCTTCTTTCTCTTTGTTATCGGAGGATATTTCCTTTGGCCCTATAGTCTTGAAAGGGATGCGAAATATCTGTTCTCAGATTCCACAGTAATAAGGCTAGCAAAGAGATCCACGAAACACACATGTAACTCTGTGAGATGAATAAACAGAACACTAAGCAGTTTCTCAGAAAGCTTCTTTCCAGATTTCATCTCAGGATATTTCCTTTTTCACCATAGCCCTCTATGGGCTTCCAAATATCACTTTGCCAATTCCACAAGAACTGTCTTAGCGAAAGGCTTCTTGAGGGGAAAGCTGTAACTCTGTGAGATGATTTCACAGAACACAAAGAAGTTTCTCAGAAAGCTTCTTTCTCTTTGTTATCGGAGGATATTTCCTTTGGCCCTATAGTCTTCAAAGGGATCCGAAATATATGTTCTCAGATTCCACAGAAATAAGGCTAGCAAAGGGATCCACGAAATACAGATGTAACTCTGTGAGATGAATTAACAGAACACTAAGCAGTTTCTCAGAAAGCTTCTTTCCAGATTTCATCTGAGGATATTTCCTTTTTCACCATAGCCCTCTATGGGCTTCCAAATATCACTTTGCCAATTCCACAAGAACTGTCTTAGCGAAAGGCTTCTTGAGGGGAAAGCTGTAACTCTGTGAGATGATTTCACAGAACACAAAGAAGTTTCTCAGAAAGCTTCTTTCTCTTTGTTATCGGAGGATATTTCCTTTGGCCCTATAGTCTTCAAAGGGATCCGAAATATCTGTTCTCAGATTCCACAGAAATAAGGCTAGCAAAGAGATCCACGAAATACAGATGTAATTCTGTGAGATGAATTAACAGAACACTAAGCAGTTTCTCAGAAAGCTTCTTTCCAGATTTCATCAGAGGATATTTCCTTTTTTAACATAGCCCTCTAGGGTTTTCCAAATATCACTTTGCCAAATCCACAAGAACTGTCTTAGCGAAAGGCTTCTTGAAGGGAAAGCTGTAACTCTGTGAGATGATTTCACAGAACACAAAGAACTTTCTCAGAAAGCTTCTTTCTCTTTGTTATCGGAGGATATTTCCTTTGGCCCTATAGTCTTCAAAGGGATCCGAAATATCTGTTCTCAGATTCCACAGAAATAAGGCTAGCAAAGAGATACACGAAATACAGATGTAACTCTGTGAGATGAATTCACAGAACACTAAGCAGTTTCTCAGAAAGCTTCTTTCCAGATTTCATCTGAGGATATTTCCTTTTTCACCATAGCCCTCTATGGGATTCCAAATATCACTTGGCCAATTCCATAAGAACTGTCTTAGCGAAAGGCTTCTTGAGGGGAAAGCTGTAACCCTGTGAGATGATTTCACAGAACACAAAGAAGTTTCTCAGAAAGCTTCTTTCTCTTTGTTATCGGAGGATATTTCCTTTGGCCCTATTGTCTTCAAAGGGATTCGAAATATCTGTTCTCAGATTCCACAGAAATAAGGCTAGCAAAGAGATCCACGAAATACAGATGTAACTCTGTGAGTGGAAGTCACACATCACAGAGCAGTTTCTCAGAAAGCTTCTTTCCAGATTTCATCTGAGGATATTTCCTTTTTCACCATTGCCCTCTAAGGGCTTAGAAATATCACTTTGCCAATTCCACAAGAACTGTCTTAGCGAAAGGCTTCTTGAGGGGAAAGCTGTAACTCTGTGAGATGATTTCACAGAACACAAAGAAGTTTCTCAGAAAGCTTCTTTCTCTTTGTTATCGGAGGATATTTCCTTTGGCCCTATAGTATTCAAAGGGATCCGAAATATCTGTTCTCAGATTCCACAGAAATAAGGCTAGCAAAGAGATCCACGAAATACAGATGTAACTCTGTGAGATGAATTAACAGAACACTAAGCAGTTTCTCAGAAAGCTTCTTTCCAGATTTCATCTGAGGATATTTCCTTTTTCACCATAGCCCTCTATGGGCTTGAAAATATCACTTTGCCAATTCCACAAGAACTGTCTTAGCGAAAGGCTTCTTGAGGGGAAAGCTGTAACTCTGTGAGATGATTTCACAGAACACAAAGAAGTTTCTCAGAAAGCTTCTTTCTCTTTCTTATCGGAGGATATTTCCTTTGGACTAATAGTCTTCAAAGGGATCCGAAATATCTGTTCTCAGATTCCACAGAAATAAGGCTAGCAAAGAGATCCACGAAAAACAGATGTAACTCTGTGAGATGAATTAATAGAACACTAAGCAGTTTCTCAGAAATCTTCTTTCCAGATTTCATCTGAGGATATTTCCTTTTTCACCATAGCCCTCTATGGGCTTCCAAATATCACTTTGCCAATTCCACAAGAACTGTCTTAGCGAAAGGCTTCTTGAGGGGAAAGCTGTAACCCTGTGAGATGATTTCACAGAACACAAAGAAGTTTCTCAGAAAGCTTCTTTCTCTTTGTTATCGGAGGATATTTCCTTTGGCCCTATAGTCTTCCAAGGCATCCGAAATATCTGTTCTCAGATTCCACAGAAATAAGGCTAGCAAAGAGATCCACGAAATACAGATGTAACTCTGTGAGATGAATTAACAGAACACTAAGCAGTTTCTCAGAAAGCTTCTTTCCAGATTTCATCTGAGGATATTTCCTTTTTCACCGTAGCCCTCTATGGGCTTCCAAATATCACTTTGCCAATTCCACAAGAACTGTCTTAGCGAAAGGCTTCTTGAGGGGAAAGCTGTAACTCTGTGAGATGATTTCACAGAACAAAAGGAGTTTCTCAGACAGCTTCTTTCTCTTTGTTATCGGAGGATATTTCCTTTGGCCCTATAGTCTTCAAAGGGATCCGAAATATCTGTTCTCAGATTCCACAGAAATAAGGCTAGCAAAGAGATCCACGAAATACAGATGTAACTCTGTGAGTGGAAGTCACACATCACAGAGCAGTTTCTCAGAAAGCTTCTTTCCAGATTTCATCTGAGGATATTTCCTTTTTCACCATAGCCCTCTATGGGCTTCCAAATATCACTTTGCCAATTCCACAAGAACTGTCTTAGCGAAAGGCTTCTTGAGGGGAAAGCTGTAACTCTGTGAGATGATTTCACAGAACACAAAGAAGTTTCTCACAAAGCTTCTTTCTCTCTGTTATCGAAGGATATTTCCTTTGGCCCAATAGTCTTCAAAGGGATCCGAAATATCTGTTCTCAGATTCCACAGAAATAAGGCTAGCAAAGAGATCCACGAAATACAGATGTAACTCTGTGAGATGAATTAACAGAACACTAAGCAGTTTCTCAGAAAGATTCTTTCCTGATTTCATCTGAGGATATTTCCTTTTTCACCATAGCCCTCTATGGGCTTCCAAATATCACTTTGCCAATTCCACAAGAACTGTCTTAGCGAAAGCCTTCTTGAGGGGAAAGCTTTAACTCTGTGAGATGATTTCACAGAACACAAAGAAGTTTCTCAGAAGGCTTCTTTCTCTTTGTCATCGGAGGATATTTCCTTTGGCCCTATAGTCTTCAAAGGGATCCGAAATATCTGTTCTCAGATTCCACAGAAATAAGGCTAGCAAAGAGATCCACGAAATACAGATGTAACTCTTTGAGATGAATTAACAGTACACTAAGCAGTTTCTCAGAAAGCTTCTTTCCAGATTTCATCTGAGGATATTTCCTTTTTCAGCATAGCCCGCTATGGGCTTCCAAATATCACTTTGCCAATTCCACAAGAACTGTCTTAGCGAAAGCCTTCTTAAGGGGAAAGCTTTAACTCTGTGAGATGATTTCACAGAACACAAAGAAGTTTCTCAGAAGGCTTCTTTCTCTTTGTTATCCGAGGATATTTCCTTTGGCCCTATAGTCTTCAAAGGGATCCGAAATATCTGTTCTCAGATTCCACAGAGATAAGGCTAGCAAAGAGATCCACGAAATACAGATGTAACTCTGTGAGATAAATTAACAGAACACTAATCAGTTTATCAGAAAGCTTCTTTCCAGATTTCATCTGAGGATATTTCCTTTTTCTCCATAGCCCTCTATGGGCTTCCAAATATCACTTTGCCAATTCCACAAGAACTGTCTTAGCGAAAGGCTTCTTGAGGGGAAAGCTGTAACTCTGTGAGATGATTTCACAGAACACAAAGAAGTTTCTCAGAAAGCTTCTTTCTCTTTGTTATCGGAGGATATATCCTTTGGCCCTATAGTCTTCAAAGGGATCCGAAATATCTGTTCTCAGATTCCACAGAAATAAGGCTAGCAAAGGGATCCACGAAATACAGATGTAACTCTGTGAGATGAATTAACAGAACACTAAGCAGTTTCTCAGAAAGCTTCTTTCCAGATTTCATCTGAGGATATTTCCTTTTTCACCATAGCCCCCTATGGGCTTCCAAATATCAATTTGCCAATTCCACAAGAACTGTCTTAGCGAAAGGCTTCTTGAGGGGAAAGCTGTAACTCTGTGAGATGATTTCACAGAACACAAAGAAGTTTCTCAGAAAGCTTCTTTCTCTTTGTTATCGGAGGATATTTCCTTTGGCCCTATAGTATTCAAAGGGATCCGAAATATCTGTTCTCAGATTCCACAGAAATAAGGCTAGCAAAGGGATCCACGAAATACAGATGTAACTCTGTGAGTGGAAGTCACACATCACAGATCAGATTCTCAGAAAGCTTCTTTCCAGATTTCATCTGAGGATATTTCCTTTTTCACCGTAGCCCTCTATGGGCTTCCAAATATCTCTTTGCCAATTCCACAAGAATTGTCTTAGCGAAAGGCTTCTTGAGGGGAAAGCTGTAACTCTGTGAGATGATTTCACAGAACACAAAGAAGTTTCTCAGAAATCTTCTTTCTCTTTGTTATCGAAGGATATTTCCTTTGGCCCTATAGTCTTCAAAGGGATCCGAAATATCTGTTCTCAGATTCCACAGAAATAAGGCTAGCAAAGAGATCCACGAAATACAGATGTAACTCTTTGAGATCAATTAACAGTATACTAAGCAGTTTCTCAGAAAGCTTCTTTTCAGATTTCATCTGAGGATATTTCCTTTTTCACCATAGCCCTCTATGGGCTTCCAAATATCACTTTGCCAATTCCACAAGAACTGTCTTAGCGAATGCCTTCTTGAGGGGAAAGCTTTAACTCTGTGAGATTATTTCACAGAACACAAAGAAGTTTCTCAGAAGGCTTCTTTCTCTTTGCTATCGGAGGATATTTCCTTTGGCCCTATAGTCTTCAAAGGGATCCGAAATATCTGTTCTCAGATTCCACAGAGATAAGGCTAGCAAAGAGATCCACGAAATACAGATGTAACTCTGTGAGATAAATTAACAGAACACTAAGCAGTTTCTCAGAAAGCTTCTTTCCAGATTTCATCTGAGGATATTTCCTTTTTCACCATAGCCCTCTATGGGCTTCCAAATATCACTTTGCCAATTCCACAAGAACTGTCTTAGCGAAAGGCTTCTTGAGGGGAAAGCTGTAACTCTGTGAGATGATTTCACAGAACACAAAGAAGTTTCTCAGAAAGCTTCTTTCTCTTTGTTATCGGAGGATATTTCCTTTGGCCCTATAGTCTTCAAAGGGATCTGAAATATATGTTCTCAGATTCCACAGAAATAAGGCTAGGAAAGAGATCCACGAAACACACATGTAACTCTGTGAGATGAATAAACAGAACACTAAGCAGTTTCTCAGAAAGCTTCTTTCCAGATTTCTTCTGAGGATATTTCCTTTTTCACCATAGCCCTCTAGGGGCTTCCAAATATCACTTTGCCAATTCCACAAGAACTGTCTTAGCGAAAGGCTTCTTGAGGGGAAAGCTGTAACTCTGTGAGATGATTTCAGAGAACACAAAGAAGTTTCTCAGAAGGCTTCTTTCTCTTTGTTATCGGAGGATATTTCCTTTGGCCCTATAGTCTTCAAAGGGATCCGAAATATCTGTTCTCAGATTCCACAGAAATAAGGCTAGCAAAGGGATCCACGAAATACAGATGTAACTCTGTGAGTGGAAGTCACACATCACAGATCTGTTTCTCAGAAATCTTCTTTCCAGATTTCATCTGAGGATATTTCCTTTTTCACCATAAACCTCTATGGCTTCAAAATATCACTTTGCCAATTCCACAAGAACTGTCTTAGCGAAAGGCTTCTTGAGGGGAAAGCTGTAACTCTGTGAGATGATTTCACAGAACACAAAGAAGTTTCTCAGAAAGCTTCTTTCTCTTTGTTATCGGAGGATATTTCCTTTGGCCCTATAGTCTTGAAAGGGATCCGAAATATCTGTTCTCAGATTCCACAGAAATAAGGCTAGCAAAGAGATCCACGAAACACACATGTAACTCTGTGAGATGAATAAACAGAACACTAAGCAGTTTCTCAGAAAGCTTCTTTCCAGATTTCATCTGAGGATATTTCCTTTTTCACCATAGCCCTCTATGGGCTTCCAAATATCACTTTGCCAATTCCACAAGAACTGTCTTAGCGAAAGGCTTCTTGAGGGGAAAGCTGTAACTCTGTGAGATGATTTCACAGAACACAAAGAAGTTTCTCAGAAAGCTTCTTTCTCTTTGTTATCGGAGGATATTTCCTTTGGCCCTATAGTCTTCAAAGGGATCCGAAATATCTGTTCTCAGATTCCGCAGAAATAAGGCTAGCAAAGAGATCCACGAAACACACATGTAACTCTGTGAGATGAATAAACAGAACACTAAGCAGTTTCTCAGAAAGCTTCTTTCCAGATTTCTTCTGAGGATATTTCCTTTTTCACCATAGCCCTCTAGGGGCTTCCAAATATCACTTTGCCAATTCCACAAGAACTGTCTTAGGGAAAGGCTTCTTGAGGGGAAAGCTGTAACTCTGTGAGATGATTTCACAGAACACAAAGAAGTTTCTCAGAAAGTTTCTTTCTCTTTGTTATCGGAGGATATTTCCTTTGGCCCTATAGTCTTCAAAGGGATCCGAAATATCTGTTCTCAGATTCCACAGAAATAAGGCTAGCAAAGGGATCCACGAAATACAGATGTAACTCTATTAGTGGAAGTCACACATCACAGATCAGATTCTCAGAAATCTTCTTTCCAGATTTCATCTGAGGATATTTCCTTTTTCACCATAGCCCTCTATGGGCTTCCAAATATCACTTTGCCAATTCCACAAGAACTGTCTTAGCGAAAGGCTTCTTCAGGGGAGAGCTGTAACTCTGTGAGATGATTTCACAGAACACAAAGAAGTTTCTCAGAAAGCTTCTTTCTCTTTGTTATCGCAGGATATTTCCTTTGGACCTATAGTCTTCAAAGGGATCCGAAATATCTGTTCTCAGATTCCACAGAAATAAGGCTAGCAAAGAGATCCACGAAATACAGATGTAACTCTTTGAGATGAATTAACAGTACACTAAGCAGTTTCTCAGAAAGCTTCTTTCCAGATTTCATCTGAGGATATTTCCTCTTTCAGCATAGCCCGCTATGGGCTTCCAAATATCACTTTGCCAATTCCACAAGAACTGTCTTAGCGAAAGCCTTCTTAAGGGGAAAGCTTTAACTCTGTGAGATGATTTCACAGAACACAAAGAAGTTTCTCAGAAACCTTCTTTCTCTTTGTTATCGGAGGATATTTCCTTTGGCCCTATAGTCTTCAAAGGGATCCGAAATATCTGTTCTCAGATTCCACAGAAATAAGGCTAGCAAAGGGATCCACGAAATACAGATGTAACTCTGTGAGTGGAAGTCACACATCACAGATCTGTTTCTCAGAAATCTTCTTTCCAGATTTCATCTGAGGATATTTCCTTTTTCACCATAAACCTCTATGGCTTCAAAATATCACTTTGCCAATTCCACAAGAACTGTCTTAGCGAAAGGCTTCTTGAGGGGAAAGCTGTAACTCTGTGAGATGATTTCACAGAACACAAAGAAGTTTCTCAGAAAGCTTCTTTCTCTTTGTTATCGGAGGATATTTCCTTTGGCCCTATAGTCTTGAAAGGGATCTGAAATATCTGTTCTCAGATTCCACAGAAATAAGGCTAGCAAAGAGATCCACGAAACACACATGTAACTCTGTGAGATGAATAAACAGAACACTAAGCAGTTTCTCAGAAAGCTTCTTTCCAGATTTCATCTGAGGATATTTCCTTTTTCACCATAGCCCTCTATGGGCTTCCAAATATCACTTTGCCAATTCCACAAGAACTGTCTTAGCGAAAGGCTTCTTGAGGGGAAAGCTGTAACTCTGTGAGATGATTTCACAGAACACAAAGAAGTTTCTCAGAAAGCTTCTTTCTCTTTGTTATCGGAGGATATTTCCTTTGGCCCTATAGTCTTCAAAGGGATCCGAAATATCTGTTCTCAGATTCCACAGAAATAAGGCTAGCAAAGGGATCCACGAAATACAGATGTAACTCTGTGAGATGAATTAACAGAACACTAAGCAGTTTCTCAGAAAGCTTCTTTCCAGATTTCATCTGAGGATATTTCCTTTTTCAGTACAGCCCGCTATGGGCTTCCAAATATCACTTTGCCGATACCACAAGAACTGTCTTAGCGAAAGCCTTCTTAAGGGGAAAGCTTTAACTCTGTGAGATGATTTCACAGAACACAAAGAAGTTTCTCAGAAAGCTTCTTTCTCTTTGTTATCGGAGGATATTTCCTTTGGCCCTATAGTCTTCAAAGGGATCCGAAATATCTGTTCTCAGATTCCACAGAAATAAGGCTAGCAAAGGGATCCACGAAATACAGATGTAACTCTGTGAATGGAAGTCACACATCACAGATCAGTTTCTCAGAAATCTTCTTTCCAGATTTCATCTGAGGATATTTCCTTTTTCACCATAGACCTCTATGGCTTCAAAATATCACTTTGCCAATTCCACAAGAACTGTCTTAGCGAAAGGCTTCTTGAGGGGAAAGCTGTAACTCTGTGAGATGATTTCACAGAACACAAAGAAGTTTCTCAGAAAGCTTCTTTCTCTTTGTTATCGGAGGATATTTAATTTGGCCCTATAGTCTTGAAAGGGATCCGAAATATCTGTTTTCAGATTCCACAGAAATAAGGCTAGCAAAGAGATCCACGAAACACACATGTAACTCTGTGAGATGAATAAACAGAACACTAAGCAGTTTCTCAGAAAGCTTCTTTCCAGATTTCATCTGAGGATATTTCCTTTTTCACCATAGCCCTCTATGGGCTTCCAAATATCACTTTGCCAATTCCACAAGAACTGTCTTAGCGAAAGGCTTCTTGAGGGGAAAGCTTTAACTCTGTGAGATGATTTCACAGAACACAAAGAAGTTTCTCAGAAGGCTTCTTTCTCTTTGTTATCGGAGGATATTTCCTTTGGCCCTATAGTCTTCAAAGGGATCCGAAATATCTGTTCTCAGATTCCACAGAGATAAGGCTAGCAAAGAGATCCACGAAATACAGATGTAACTCTGTGAGATAAATTAACAGAACACTAAGCAGTTTCACAGAAAGCTTCTTTCCAGATTTCATCTGAGGATATTTCCTTTTTCACCATAGCCCTCTATGGGCTTCCAAATATCACTTTGCCAATTCCACAAGAACTGTCTTAGCGAAAGGCTTCTTGAGGGGAAAGCTATAACTCTTTGAGATGATTTCACAGAACACAAAGAAGTTTCTTAGAAAGCTTCTTTCTCTTTGTTATCGGAGGATATTTCCTTTGGCCCTGTAGTCTTCAAAGGGATCCGAAATATCTGTTCTCAGATTCCACAGAAATAAGGCTAGCAAAGAGATCCACGAAACACACATGTAACTCTGTGAGATGAATAAACAGAACACTAAGCAGTTTCTCAGAAAGCTTCTTTCCAGATTTCTTCTGAGGATATTTCCTTTTTCACCATAGCCCTCTAGGGGCTTCCAAATATCACTTTGCCAATTCCACAAGAACTGTCTTAGCGAAAGGCTGCTTGAGGGGAAAGCTGTAACTCTGTGAGATGATTTCACAGAACACAAAGAAGTTTCTCAGAAAGTTTCTTTCTCTTTGTTATCGGAGGATATTTCCTTTGGCCCTATAGTCTTCAAAGGGATCCGAAATATCTGTTCTCAGATTCCACAGAAATAAGGCTAGCAAAGGGATCCACGAAATACAGATGTAACTCTGTGAGTGGAAGTCACACATCACAGATCAGATTCTCAGAAAGCTTCTTTCCAGATTTCATGTGAGGATATTTCCTTTTTCACCATAGCCCTCTATGGGCTTCCAAATATCACTTTGCCAATTCCACACGAACTGTCTTAGCGAAAGGCTTCTACAGGGGAGAGCTGTAACTCTGTGAGATGATTTCACAGAACACAAAGAAGTTTCTCAGAAAGCTTCTTTCTCTTTGTTATCGCAGGATATTTCCTTTGGCCCTATAGTCTTCAAAGGGATCCGAAATATCTGTTCTCAGATTCCACAGAAATAAGGCTAGCAAAGAGATCCACGAAATACAGATGTAACTCTGTGAGATGAATTAACAGAACACTAAGCAGTTTCTCAGAAAGCTTCTTTCCAGATTTCATCTGAGGATATTTCCTTTTTCAGCATAGCCCGCTATGGGCTTCCAAATATCACTTTGCCAATTCCACAAGAACTGTCTTAGCGAAAGGCTTCTTGAGGGGAAAGCTGTAACTCTGTGAGATGATTTCAGAGAACACAAAGAAGTTTCTCAGAAACCTTCTTTCTCTTTGTTATCGGAGGATATTTTCTTTGGCCCTATAGTCTTCAAAGGGATCCGAAATATCTGTTCTCAGATTCCACAGAAATACGGCTAGCAAAGGGATCCACGAAATACAGATGTAACTCTGTGAGTGGAAGTCACACATCACAGATCAGTTTCTCAGAAAGCTTCTTTCCAGATTTCATCTGAGGATATTTCCTTTTTCACCATAGCCCTTATTGGCTTCCAAATATCACTTTGACAATTCCACAAGAACTGTCTTAGCGAAAGGCTTCTTGAGGGGACAGCTGTAACTCTGTGAGATGATTTCACAGAACACAAAGAAGTTTCTCAGAAAGCTTCTTTCTCTTTGTTATCGGAGGATATTTCCTTTGGCCCTATAGTCTTCAAAGGGATCCGAAATATCTGTTCTCAGATTCCACAGAAATAAGGCTAGCAAAGGGATACACGAAATACAGATGTAACTCTGTGAGATGAATTAACAGACCACTAAGCATTTTCTCAGAAAGCTTCTTTCCAGATTTCATCTGAGGATATTTCCTTTTTCACCTTAGCCCTCTATGGGCTTCCAAATATCACTTTGCCAATTCCACAAGAACTGTGTTAGCGAAAGGCTTCTTGAGGGTAAAGTTGTAACTCTGTGAGATGATTTCACAGAACAGAAAGAAGTTTCTCAGAAAGCTTCTTTCTCTTTGTTATCGGAGGATATTTCCGTTGGCCCTATAGTCTTCAAAGGGATCCGAAATATCTGTTCTCAGATTCCACAGAAATAAGGCTAGCAAAGAGATCCACGAAATACAGATGTAACTCTTTGAGATGAATTAACAGAACACTAAGCAGTTTCTCAGAAAGCTTCTTTCCAGATTTCATCTGAGGATATTTCCTTTTTCAGCATAGCCCGCTATGGGCTTCCAAATATCACTTTGCCAATTCCACAAGAACTGTCTTAGCGAAAGCCTTCTTAAGGGGAAAGCTTTAACTCTGTGAGATGATTTCACAGAACACAAAGAAGTTTCTCAGAAGGCTTCTTTCTCTTTGTTATCGGAGGATATTTCCATTGGCCCTATAGTCTTCAAAGGGATCCGAAATATCTGTTCTCAGATTCCACTGAGATAAGGCTAGCAAAGAGATCCACGAAATACAGATGTAACTCTGTGAGATAAATTAACAGAACACTAATCAGTTTATCAGAAAGCTTCTTTCCAGATTTCATCTGAGGATATTTCCTTTTTCACCATAGCCCTCTATGGGCTTCCAAATATCACTTTGCCAATTCCACAAGAACTGTCTTAGCGAAAGGCTTCTTGAGGGGAAAGCTGTAACTCTGTGAGATGATTTCACAGAACACAAAGAAGTTTCTCAGAAAGCTTCTTTCTCTTTGTTATCGGAGGATATTTCCTTTGGCCCTATAGTCTTCAAAGGGATCCGAAATATCTGTTCTCAGATTCCACAGAAATAAGGCTAGCAAAGGGATCCACGAAATCCAGATGTAACTCTGTGAGATGAATTCACAGAACACTAAGCAGTTTCTCAGAAAGCTTCTTTCCAGATTTCATCTGAGGATATTTCCTTTTTCACCATAGCCCCCTATGGGCTTCCAAATATCACTTTGCCAATTCCACAAGAACTGTCTTAGCGAAAGGCTTCTTGAGGGGAAAGCTGTAACTCTGTGAGATGATTTCACAGAACACAAAGAAGTTTCTCAGAAAGCTTCTTTCTCTTTGTTATCGGAGGATATTTCCTTTGGCCCTATAGTCTTCAAAGGGATCCGAAATATCTGTTCTCAGATTCCACAGAAATAAGGCTAGAAAAGGGATCCACGAAATACAGATGTAACTCTGTGAGTGGAAGTCACACATCACAGATCAGATTCTCAGAAAGCTTCTTTCCAGATTTCATCTGAGGATATTTCCTTTTTCACCATAGCCCTCTATGGGCTTTCAAATATCTCTTTGCCAATTCCACAAGAATTGTCTTAGCGAAAGGCTTCTTGAGGGGAAAGCTGTAACTCTGTGAGATGATTTCACAGAACACAAAGAAGTTTCTCAGAAATCTTCTTTCTCTTTGTTATCGAAGGATATTTCCTTTGGCCCTATAGTCTTAAAAGGGATCCGAAATATCTGTTCTCAGATTCCACAGAAATAAGGCTAGCAAAGAGATCCACGAAATACAGATGTAACTCTTTGAGATGAATTAACAGTATACTAAGCAGTTTCTCAGAAAGCTTCTTTTCAGATTTCATCTGAGGATATTTCCTTTTTCACCATAGCCCTCTATGGGCTTCCAAATATCACTTTGCAAATTCCACAAGAACTGTCTTAGCGAATGCCTTCTTGAGGGGAAAGCTTTAACTCTGTGAGATGATTTCACAGAACACAAAGAAGTTTCTCAGAAGGCTTCTTTCTCTTTGTTATCGGAGGATATTTCCTTTGGCCCTATAGTCTTCAAAGGGATCCGAAATATCTGTTCTCAGATTCCACAGAGATAAGGCTAGCAAAGAGATCCACGAAATACAGATGTAACTCTGTGAGATAAATTAACAGAACACTAAGCAGTTTCTCAGAAAGCTTCTTTCCAGATTTCATCTGAGGATATTTCCTTTTTCACCATAGCCCTCTATGGGCTTCCAAATATCACTTTGCCAATTCCACAAGAACTGTCTTAGCGAAAGGCTTCTTGAGGGGAAAGCTGTAACTCTGTGAGATGATTTCACAGAACACAAAGAAGTTTCTCAGAAAGCTTCTTTCTCTTTGTTATCGGAGGATATTTCCTTTGGCCCTATAGTCTTCAAAGGGATCTGAAATATCTGTTCTCAGATTCCACAGAAATAAGGCTAGGAAAGAGATCCACGAAACACACATGTAACTCTGTGAGATGAATAAACAGAACACTAAGCAGTTTCTCAGAAAGCTTCTTTCCAGATTTCTTCTGAGGATATTTCCTTTTTCACCATAGCCCTCTAGGGGCTTCCAAATATCATTTTGCCAATTCCACAAGAACTGTCTTAGCGAAAGGCTTCTTGAGGGGAAAGCTGTAACTCTGTGAGATGATTTCACAGAACACAAAGAAGTTTCTCAGAAAGCTTCTTTCTCTTTGTTATTGGAGGACATTTCCTTTGGCAATATAGTCTTCAAAGGGATCCGAAATATCTGTTCTCAGATTCCACAGAAATAAGGCTAGCAAAGGGATCCACGAAATACAGATGTAACTCTGTGAGTGGAAGTCACACATCACAGATCAGATTCTCAGAAAGCTTCTTTCCAGATTTCATCTGAGGATATTTCCTTTTTCACCATAGCCCTCTATGGGCTTCCAAATATCACTTTGCCAATTCCACAAGAAGTGTCTTAGCGAAAGGCTTCTTGAGGGGAAAGCTGTAACTCTGTGAGATGATTTCAGAACACAAAGAAGTTTCTCAGAAACCTTCTTTCTCTTTGTTATCGGAGGATATTTCCTTTGGCCCTATAGTCTTCAAAGGGATCCGAAATATCTGTTCTCAGATTCCACAGAAATAAGGCTAGCAAAGGGATCCACGAAATACAGATGTAACTCTGTGAGTGGAAGTCACACATCACAGATCAGTTTCTCAGAAAGCTTCTTTCCAGATTTCATCTGAGGATATTTCCTTTTTCACCATAGACCTCTATGGCTTCAAAATATCACTTTGCCAATTCCACAAGAACTGTCTTAGCGAAAGGCTTCTTGAGGGGAAAGCTGTAACTCTGTGAGATGATTTCACAGAACACAAAGAAGTTTCTCAGAAAGCTTCTTTCTCTTTGTTATCGGAGGATATTTCCTTTGGCCCTATAGTCTTGAAAGGGATCCGAAATATCTGTTTTCAGATTCCACAGAAATAAGGCTAGCAAAGAGATCCACGAAACACACATGTAACTCTGTGAGATGAATAAACAGAACACTAAGCAGTTTCTCAGAAAGCTTCTTTCCAGATTTCATCTGAGGATATTTCGTTTTTCACCATAGCCCTCTATGGGCTTCCAAATATCACTTTGCCAATTCCACAAGAACTGTCTTAGCGAAAGGCTTCTTCAGGGGAAAGCTGTAACTCTGTGAGATGATTTCACAGAACACAAAGAAGTTTCTCAGAAATCTTCTTTCTCTTTGTTATCGAAGGATATTTCCTTTGGCCCTATAGTCTTAAAAGGGATCCGAAATATCTGTTCTCAGATTCCACAGAAATAAGGCTAGCAAAGAGATCCACGAAATACAGATGTAACTCTTTGAGATGAATTAACAGTATACTAAGCAGTTTCTCAGAAAGCTTCTTTTCAGATTTCATCTGAGGATATTTCCTTTTTCACCATAGCCCTCTATGGGCTTCCAAATATCACTTTGCAAATTCCACAAGAACTGTCTTAGCGAATGCCTTCTTGAGGGGAAAGCTTTAACTCTGTGAGATGATTTCACAGAACACAAAGAAGTTTCTCAGAAGGCTTCTTTCTCTTTGTTATCGGAGGATATTTCCTTTGGCCCTATAGTCTTCAAAGGGATCCGAAATATCTGTTCTCAGATTCCACAGAGATAAGGCTAGCAAAGAGATCCACGAAATACAGATGTAACTCTGTGAGATAAATTAACAGAACACTAAGCAGTTTCTCAGAAAGCTTCTTTCCAGATTTCATCTGAGGATATTTCCTTTTTCACCATAGCCCTCTATGGGCTTCCAAATATCACTTTGCCAATTCCACAAGAACTGTCTTAGCGAAAGGCTTCTTGAGTGGAAAGCTGTAACTCTGTGAGATGATTTCACAGAACACAAAGAAGTTTCTCAGAAAGCTTCTTTCTCTTTGTTATCGGAGGATATTTCCTTTGGCCCTATAGTCTTCAAAGGGATCTGAAATATCTGTTCTCAGATTCCACAGAAATAAGGCTAGGAAAGAGATCCACGAAACACACATGTAACTCTGTGAGATGAATAAACAGAACACTAAGCAGTTTCTCAGAAAGCTTCTTTCCAGATTTCTTCTGAGGATATTTCCTTTTTCACCATAGCCCTCTAGGGGCTTCCAAATATCATTTTGCCAATTCCACAAGAACTGTCTTAGCGAAAGGCTTCTTGAGGGGAAAGCTGTAACTCTGTGAGATGATTTCACAGAACACAAAGAAGTTTCTCAGAAAGCTTCTTTCTCTTTGTTATTGGAGGACATTTCCTTTGGCAATATAGTCTTCAAAGGGATCCGAAATATCTGTTCTCAGATTCCACAGAAATAAGGCTAGCAAAGGGATCCACGAAATACAGATGTAACTCTGTGAGTGGAAGTCACACATCACAGATCAGATTCTCAGAAAGCTTCTTTCCAGATTTCATCTGAGGATATTTCCTTTTTCACCATAGCCCTCTATGGGCTTCCAAATATCACTTTGCCAATTCCACAAGAAGTGTCTTAGCGAAAGGCTTCTTGAGGGGAAAGCTGTAACTCTGTGAGATGATTTCAGAGAACACAAAGAAGTTTCTCAGAAACCTTCTTTCTCTTTGTTATCGGAGGATATTTCCTTTGGCCCTATAGTCTTCAAAGGGATCCGAAATATCTGTTCTCAGATTCCACAGAAATAAGGCTAGCAAAGGGATCCACGAAATACAGATGTAACTCTGTGAGTGGAAGTCACACATCACAGATCAGTTTCTCAGAAAGCTTCTTTCCAGATTTCATCTGAGGATATTTCCTTTTTCACCATAGACCTCTATGGCTTCAAAATATCACTTTGCCAATTCCACAAGAACTGTCTTAGCGAAAGGCTTCTTGAGGGGAAAGCTGTAACTCTGTGACATGATTTCACAGAACACAAAGAAGTTTCTCAGAAAGCTTCTTTCTCTTTGTTATCGGAGGATATTTCCTTTGGCCCTATAGTCTTCAAAGGGATCCGAAATATCTGTTCTCAGATTCCACAGAAATAAGGCTAGCAAAGAGATCCACGAAACACACATGTAACTCTGTGAGATGAATAAACAGAACACTAAGCAGTTTCTCAGAAAGCTTCTTTCCAGATTTCTTCTGAGGATATTTCCTTTTTCACCATAGCCCTCTAGGGGCTTCCAAATATCACTTTGCCAATTCCACAAGAACTGTCTTAGCGAAAGGCTTCTTGAGGGGAAAGCTGTAACTCTGTGAGATGATTTCACAGAACACAAAGAAGTTTCTCAGAAAGTTTCTTTCTCTTTGTTATCGGAGGATATTTCCTTTGGCCCTATAGTCTTCAAAGGGATCCGAAATATCTGTTCTCAGATTCCACAGAAATAAGGCTAGCAAAGGGATCCACGAAATACAGATGTAACTCTGTGAGTGGAAGTCACACATCACAGATCAGATTCTCAGAAAGCTTCTTTCCAGATTTCATGTGAGGATATTTCCTTTTTCACCATAGCCCTCTATGGGCTTCCAAATATCACTTTGCCAATTCCACAAGAACTGTCTTAGCGAAAGGCTTCTTCAGGGGAGAGCTGTAACTCTGTGAGATGATTTCACAGAACACAAAGAAGTTTCTCAGAAAGCTTCTTTCTCTTTGTTATCGCAGGATATTTCCTTTGGCCCTATAGTCTTCAAAGGGATCCGAAATATCTGTTCTCAGATTCCACAGAAATAAGGCTAGCAAAGAGATCCACGAAATACAGATGTAACTCTGTGAGATGAATTAACAGAACACTAAGCAGTTTCTCAGAAAGCTTCTTTCCAGATTTCATCTGAGGATATTTCCTTTTTCAGCATAGCCCGCTATGGGCTTCCAAATATCACTTTGCCAATTCCACAAGAACTGTCTTAGCGAAAGGCTTCTTGAAGGGAAAGCTGTAACTCTGTGAGATGATTTCAGAGAACACAAAGAAGTTTCTCAGAAAGCTTCTTTCTCTTTGTTATCGGAGGATATTTCCTTTGGCCCTATAGTCTTCAAAGGGATCCGAAATATCTGTTCTCAGATTCCACAGAAATAAGGCTAGCAAAGGGATCCACGAAATACAGATGTAACTCTGTGAGTGGAAGTCACACATCACAGATCAGTTTCTCAGAAAGCTTCTTTCCAGATTTCATCTGAGGATATTTCCTTTTTCACCATAGCCCTTATTGGCTTCCAAATATCACTTTGACAATTCCACAAGAACTGTCTTAGCGAAAGGCTTCTTGAGGGGACAGCTGTAACTCTGTGAGATGATTTCACAGAACACAAAGAAGTTTCTCAGAAAGCTTCTTTCTCTTTGTTATCGGAGGATATTTCCTTTGGCCCTATAGTCTTCAAAGGGATCCGAAATATCTGTTCTCAGATTCCACAGAAATAAGGCTAGCAAAGGGATCCACGAAATACAGATGTAACTCTGTGAGTGGAAGTCACACATCACAGATCAGTTTCTCAGAAAGCTTCTTTCCAGATTTCATCTGAGGATATTTCCTTTTTCACCTTAGCCCTCTATGGGCTTCCAAATATCACTTTGCCAATTCCACAAGAACTGTGTTAGCGAAAGGCTTCTTGAGGGTAAAGCTGTAACTCTGTGAGATGATTTCACAGAACAGAAAGAAGTTTCTCAGAAAGCTTCTTTCTCTTTGTTATCGGAGGATATTTCCGTTGGCCCTATAGTCTTCAAAGGGATCCGAAATATCTGTTCTCAGATTCCACAGAAATAAGGCTAGCAAAGAGATCCACGAAATACAGATGTAACTCTTTGAGATGAATTAACAGAACACTAAGCAGTTTCTCAGAAAGCTTCTTTCCAGATTTCATCTGAGGATATTTCCTTTTTCACCATAGCCCTCTATGGGCTTCCAAATATCACTTTGCCAATTCCACAAGAACTGTCTTAGCGAAAGCCTTCTTGAGGGGAAAGCTTTAACTCTGCGAGATGATTTCACAGAACACAAAGAAGTTTCTCAGAAAGCTTCTTTCTCTTTGTTATTTGAGGATATTTCCTTTGGCCCTGTAGTCTTCAAAGGGATCCGAAATATCTGTTCTCAGATTCCACAGAAATAAGGCTAGCAAAGAGATCCACGAAATACAGATGTAACTCTGTGAGGTGAATTAACAGAACACCAAGCAGTTTCTCAGAAAGCTTCTTTCCAGATTTCATCTGAGGATATTTCCTTTTTCAGCATAGCCCGCTATGGGCTTCCAAATATCACTTTGCCAATTCCACAAGAACTGTCTTAGCGAAAGCCTTCTTAAGGGGAAAGCTTTAACTCTGTGAGATGATTTCACAGAACACAAAGAAGTTTCTCAGAAGGCTTCTTTCTCTTTGTTATCGGAGGATATTTCCATTGGCCCTATAGTCTTCAAAGGGATCCGAAATATCTGTTCTCAGATTCCACAGAGATAAGGCTAGCAAAGAGATCCACGAAATACAGATGTAACTCTGTGAGATAAATTAACAGAACACTAATCAGTTTATCAGAAAGCTTCTTTCCAGATTTCATCTGAGGATATTTCCTTTTTCACCATAGCCCTCTATGGGCTTCCAAATATCACTTTGCCAATTCCACAAGAACTGTCTTAGCGAAAGGCTTCTTGAGGGGAAAGCTGTAACTCTGTGAGATGATTTCACAGAACACAAAGAAGTTTCTCAGAAAGCTTCTTTCTCTTTGTTATCGGAGGATATTTCCTTTGGCCCTATAGTCTTCAAAGGGATCCGAAATATCTGTTCTCAGATTCCACAGAAATAAGGCTAGCAAAGGGATCCACGAAATCCAGATGTAACTCTGTGAGATGAATTCACAGAACACTAAGCAGTTTCTCAGAAAGCTTCTTTCCAGATTTCATCTGAGGATATTTCCTTTTTCACCATAGCCCCCTATGGGCTTCCAAATATCACTTTGCCAATTCCACAAGAACTGTCTTAGCGAAAGGCTTCTTGAGGGGAAAGCTGTAACTCTGTGAGATGATTTCACAGAACACAAAGAAGTTTCTCAGAAAGCTTCTTTCTCTTTGTTATCGGAGGATATTTCCTTTGGCCCTATAGTCTTCAAAGGGATCCGAAATATCTGTTCTCAGATTCCACAGAAATAAGGCTAGAAAAGGGATCCACGAAATACAGATGTAACTCTGTGAGTGGAAGTCACACATCACAGATCAGATTCTCAGAAAGCTTCTTTCCAGATTTCATCTGAGGATATTTCCTTTTTCACCATAGCCCTCTATGGGCTTTCAAATATCTCTTTGCCAATTCCACAAGAATTGTCTTAGCGAAAGGCTTCTTCAGGGGAAAGCTGTAACTCTGTGAGATGATTTCACAGAACACAAAGAAGTTTCTCAGAAATCTTCTTTCTCTTTGTTATCGAAGGATATTTCCTTTGGCCCTATAGTCTTAAAAGGGATCCGAAATATCTGTTCTCAGATTCCACAGAAATAAGGCTAGCAAAGAGATCCACGAAATACAGATGTAACTCTTTGAGATGAATTAACAGTATACTAAGCAGTTTCTCAGAAAGCTTCTTTTCAGATTTCATCTGAGGATATTTCCTTTTTCACCATAGCCCTCTATGGGCTTCCAAACATCACTTTGCAAATTCCACAAGAACTGTCTTAGCGAATGCCTTCTTGAGGGGAAAGCTTTAACTCTGTGAGATGATTTCACAGAACACAAAGAAGTTTCTCAGAAGGCTTCTTTCTCTTTGTTATCGGAGGATATTTCCTTTGGCCCTATAGTCTTCAAAGGGATCCGAAATATCTGTTCTCAGATTCCACAGAGATAAGGCTAGCAAAGAGATCCACGAAATACAGATGTAACTCTGTGAGATAAATTAACAGAACACTAAGCAGTTTCTCAGAAAGCTTCTTTCCAGATTTCATCTGAGGATATTTCCTTTTTCACCATAGCCCTCTATGGGCTTCCAAATATCACTTTGCCAATTCCACAAGAACTGTCTTAGCGAAAGGCTTCTTGAGGGGAAAGCTGTAACTCTGTGAGATGATTTCACAGAACACAAAGAAGTTTCTCAGAAAGCTTCTTTCTCTTTGTTATCGGAGGATATTTCCTTTGGCCCTATAGTCTTCAAAGGGATCTGAAATATCTGTTCTCAGATTCCACAGAAATAAGGCTAGGAAAGAGATCCACGAAACACACATGTAACTCTGTGAGATGAATAAACAGAACACTAAGCAGTTTCTCAGAAAGCTTCTTTCCAGATTTCTTCTGAGGATATTTCCTTTTTCACCATAGCCCTCTAGGGGCTTCCAAATATCATTTTGCCAATTCCACAAGAACTGTCTTAGCGAAAGGCTTCTTGAGGGGAAAGCTGTAACTCTGTGAGATGATTTCACAGAACACAAAGAAGTTTCTCAGAAAGCTTCTTTCTCTTTGTTATCGGAGGACATTTCCTTTGGCAATATAGTCTTCAAAGGGATCCGAAATATCTGTTCTCAGATTCCACAGAAATAAGGCTAGCAAAGGGATCCACGAAATACAGATGTAACTCTGTGAGTGGAAGTCACACATCACAGATCAGATTCTCAGAAAGCTTCTTTCCAGATTTCATCTGAGGATATTTCCTTTTTCACCATAACCCTCTATGGGCTTCCAAATATCACTTTGCCAATTCCACAAGAAGTGTCTTAGCGAAAGGCTTCTTGAGGGGAAAGCTGTAACTCTGTGAGATGATTTCAGAGAACACAAAGAAGTTTCTCAGAAACCTTCTTTCTCTTTGTTATCGGAGGATATTTCCTTTGGCCCTATAGTCTTCAAAGGGATCCGAAATATCTGTTCTCAGATTCCACAGAAATAAGGCTAGCAAAGGGATCCACGAAATACAGATGTAACTCTGTGAGTGGAAGTCACACATCACAGATCAGTTTCTCAGAAAGCTTCTTTCCAGATTTCATCTGAGGATATTTCCTTTTTCACCATAGACCTCTATGGCTTCAAAATATCACTTTGCCAATTCCACAAGAACTGTCTTAGCGAAAGGCTTCTTGAGGGGAAAGCTGTAACTCTGTGAGATGATTTCACAGAACACAAAGAAGTTTCTCAGAAAGCTTCTTTCTCTTTGTTATCGGAGGATATTTCCTTTGGCCCTATAGTCTTGAAAGGGATCCGAAATATCTGTTTTCAGATTCCACAGAAATAAGGCTAGCAAAGAGATCCACGAAACACACATGTAACTCTGTGAGATGAATAAACAGAACACTAAGCAGTTTCTCAGAAAGCTTCTTTCCAGATTTCATCTGAGGATATTTCGTTTTTCACCATAGCCCTCTATGGGCTTCCAAATATCACTTTGCCAATTCCACAAGAACTGTCTTAGCGAAAGGCTTCTTGAGGGGAAAGCTTTAACTCTGTGAGATGATTTCACAGAACACAAAGAAGTTTCTCAGAAGGCTTCTTTCTCTTTGTTATCGGAGGATATTTCCTTTGGCCCTATAGTCTTCAAAGGGATCCGAAATATCTGTTCTCAGATTCCACAGAGATAAGGCTAGCAAAGAGATCCACGAAATACAGATGTAACTCTGTGAGATAAATTAAAAGAACACTAAGCAGTTTCACAGAAAGCTTCTTTCCAGATTTCATCTGAGGATATTTCCTTTTTCACCATAGCCCTCTATGGGCTTCCAAATATCACTTTGCCAATTCCACAAGAACTGTCTTAGCGAAAGGCTTCTTGAGGGGAAAGCTATAACTCTTTGAGATGATTTCACAGAACACAAAGAAGTTTCTCAGAAAGCTTCTTTCTCTTTGTTATCGGAGGATATTTCCTTTGGCCCTATAGTCTTCAAAGGGATCCGAAATATCTGTTCTCAGATTCCACAGAAATAAGGCTAGCAAAGAGATCCACGAAACACACATGTAACTCTGTGAGATGAATAAACAGAACACTAAGCAGTTTCTCAGAAAGCTTCTTTCCAGATTTCTTCTGAGGATATTTCCTTTTTCACCATAGCCCTCTAGGGGCTTCCAAATAACACTTTGCCAATTCCACAAGAACTGTCTTAGCGAAAGGCTTCTTGAGGGGAAAGCTGTAACTCTGTGAGATGATTTCACAGAACACAAAGAAGTTTCTCAGAAAGTTTCTTTCTCTTTGTTATCGGAGGATATTTCCTTTGGCCCTATAGTCTTCAAAGGGATCCGAAATATCTGTTCTCAGATTCCACAGAAATAAGGCTAGCAAAGGGATCCACGAAATACAGATGTAACTCTGTGAGTGGAAGTCACACATCACAGATCAGATTCTCAGAAAGCTTCTTTCCAGATTTCATGTGAGGATATTTCCTTTTTCACCATAGCCCTCTATGGGCTTCCAAATATCACTTTGCCAATTCCACAAGAACTGTCTTAGCGAAAGGCTTCTTCAGGGGAGAGCTGTAACTCTGTGAGATGATTTCACAGAACACAAAGAAGTTTCTCAGAAAGCTTCTTTCTCTTTGTTATCGGAGGATATTTCCTTTGGCCCTATAGTCTTCAAAGGGATCCGAAATATCTGTTCTCAGATTCCACAGAAATAAGGCTAGCAAAGAGATCCACGAAATACAGATGTAACTCTGTGAGATGAATTAACAGAACACTAAGCAGTTTCTCAGAAAGCTTCTTTCCAGATTTCATCTGAGGATATTTCCTTTTTCAGCATAGCCCGCTATGGGCTTCCAAATATCACTTTGCCAATTCCACAAGAACTGTCTTAGCGAAAGGCTTCTTGAAGGGAAAGCTGTAACTCTGTGAGATGATTTCAGAGAACACAAAGAAGTTTCTCAGAAAGCTTCTTTCTCTTTGTTATCGGAGGATATTTCCTTTGGCCCTATAGTCTTCAAAGGGATCCGAAATATCTGTTCTCAGATTCCACAGAAATAAGGCTAGCAAAGGGATCCACGAAATACAGATGTAACTCTGTGAGTGGAAGTCACACATCACAGATCAGTTTCTCAGAAAGCTTCTTTCCAGATTTCATCTGAGGATATTTCCTTTTTCACCATAGCCCTTATTGGCTTCCAAATATCACTTTGACAATTCCACAAGAACTGTCTTAGCGAAAGGCTTCTTGAGGGGACAGCTGTAACTCTGTGAGATGATTTCACAGAACACAAAGAAGTTTCTCAGAAAGCTTCTTTCTCTTTGTTATCGGAGGATATTTCCTTTGGCCCTATAGTCTTCAAAGGGATCCGAAATATCTGTTCTCAGATTCCACAGAAATAAGGCTAGCAAAGGGTACACGAAATACAGATGTAACTCTGTGAGATGAATTAACAGACCACTAAGCAGTTTCTCAGAAAGCTTCTTTCCAGATTTCATCTGAGGATATTTCCTTTTTCACCTTAGCCCTCTATGGGCTTCCAAATATCACTTTGCCAATTCCACAAGAACTGTGTTAGCGAAAGGCTTCTTGAGGGTAAAGCTGTAACTCTGTGAGATGATTTCACAGAACAGAAAGAAGTTTCTCAGAAAGCTTCTTTCTCTTTGTTATCGGAGGATATTTCCGTTGGCCCTATAGTCTTCAAAGGGATCCGAAATATCTGTTCTCAGATTCCACAGAAATAAGGCTAGCAAAGAGATCCACGAAATACAGATGTAACTCTTTGAGATGAATTAACAGAACACTAAGCAGTTTCTCAGAAAGCTTCTTTCCAGATTTCATCTGAGGATATTTCCTTTTTCACCATAGCCCTCTAAGGGCTTCCAAATATCACTTTGCCAATTCCACAAGAACTGTCTTAGCGAAAGCCTTCTTGAGGGGAAAGCTTTAACTCTGCGAGATGATTTCACAGAACACAAAGAAGTTTCTCAGAAAGCTTCTTTCTCTTTGTTATTTGAGGATATTTCCTTTGGCCCTGTAGTCTTCAAAGGGATCCGAAATATCTGTTCTCAGATTCCACAGAAATAAGGCTAGCAAAGAGATCCACGAAATACAGATGTAACTCTGTGAGGTGAATTAACAGAACACTAAGCAGTTTCTCAGAAAGCTTCTTTCCAGATTTCATCTGAGGATATTTCCTTTTTCACCATAGCCCTCTAGGGGCTTCCAAATATCACTTTGCCAATTCCACAAGAACTGTGTTAGCGAGAGACTTCTTGAGGGGAAAGCTGTAACTCTGTGAGATGATTTCACAGAACACAAAGAAGTTTCTCAGAAAGCTTCTTTCTCTTTATTATCGGAGGATATTTCCTTTGGCCCTATAGTCTTCAAAGGGATCCGAAATATCTGTTCTCAGATTCCACAGAAATAAGGCTAGCAAAGAGATCCACGAAATACAGATGTAACTCTGTGAGATGAATTAACAGAACACTAAGCAGTTTCTCAGAAAGCTTCTTTCCAGATTTCATCTGAGGATATTTCCTTTTTCACCATAGCCCTCTATGGGCTTCCAAATATCACTTTGCCAATTCCACAAGAACTGTCTTAGCGAAAGGCTTCTTGAGGGGAAAGCTGTAACTCTGTGAGATGATTTCACAGAACACAAAGAAGTTTCTCAGTAAGCTTATTTCTCTTTGTTATCGGAGGATATTTCCTTTGGCCCTATAGTCTTCAAAGGGATCCGAAATATCTGTTCTCAGATTCCACAGAATAAGGCTAGCAAAGAGATCCACGAAATACAGATGTAACTCTGTGAGATGAATTAACAGAACACTAAGCAGTTTCTCAGAAAGCTTCTTTCCAGATTTCATCTGAGGATATTTCCTTTTTCACCATAGCCCTCTATGGGCTTCCAAATATCACTTTGCCAATTCCACAAGAACTGTCTTAGCGAAAGGCTTCTTGAGGGGAAAGCTGTAACTCTGTGAGATGATTTCAGAGAACACAAGGAAGTTTCTCAGAAAGCTTCTTTCTCTTTGTTATCGGTGGATATTTCCTTTGGCCCTATAGTCTTCAAAGGGATCCGAAATATCTGTTCTCAGATTCCACAGAAAAAATGCTAGCAAAGGGATCCACGAAATACAGATGTAACTCTGTGAGTGGAAGTCACACATCACAGATCAGTTTCTCAGAAAGCTTCTTTCCAGATTTCATCTGAGGATATTTCCTTTTTCACCATAGCCCTCTATGGGCTTCCAAATATCACTTTGCCAATTCCACAAGAACTGTCTTAGCGAAAGGCTTCTTGAGGGGAAATCAGTAACTCTGTGAGATGATTTCACAGAACACAAAGAACTTTCTCAGAAACCTTCTTTCTCTTTGTTATCGGAGGATATTTCCTTTGGCCCTATAGTCTTCAAAGGGATCCGAAATATCTGTTCTCAGATTCCACAGAAATAAGGCTTACAAAGAGATCCACGAAACACACATGTAACTCTGTGAGATGAATCAACAGAACACTAAGCAGTTTCTCAGAAAGCTTCTTTCCAGATTTCATCTGAGGATATTTCCTTTTTCAACATAGCCCTCTATGGGCTTCAAAATATCACTTTGCCAATTCCACAAGAACTGTCTTAGCGAAAGGCTTCTTGAGGGGAAAGCAGTAACTCTGTGAGATGAGTTCACAGAACAAAAGGAGTTTCTCAGACAGCTTCTTTTTCTTTGTTATCGGAGGATATTTCCTTTGGCCCTATAGTCTTCAAAGGGATCCGAAATATCTGTTCTCAGATTCCACAGAAATAAGGCTAGCAAAGAGATCCACGAAATACAGATGTAACTCTGTGAGTGGAAGTCACACATCACAGAGCAGTTTCTCAGAAAGCTTCTTTCCAGATATCATCTGAGGATATTTCCTTTTTCACCATAGCCCTCTATGGGCTTCCAAATATCACTTTGCCAATTCCACAAGAACTGTCTTAGCGAAAGGCTTCTTGAGGGGAAAGCTGTAACTCTGTGAGATGATTTCACAGAACACAAAGAAGTTTCTCAGAAAGCTTCTTTCTCTTTGTTATCGAAGGATATTTCCTTTGGCCCTATAGTCTTCAAAGGGATCCGAAATATCTGTTCTCAGATTCCACAGAAATAAGGCTAGCAAAGAGATCCACGAAATACAGATGTAACTCTGTGAGATGAATTAACAGAACACTAAGCAGTTTCTCAGAAAGATTCTTTCCAGATTTCATCTGAGGATATTTCCTTTTTCACCATAGCCCTCTATGGTCTTCCAAATATCACTTTGGAATTCCACAAGAACTGTCTTAGCGAAAGCCTTCTTGAGGGGAAAGCTTTAACTCTGTGAGATGATTTCACAGAACACAAAGAAGTTTCTCAGAAGGCTTCTTTCTCTTTGTTATCGGAGGATATTTCCTTTGGCCCTATAGTCTTCAAAGGGATCCGAAATATCTGTTCTCAGATTCCACAGAAATAAGGCTAGCAATGAGATCCACGAAATACAGATGTAACTCTTTGAGATGAATTAACAGTACACTAAGCAGTTT
This sequence comes from Macaca mulatta, assembly GCF_049350105.2. Taxonomy (NCBI): domain Eukaryota; kingdom Metazoa; phylum Chordata; class Mammalia; order Primates; family Cercopithecidae; genus Macaca; species Macaca mulatta. The sequence continues at coordinate 100,796,764 of NC_133406.1, read as the reverse complement.
CTCAGAAAGCTTCTTTCCAGATTTCATCTGAGGATATTTCCTTTTTCAGCATAGCCCGCTATGGGCTTCCAAATATCACTTTGCCAATTCCACAAGAACTGTCTTAGCGAAAGCCTTCTTGAGGGGAAAGCTTTAACTCTGTGAGATGATTTCACAGAACACAAAGAAGTTTCTCAGAAGGCTTCTTTCTCTTTGTTATCGGAGGATATTTCCTTTGGCCCTATAGTCTTCAAAGGGATCCGAAATATCTGTTCTCAGATTCCACAGAAATAAGGCTAGCAAAGGGATCCACGAAATACAGATGTAACTCTGTGAGTGGAAGTCACACATCACAGATCAGATTCTCAGAAAGCTTCTTTCCAGATTTCATCTGAGGATATTTCCTTTTTCACCATAGCCCTCTATGGGCTTCCAAATATCACTTTGCCAATTCCACAAGAACTGTCTTAGCGAAAGGCTTCTTGAGGGGAAAGCTGTAACTCTGTGAGATGATTTCACAGAACACAAAGAAGTTTCTCAGAAAGCTTCTTTCTCTTTGTTATCGCAGGATATTTCCTTTGGCCCTATAGTCTTCAAAGGGATCCGAAATATCTGTTCTCAGATTCCACAGAAATAAGGCTAGCAAAGAGATCCACGAAACACACATGTAATTCTGTGAGATGAATAAACAGAACACTAAGCAGTTTCTCAGAAAGCTTCTTTCCAGATTTCATCTGAGGATATTTCCTTTTTCACCATAGCCCTCTAGGGGCTTCCAAATATCACTTTGCCAATTCCACAAGAACTGTCTTAGCGAAAGGCTTCTTGAAGGGAAAGCTGTAACTCTGTGAGATGATTTCACAGAACACAAAGAAGTTTCTCAGAAAGCTTCTTTCTCTTTGTTATCGGAGGATATTTCCTTTGGCCCTATAGTCTTCAAAGGGATCCGAAATATCTGTTCTCAGATTCCACAGAAATAAGGCTAGCAAAGGGATCCACGAAATACAGATGTAACTCTGTGAGATGAATTAACAGAACACTAAGCAGTTTCTCAGAAAGCTTCTTTCCAGATTTCATCTGAGGATATTTCCTTTTTCACCATAGCCCCCTATGGGCTTCCAAATATCACTTTGCCAATTCCACAAGAACTGTCTTAGCGAAAGGCTTATTGAGGGGAAAGCTGTAACTCTGTGAGATGATTTCACAGAACACAAAGAAGTTTCTCAGAAAACTTCTTTCTCTTTGTTATCGGAGGATATTTCCTTTGGCCCTATAGTATTCAAAGGGATCCGAAATATCTGTTCTCAGATTCCACAGAAATAAGGCTAGCAAAGGGATCCACGAAGTACAGATGTAACTCTGTGAGTGGAAGTCACACATCACAGATCAGATTCTCAGAAAGCTTCTTTCCATATTTCATATGAGGATATTTCCTTTTTCACCATAGCCCTCTATGGGCTTCCAAATATCACTTTGCCAATTCCACAAGAACTGTCTTAGCGAAAGGCTTCTTGAGGGGAAAGCTGTAACTCTGTGAGATGATTTCAGAGAACACAAGGAAGTTTCTCAGAAAGCTTCTTTCTCTTTGTTATCGGAGGATATTTCCTTTGGCCCTATAGTCTTCAAAGGGATCCGAAATATCTGTTCTCAGATTCCACAGAAATAAGGCTAGCAAAGGGATCCACGAAATACGGATGTAACTCTGTGAGTGGAAGTCACACATCACAGATCAGTTTCTCAGAAAGCTTCTTTCCAGATTTCATCTGAGGATATTTCCTTTTTCACCATAGCCCTCTATGGGCTTCCAAATATCACTTTGCCAATTCCACAAGAACTGTCTTAGCGAAAGGCTTCTTGAGGGGAAAGCTGTAAATCTGTGAGATGATTTCACAGAACACAAAGATGTTTCTCAGAAAGCTTCTTTCTCTTTGTTAACGGAGGATATTTCCTTTGGCCCTATAGTCTTCAAAGGGATCCGAAATATCTGATCTCAGATTCCACAGAAATAAGGCTATCAAAGAGATCCACGAAATACAGATGTAACTCTGTGAGATGAATTAACAGAACACTAAGCAGTTTCTCAGAAAGCTTCTTTCCAGATTTCATCTGAGGATATTTCCTTTTTCACCATAGCCCTCTATGGGCTTCCAAATATCACTTTGCCAATTCCACAAGAACTGTCTTAGCGAAAGGCTTCTTGAGGGGAAAGCTGTAACTCTGTGAGATGATTTCACAGAACACAAAGAACTTTCTCAAAAAGCTTCTTTCTCTTTTTTATCGGAGGATATTTCCTTTGGCCCTATAGTCTTCAAAGGGATCCGAAATATCTGTTCTCAGATTCCACAGAAATAAGGCTAGAAAAGAGATCCTCAAAATACAGATGTAACTCTGTGAGATGAATTAACAGAACACTAAGCAGTTTCTCCGAAAGCTTCTTTCCAGATTTCATCTGAGGATATTTCCTTTTTCACCATAGCCTCTATGGGCTTCCAAATATCACTTTGCCAATTCCACAAGAACTGTCTTAGCGAAAGGCTTCTTGAGGGGAAAGCTGTAACTCTGTGAGATGATTTCACAGAACAGAAAGATGTTTCTCAGAAAGATTCTTTCTCTTTGTTGTCGCAGGATATTTCCTTTGGCCCTATAGTCTTCAAAGGGATCCGAAATATCTGTTCTCAGATTCCACAGAAATAAGGCTAGCAAAGAGATCCACGAAATACAGATGTAACTCTGTGAGATGAATTAACAGAACACTAAGCAGTTTCTCAGAAAGCTGCTTTCCAGATTTCATTTGAGGATATTTCCTTTTTCACCGTAGCCCTCTAAGGGCTTCCAAATATCACTTTGCCAATTCCACAAGAACTGTCTTAGCGAAAGGCTTCTGGAGGGGAAAGCTGTAACTCGGTGAGAAGATATCACAGAACACAAAGAACTTTCTCAGAAAGCTTCTTTCTCTTTGTTATCGGAGGATATTTCCTTTGGCGCTATAGTCTTCAAAGGGATCCGAAATATCTGTTCTCAGATTCCACAGAAATAAGGCTAGTAAAGAGGTCCTCGAAATACAGATGTAACTCTGTGAGATGAATTAACAGAACACAAAGCAGTTTCTCAGAAAGCTTCTTTCCAGATTTCATCTGAGGATATTTCCTTTTTCACCATAGCCCTCTATGGGCTTCCAAATATCACTTTGCCAATTCCACAAGAACTGTCTTAGCGAAGGCTTCTTGAGGGGAAAGCTGTAACTCTGTGAGATGATTTCACAGAAAACAAAGAACTTTCTCAGAAAGCTTCTTTCTCTTTGTTATCGGAGGATATTTCCTTTGGCCCTATATTCTTCAAAGTGATCCGAAATATCTGTTCTCAGATTCCACAGAAATAAGGCTAGCAAAGAGATCCACGAAAAACAGATGTAACACTGTGAGATGAATTCACAGAACACTAAGCAGTTTCTCAGAAACTTCTTTCCAGATTTCATCTGAGGATATTTCCTTTTTCACCATAGCCCTCTATGGGCTTCCAAATATCACTTTGCCAATTCCACAAGAACTGTCTTAGCGAAAGGCTTCTTGAGGGGAAAGCTGTAACTCTGTGAGATGATTTCACAGAACACAAAGAAGTCTCTCAGAAAGCTTCTTTCTCTTTGTTATCGGAGGATATTTCCTTTGGCCCTATAGTCTTCAAAGGGATCCGAAATATCTGTTCTCAGATTTCACAGAAATAAGGCTAGCAAAGGGATCCACGAAATACAGATGTAACTCTGTGAGAGGAAGTCACACATCACAGATCAGTTTCTCAGAAAACTTCTTTCCAGATTTCATCTGAGGATATTTCCTTTTTCACCATAGCCCTCTATGGGCTTCCAAATATCAATTTGCCAATTCCACAAGAACTGTCTTAGCGAAAGGCTTCTTTAGGGGAAAGCTGTAACTCTCTGAGATGATTTCACAGAACACAAAGAAGTTTCTCAGAAAGCTTCTTTGTCTTTGTTAACGGGGGATATTTCCTTTGGCCCTATAGTCTTCAAAGGGATCCGAAATATCTGATCTCAGATTCCACAGAAATAAGGCTAGCAAAGAGATCCACGAAAAGAGATGTAACTCTGTGAGATGAATTAACAGAACACTAAGCAGTTTCTCAGAAAGCTTCTTTCCAGGTTTCATCTGAGGATATTTCCTTTTTCACCATAGCCCTCTATGGGCTTCCACATATCACTTTGCCAATTCCACAAGAACTGTCTTAGCGAAAGGCTTCTTGAGGGGACAGCTGTAACTCGGTGAGAAGATTTCACAGAACACAAAGAAGTTTCTCAGAAAGCTTCTTTCTCTTTGTTATCGGAGGATATTTCCTTTGGCCCTATAGTCTTCAAAGGGATCCGAAATATCTGTTCTCAGATTCCACAGAAATAAGGCTAGCAAAGAGATCCTCGAAATACAGATGTAACTCTGTGAGATGAATTCACAGAACACTAAGCAGTTTCTCAGAAAGCTTCTTTCCAGATTTCATCTGAGGATATTTCCTTTTTCAACATAGCCCTCTATGGGCTTCCAAATATCACTTTGCCAATACCACAAGAACTGTCTTAGCGAAAGGCTTCTTGAGGGGAAAGCTGTAACTCTGTGAGATGATTTCAGAGAACACAAAGAAGTTTCTCAGAAAGCTTCTTTCTCTTTGTTATCGGAGGATATTTCCTTTGGCCCTATAGTCTTGAAAGGGATCCGAAATATCTGTTCTCAGATTCCACAGAAAAAAGGCTAGCAAAGAGATCCTCGAAATACAGATGTAACTCTGTGAGATGAATTAACAGAACACTAAGCAGTTTCTCAGAAAGCTTCTTTCCAGATTTCATCTGAGGATATTTCCTTTTTCACCATAGCCCTCTATGGGCTTCCAAATATCACTTTGCCAATTCCACAAGAACTGTCTTAGCGAAAGGCTTCTTGAGGGGAAAGCTGTAACTCTGTGAGATGATTTCACAGAACACAAAGAAGTTTCTCAGAAAGCTTCTTTCTCTTTGTTATCGGAGGATATTTCCTTTGGCCCTATAGTCTTCAAAGGGATCCGAAATATCTGTTCTCAGATTGCACAGAAAAAAGGCTAGCAAAGAGATCCACGAAATACAGATGTAACTCTGTGAGATGAATTCACAGAACACTAAGCAGTTTCTCAGAAAGCTTCTTTCCAGATTTCATCTGAGGATATTTCCTTTTTCAACATAGCCCTCTATGGGCTTCCAAATATCACTTTGCCAATTCCACAAGAACTGTCTTAGCGAAAGGCTTCTTGAGGGGAAAGCTGTAACTCTGTGAGATGATTTCACAGAACACAAAGAAGTTTCTCAGAAAGCTTCTTTCTCTTTGTTATCGGAGGATATTTTCTTTGGCCCTATAGTCTTCAAAGGGATCTGAAATATCTGTTCTCAGATTCTACAGAAATAAGGCTAGCAAAGAGATCCACGAAATACAGATGTAACTCTGTGAGTGGAAGTCACACATCACAGAGCAGTTTCTCAAAAAGCTTCTTTCCAGATTTCATCTGAGGATATTTCCTTTTTCACCATAGCCCTCTAAGGGCTTCCAAATATCACTTTGCCAATTCCACAAGAACTGTCTTAGCGAAAGGCTTCTTGAGGGGATAGCTGTAACTCTGTGAGATGATTTCACAGAACACAAAGAAGTTTCTCAGAAAGCTTCTTTCTCTTTATTATCAGAGGATATTTCCTTTGGCCCTATAGTCTTCAAAGGGATCCGAAATATCTGTTCTCAGATTCCACAGAAATAAGGCTAGCAAAGAGATCCACGAAATACAGATGTAACTCTGTGAGATGAATTAACAGAACAGTAAGCAGTTTCTCAGAAAGCTTCTTTCCAGATTTCATCTGAGGATATTTCCTTTTTCACCATAGCCCTCAAGGGGTTGCAAATATCACTTTGCCAATTCCACAAGAACTGTCTTAGCGAAAGGCTTCTTGAGGAGAAAGCTGTAACTCTGTGAGATGATTTCACAGAACACAAAGAAGTTTCTCAGAAAGCTTCTTCTCTTTGTTATCGGAGGATATTTCCTTTCGCCCTATAGTCTTCAAAGGGATCCGAAATATCTGTTCTCAGATTCCACAGAAATAAGGCTAGCAAAGAGATCCACGAAATACAGATGTAACTCTGTGAGATGAATTAACAGAACACTAAGCAGTTTCTCAGAAAGCTTCTTTCCATATTTCATCTGAGGATATTTCCTTTTTCACCATAGCCCTCTATGGGCTTCCAAATACAACTTGGCCAATTCCACAAGAACTGTCTTAGCGAAAGGCTTCTGGAGGGGAAAGCTGTAACTCTGTGAGATGATTTCACAGAACAGAAAGATGTTTCTCAGAAAGATTCTTTCTCTTTGTTGTCGCAGGATATTTCCTTTGGCCCTATAGTCTTCAAAGGGATCCGAAATATCTGTTCTCAGATTCCACAGAAATAAGGCTAGCCAAAAGATCCACGAAATACACATGTAACTCTGTGAGATGAATTAACAGAACACTAAGCAGTTTCTCAGAAAGCTGCTTTCCAGATTTCATCTGAGGATATTTCCTTTTTCACCATAGCCCTCTATGGGCTTCCAAATACAACTTGGCCAATTCCACAAGAACTGTGTTAGCGAAAGGCTTCTTGAGGGGAAAGCTGTAACTCTGTGAGATGATTTCACAGAACACAAAGAAGTTTCTCAGAAAGCTTCTTTCTCTTTGTTATCGGAGGATATTTCCTTTGGCCCTATAGTCTTCAAAGGGATCCGAAATATCTGTTCTCAGATTCCACAGAAATAAGGCTAGCCAAAAGATCCACGAAATACACATGTAACTCTGTGAGATGAATTAACAGAACACTAAGCAGTTTCTCAGAAAGCTTCTTTCCAGATTTCATCTGAGGATATTTCCTTTTTCACCATAGCCCTCTATGGGCTTCCAAATATCACTTTGCCAATTCCACAAGAACTGTCTTAGCGAAAGGCTTCTTGAGGGGAAAGCTGTAACTCTGTGAGATGATTTCACAGAACACAAAGAAGTTTCTCAGAAAGCTTCTTTCCAGATTTCATCTGAGGATATTTCCTTTTTCACCATAGGCCTCTATGGGCTTCCAAATATCACCTTGCCAATTCCACAAGAACGGTCTTAGCGAAAGGCTTCTTGAGGGGAAAGCTGTAACTCTGTGAGATGATTTCACAGAAGACAAAGAAGTTTCTCAGAAAGCTTCTTTCTCTTTGTTATCGCAGGATATTTCCTTTGACCCTATAGTCTTCAAAGGGATCCGAAATATCTGTTCTCAGATTCCACAGAAATAAGGCTAGCAAAGAGATCCACGAAATACAGATGTAACTCTGTGAGATGAATTCACAGAACACTAAGCAGTTTCTCAGAAAGCTTCTTTCCAGACTTCATCTTAGGATATTTCCTTTTTCACCATAGCCCTCTATGGGCTTCCAAATATCACTTTGCCAATTCCACAAGAACTGTCTTAGCGAAAGGCTTCTTGAGGGGAAAGCTGTGACTCTGTGAGATGATTTCACAGAACACAAAGAAGTCTCTCAGAAAGCTTCTTTCTCTTTGTTATCGGAGGATATTTCCTTTGGCCCTATAGTCTTCAAAGGGATCCGAAATATCTGTTCTCAGATTCCACAGAAATAAGGCTAGCAAAGGGATCCACGAAATACGGATGTAACTCTGTGAGTGGAAGTCACACATCACAGATCAGTTTCTCAGAAAGCTTCTTTCCAGATTTCATCTGAGGATATTTCCTTTTTCACCATAGCCCTCTATGGGCTTCCAAATATCACTTTGCCAATTCCAGAAAAACTGTCTTAGCGAAAGGCTACTTGAGGGGAAAGCTGTAAATCTGTGAGATGATTTCACAGAACACAAAGATGTTTCTCAGAAAACTTCTTTCTCTTTGTTAACGGAGGATATTTCCTTTGGCCCTATAGTCTTCAAAGGGATCCGAAATATCTGATCTCAGATTCCACAGAAATAAGGCTATCAAAGAGATCCACGAAATACAGATGTAACTCTGTGAGATGAATTAACAGAACACTAAGCAGTTTCTCAGAAAGCTTCTTTCCAGATTTCATCTGAGGATATTTCCTTTTTCACCATAGCCCTCTATGGGCTTCCAAATATCACTTTGCCAATTCCACAAGAACTGTCTTAGCGAAAGGCTTCTTGAGGGGAAAGCTGTAACTCTGTGAGATGATTTCACAAAACACAAAGAACTTTCTCAAAAAGCTTCTTTCTCTTTTTTATCGGAGGATATTTCCTTTGGCCCTATAGTCTTCAAAGGGATCCGAAATATCTGTTCTCAGATTCCACAGAAATAAGGCTAGAAAAGAGATCCTCAAAATACAGATGTAACTCTGTGAGATGAATTAACAGAACACTAAGCAGTTTCTCAGAAAGCTTCTTTCCAGATTTCATCTGAGGATATTTCCTTTTTCACCATAGCCCTCTATGGGCTTCCAAATATCACTTTGCCAATTCCACAAGAACTGTCTTAGCGAAAGGCTTCTGGAGGGGAAAGCTGTAACTCTGTGAGATGATTTCACAGAACAGAAAGATGTTTCTCAGAAAGATTCTTTCTCTTTGTTGTCGCAGGATATTTCCTTTGGCCCTATAGTCTTCAAAGGGATCCGAAATATCTGTTCTCAGATTCCTCAGAAATAAGGCTAGCAAAGAGATCCACGAAATACAGATGTAACTCTGTGAGATGAATTAACAGAACACTAAGCAGTTTCTCAGAAAGCTGCTTTCCAGATTTCATTTGAGGATATTTCCTTTTTCACCGTAGCCCTCTAAGGGCTTCCAAATATCACTTTGCCAATTCCACAAGAACTGTCTTAGCGAAAGGCTTCTGGAGGGGAAAGCTGTAACTCTGTGAGATGATTTCACAGAACACAAAGAAGTTTCTCAGAAAGCTTCTTTCTCTTTGTTATCGGAGGATATTTCCTTTAGCCCTATAGTCTTCAAAGGTATCCGAAATATCTGTTCTCAGATTCCACAGAAATAAGGCTAGCAAAGAGATCCACGAAATACAGATGTAACTCTGTGAGATGAATTAACAGAACACTAAGCAGTTTCTCAGAAAGCTTCTTTCCAGATTTCATCTGAGGATATTTCCTTTTTCACCATAGCCCTCTATGGGCTTCCAAATATCACTTTGCCAATTCCACAAGAACTGTCTTAGCGAAAGGCTTCTTGAGGGGAAAGCTGTAACTCTGTGAGATGATTTCACAGAACACAAAGAAGTTTCTCAGAAAGCTTCTTTCTCTTTGTTATCGGAGGATATTTCCTTTGGCCCTATAGTCTTCAAAGGGATTCGAAATATCTGATCTCAGATTCCACAGAAATAAGGCTAGCAAAGAGATCCACGAAATACAGATGTAACTCTGTGAGATGAATTAACAGAACACTAAGCAGTTTCTCAGAAAGCTTCTTTCCAGATTTCATCTGAGGATATTTCCTTTTTCAGCATAGCCCTCTAGGGGTTGCAAATATCACTTTGCCAATTCCACAAGAACTGTCTTAGCGAAAGGCTTCTGGAGGGGAAAGCTGTAACTCTGTGAGATGATTTCACAGAACACAAAGAAGTTTCTCAGAAAGCTTCTTTCTCTTTGTTATCGCAGGATATTTCCTTTGGCCCTATAGTCTTCAAAGGGATCCGAAATATCTGTTCTCAGATTCCACAGAAATAAGGCTAGCAAAGAGATCCACGAAATACAGATATAACTCTGTGAGATGAATTAACAGAACACTAAGCAGTTTCTCAGAAAGCTTCTTTACAGATTTCATCTGAGGATATTTCCTTTTTCACCATAGCCCTCTATGGGCTTCCAAATATCACTTTGCAAATTCCACAAGAACTGTCTTAGCGAAAGGTTTCTTGAGGGGAAAGCTGTAACTCTGTGAGATGATTTCACAGAACACAAAGAAGTTTCTCAGAAAGGTTCTTTCTCTTTGTTATCGGAGGATATTTCCTTTGGCCCTATAGTCTTCAAAGGGATTCGAAATATCTGATCTCAGATTCCACAGAAATAAGGCTAGCAAAGAGATCCACGAAATACAGATGTAACTCTGTGAGATGAATTAACAGAACACTAAGCAGTTTCTCAGAAAGCTTCTTTCCAGATTACATCTGAGGATATTTCCTTTTTCAGCATAGCCCTCTAGGGGTTGCAAATATCACTTTGCCAATTCCACAAGAACTGTCTTAGCGAAAGGCTTCTTGAGGGGAAAGCTGTAACTCTGTGAGATGCTTTCACAGAACACAAAGAAGTTCCTCAGAAAGCTTCTTTCTCTTTGTTATCGGAGGATATTTCCTTTGGCCCTATAGTCTTCAAAGGGATCCGAAATATCTGTTCTCAGATTCCACAGAAATAATGCTAGCAAAGAGATCCACGAAATACAGATGTAACTCTGTGAGATGAATTAACAGAACACTAAGCAGTTTCTCAGAAAGCTTCTTTCCAGATTTCATCTGAGGGTATTTACTTTTTCACCAAAGCCCTCTATGGGCTTCCAAATATCACTTCGCCAATTCCACAAGAACTGTCTTAGCGAAAGGCTTCTTGAAGGGAAAGCTGTAACTCTGTGAGATGATTTCACAGAACACAAAGAAGTCTCTCAGAAAGCTTCTTTCTCTTTGTTATCGGAGGATATTTCCTTTGGCCCTATAGTCTTCAAAGGGATCCGAAATATCTGTTCTCAGATTCCACAGAAATAAGGCTAGCAAAGAGATCCACGAAATACAGATGTAACTCTGTGAGATGAATTAACAGAACACTAAGCAGTTTCTCAGAAAGATTCTTTCCAGATTTCATCTGAGGATATTTCCTTTTTCACCATAGCCCTCTATGGTCTTCCAAATATCACTTTGGAATTCCACAAGAACTGTCTTAGCGAAAGCCTTCTTGAGGGGAAAGCTTTAACTCTGTGAGATGATTTCACAGAACACAAAGAAGTTTCTCAGAAGGCTTCTTTCTCTTTGTTATCGGAGGATATTTCCTTTGGCCCTATAGTCTTCAAAGGGATCCGAAATATCTGTTCTCAGATTCCACAGAAATAAGGCTAGCAATGAGATCCACGAAATACAGATGTAACTCTTTGAGATGAATTAACAGTACACTAAGCAGTTTCTCAGAAAGCTTCTTTCCAGATTTCATCTGAGGATATTTCCTTTTTCAGCATAGCCCGCTATGGGCTTCCAAATATCACTTTGCCAATTCCACAAGAACTGTCTTAGCGAAAGCCTTCTTGAGGGGAAAGCTTTAACTCTGTGAGATGATTTCACAGAACACAAAGAAGTTTCTCAGAAGGCTTCTTTCTCTTTGTTATCGGAGGATATTTCCTTTGGCCCTATAGTCTTCAAAGGGATCCGAAATATCTGTTCTCAGATTCCACAGAAATAAGGCTAGCAAAGGGATCCACGAAATACAGATGTAACTCTGTGAGTGGAAGTCACACATCACAGATCAGATTCTCAGAAAGCTTCTTTCCAGATTTCATCTGAGGATATTTCCTTTTTCACCATAGCCCTCTATGGGCTTCCAAATATCACTTTGCCAATTCCACAAGAACTGTCTTAGCGAAAGGCTTCTTGAGGGGAAAGCTGTAACTCTGTGAGATGATTTCACAGAACACAAAGAAGTTTCTCAGAAAGCTTCTTTCTCTTTGTTATCGCAGGATATTTCCTTTGGCCCTATAGTCTTCAAAGGGATCCGAAATATCTGTTCTCAGATTCCACAGAAATAAGGCTAGCAAAGAGATCCACGAAACACACATGTAATTCTGTGAGATGAATAAACAGAACACTAAGCAGTTTCTCAGAAAGCTTCTTTCCAGATTTCATCTGAGGATATTTCCTTTTTCACCATAGCCCTCTAGGGGCTTCCAAATATCACTTTGCCAATTCCACAAGAACTGTCTTAGCGAAAGGCTTCTTGAAGGGAAAGCTGTAACTCTGTGAGATGATTTCACAGAACACAAAGAAGTTTCTCAGAAAGCTTCTTTCTCTTTGTTATCGGAGGATATTTCCTTTGGCCCTATAGTCTTCAAAGGGATCCGAAATATCTGTTCTCAGATTCCACAGAAATAAGGCTAGCAAAGGGATCCACGAAATACAGATGTAACTCTGTGAGATGAATTAACAGAACACTAAGCAGTTTCTCAGAAAGCTTCTTTCCAGATTTCATCTGAGGATATTTCCTTTTTCACCATAGCCCCCTATGGGCTTCCAAATATCACTTTGCCAATTCCACAAGAACTGTCTTAGCGAAAGGCTTATTGAGGGGAAAGCTGTAACTCTGTGAGATGATTTCACAGAACACAAAGAAGTTTCTCAGAAAACTTCTTTCTCTTTGTTATCGGAGGATATTTCCTTTGGCCCTATAGTATTCAAAGGGATCCGAAATATCTGTTCTCAGATTCCACAGAAATAAGGCTAGCAAAGGGATCCACGAAGTACAGATGTAACTCTGTGAGTGGAAGTCACACATCACAGATCAGATTCTCAGAAAGCTTCTTTCCATATTTCATATGAGGATATTTCCTTTTTCACCATAGCCCTCTATGGGCTTCCAAATATCACTTTGCCAATTCCACAAGAACTGTCTTAGCGAAAGGCTTCTTGAGGGGAAAGCTGTAACTCTGTGAGATGATTTCAGAGAACACAAGGAAGTTTCTCAGAAAGCTTCTTTCTCTTTGTTATCGGAGGATATTTCCTTTGGCCCTATAGTCTTCAAAGGGATCCGAAATATCTGTTCTCAGATTCCACAGAAATAAGGCTAGCAAAGGGATCCACGAAATACGGATGTAACTCTGTGAGTGGAAGTCACACATCACAGATCAGTTTCTCAGAAAGCTTCTTTCCAGATTTCATCTGAGGATATTTCCTTTTTCACCATAGCCCTCTATGGGCTTCCAAATATCACTTTGCCAATTCCACAAGAACTGTCTTAGCGAAAGGCTTCTTGAGGGGAAAGCTGTAAATCTGTGAGATGATTTCACAGAACACAAAGATGTTTCTCAGAAAGCTTCTTTCTCTTTGTTAACGGAGGATATTTCCTTTGGCCCTATAGTCTTCAAAGGGATCCGAAATATCTGATCTCAGATTCCACAGAAATAAGGCTATCAAAGAGATCCACGAAATACAGATGTAACTCTGTGAGATGAATTAACAGAACACTAAGCAGTTTCTCAGAAAGCTTCTTTCCAGATTTCATCTGAGGATATTTCCTTTTTCACCATAGCCCTCTATGGGCTTCCAAATATCACTTTGCCAATTCCACAAGAACTGTCTTAGCGAAAGGCTTCTTGAGGGGAAAGCTGTAACTCTGTGAGATGATTTCACAGAACACAAAGAACTTTCTCAAAAAGCTTCTTTCTCTTTTTTATCGGAGGATATTTCCTTTGGCCCTATAGTCTTCAAAGGGATCCGAAATATCTGTTCTCAGATTCCACAGAAATAAGGCTAGAAAAGAGATCCTCAAAATACAGATGTAACTCTGTGAGATGAATTAACAGAACACTAAGCAGTTTCTCCGAAAGCTTCTTTCCAGATTTCATCTGAGGATATTTCCTTTTTCACCATAGCCTCTATGGGCTTCCAAATATCACTTTGCCAATTCCACAAGAACTGTCTTAGCGAAAGGCTTCTTGAGGGGAAAGCTGTAACTCTGTGAGATGATTTCACAGAACAGAAAGATGTTTCTCAGAAAGATTCTTTCTCTTTGTTGTCGCAGGATATTTCCTTTGGCCCTATAGTCTTCAAAGGGATCCGAAATATCTGTTCTCAGATTCCACAGAAATAAGGCTAGCAAAGAGATCCACGAAATACAGATGTAACTCTGTGAGATGAATTAACAGAACACTAAGCAGTTTCTCAGAAAGCTGCTTTCCAGATTTCATTTGAGGATATTTCCTTTTTCACCGTAGCCCTCTAAGGGCTTCCAAATATCACTTTGCCAATTCCACAAGAACTGTCTTAGCGAAAGGCTTCTGGAGGGGAAAGCTGTAACTCGGTGAGAAGATATCACAGAACACAAAGAACTTTCTCAGAAAGCTTCTTTCTCTTTGTTATCGGAGGATATTTCCTTTGGCGCTATAGTCTTCAAAGGGATCCGAAATATCTGTTCTCAGATTCCACAGAAATAAGGCTAGTAAAGAGGTCCTCGAAATACAGATGTAACTCTGTGAGATGAATTAACAGAACACAAAGCAGTTTCTCAGAAAGCTTCTTTCCAGATTTCATCTGAGGATATTTCCTTTTTCACCATAGCCCTCTATGGGCTTCCAAATATCACTTTGCCAATTCCACAAGAACTGTCTTAGCGAAGGCTTCTTGAGGGGAAAGCTGTAACTCTGTGAGATGATTTCACAGAAAACAAAGAACTTTCTCAGAAAGCTTCTTTCTCTTTGTTATCGGAGGATATTTCCTTTGGCCCTATATTCTTCAAAGTGATCCGAAATATCTGTTCTCAGATTCCACAGAAATAAGGCTAGCAAAGAGATCCACGAAAAACAGATGTAACACTGTGAGATGAATTCACAGAACACTAAGCAGTTTCTCAGAAACTTCTTTCCAGATTTCATCTGAGGATATTTCCTTTTTCACCATAGCCCTCTATGGGCTTCCAAATATCACTTTGCCAATTCCACAAGAACTGTCTTAGCGAAAGGCTTCTTGAGGGGAAAGCTGTAACTCTGTGAGATGATTTCACAGAACACAAAGAAGTCTCTCAGAAAGCTTCTTTCTCTTTGTTATCGGAGGATATTTCCTTTGGCCCTATAGTCTTCAAAGGGATCCGAAATATCTGTTCTCAGATTTCACAGAAATAAGGCTAGCAAAGGGATCCACGAAATACAGATGTAACTCTGTGAGAGGAAGTCACACATCACAGATCAGTTTCTCAGAAAACTTCTTTCCAGATTTCATCTGAGGATATTTCCTTTTTCACCATAGCCCTCTATGGGCTTCCAAATATCAATTTGCCAATTCCACAAGAACTGTCTTAGCGAAAGGCTTCTTTAGGGGAAAGCTGTAACTCTCTGAGATGATTTCACAGAACACAAAGAAGTTTCTCAGAAAGCTTCTTTGTCTTTGTTAACGGGGGATATTTCCTTTGGCCCTATAGTCTTCAAAGGGATCCGAAATATCTGATCTCAGATTCCACAGAAATAAGGCTAGCAAAGAGATCCACGAAAAGAGATGTAACTCTGTGAGATGAATTAACAGAACACTAAGCAGTTTCTCAGAAAGCTTCTTTCCAGGTTTCATCTGAGGATATTTCCTTTTTCACCATAGCCCTCTATGGGCTTCCACATATCACTTTGCCAATTCCACAAGAACTGTCTTAGCGAAAGGCTTCTTGAGGGGACAGCTGTAACTCGGTGAGAAGATTTCACAGAACACAAAGAAGTTTCTCAGAAAGCTTCTTTCTCTTTGTTATCGGAGGATATTTCCTTTGGCCCTATAGTCTTCAAAGGGATCCGAAATATCTGTTCTCAGATTCCACAGAAATAAGGCTAGCAAAGAGATCCTCGAAATACAGATGTAACTCTGTGAGATGAATTCACAGAACACTAAGCAGTTTCTCAGAAAGCTTCTTTCCAGATTTCATCTGAGGATATTTCCTTTTTCAACATAGCCCTCTATGGGCTTCCAAATATCACTTTGCCAATACCACAAGAACTGTCTTAGCGAAAGGCTTCTTGAGGGGAAAGCTGTAACTCTGTGAGATGATTTCAGAGAACACAAAGAAGTTTCTCAGAAAGCTTCTTTCTCTTTGTTATCGGAGGATATTTCCTTTGGCCCTATAGTCTTGAAAGGGATCCGAAATATCTGTTCTCAGATTCCACAGAAAAAAGGCTAGCAAAGAGATCCTCGAAATACAGATGTAACTCTGTGAGATGAATTAACAGAACACTAAGCAGTTTCTCAGAAAGCTTCTTTCCAGATTTCATCTGAGGATATTTCCTTTTTCACCATAGCCCTCTATGGGCTTCCAAATATCACTTTGCCAATTCCACAAGAACTGTCTTAGCGAAAGGCTTCTTGAGGGGAAAGCTGTAACTCTGTGAGATGATTTCACAGAACACAAAGAAGTTTCTCAGAAAGCTTCTTTCTCTTTGTTATCGGAGGATATTTCCTTTGGCCCTATAGTCTTCAAAGGGATCCGAAATATCTGTTCTCAGATTGCACAGAAAAAAGGCTAGCAAAGAGATCCACGAAATACAGATGTAACTCTGTGAGATGAATTCACAGAACACTAAGCAGTTTCTCAGAAAGCTTCTTTCCAGATTTCATCTGAGGATATTTCCTTTTTCAACATAGCCCTCTATGGGCTTCCAAATATCACTTTGCCAATTCCACAAGAACTGTCTTAGCGAAAGGCTTCTTGAGGGGAAAGCTGTAACTCTGTGAGATGATTTCACAGAACACAAAGAAGTTTCTCAGAAAGCTTCTTTCTCTTTGTTATCGGAGGATATTTTCTTTGGCCCTATAGTCTTCAAAGGGATCTGAAATATCTGTTCTCAGATTCTACAGAAATAAGGCTAGCAAAGAGATCCACGAAATACAGATGTAACTCTGTGAGTGGAAGTCACACATCACAGAGCAGTTTCTCAAAAAGCTTCTTTCCAGATTTCATCTGAGGATATTTCCTTTTTCACCATAGCCCTCTAAGGGCTTCCAAATATCACTTTGCCAATTCCACAAGAACTGTCTTAGCGAAAGGCTTCTTGAGGGGATAGCTGTAACTCTGTGAGATGATTTCACAGAACACAAAGAAGTTTCTCAGAAAGCTTCTTTCTCTTTATTATCAGAGGATATTTCCTTTGGCCCTATAGTCTTCAAAGGGATCCGAAATATCTGTTCTCAGATTCCACAGAAATAAGGCTAGCAAAGAGATCCACGAAATACAGATGTAACTCTGTGAGATGAATTAACAGAACACTAAGCAGTTTCTCAGAAAGCTTCTTTCCAGATTTCATCTGAGGATATTTCCTTTTTCACCATAGCCCTCAAGGGGTTGCAAATATCACTTTGCCAATTCCACAAGAACTGTCTTAGCGAAAGGCTTCTTGAGGAGAAAGCTGTAACTCTGTGAGATGATTTCACAGAACACAAAGAAGTTTCTCAGAAAGCTTCTTCTCTTTGTTATCGGAGGATATTTCCTTTCGCCCTATAGTCTTCAAAGGGATCCGAAATATCTGTTCTCAGATTCCACAGAAATAAGGCTAGCAAAGAGATCCACGAAATACAGATGTAACTCTGTGAGATGAATTAACAGAACACTAAGCAGTTTCTCAGAAAGCTTCTTTCCATATTTCATCTGAGGATATTTCCTTTTTCACCATAGCCCTCTATGGGCTTCCAAATACAACTTGGCCAATTCCACAAGAACTGTCTTAGCGAAAGGCTTCTGGAGGGGAAAGCTGTAACTCTGTGAGATGATTTCACAGAACAGAAAGATGTTTCTCAGAAAGATTCTTTCTCTTTGTTGTCGCAGGATATTTCCTTTGGCCCTATAGTCTTCAAAGGGATCCGAAATATCTGTTCTCAGATTCCACAGAAATAAGGCTAGCCAAAAGATCCACGAAATACACATGTAACTCTGTGAGATGAATTAACAGAACACTAAGCAGTTTCTCAGAAAGCTGCTTTCCAGATTTCATCTGAGGATATTTCCTTTTTCACCATAGCCCTCTATGGGCTTCCAAATACAACTTGGCCAATTCCACAAGAACTGTGTTAGCGAAAGGCTTCTTGAGGGGAAAGCTGTAACTCTGTGAGATGATTTCACAGAACACAAAGAAGTTTCTCAGAAAGCTTCTTTCTCTTTGTTATCGGAGGATATTTCCTTTGGCCCTATAGTCTTCAAAGGGATCCGAAATATCTGTTCTCAGATTCCACAGAAATAAGGCTAGCCAAAAGATCCACGAAATACACATGTAACTCTGTGAGATGAATTAACAGAACACTAAGCAGTTTCTCAGAAAGCTTCTTTCCAGATTTCATCTGAGGATATTTCCTTTTTCACCATAGCCCTCTATGGGCTTCCAAATATCACTTTGCCAATTCCACAAGAACTGTCTTAGCGAAAGGCTTCTTGAGGGGAAAGCTGTAACTCTGTGAGATGATTTCACAGAACACAAAGAAGTTTCTCAGAAAGCTTCTTTCCAGATTTCATCTGAGGATATTTCCTTTTTCACCATAGGCCTCTATGGGCTTCCAAATATCACCTTGCCAATTCCACAAGAACGGTCTTAGCGAAAGGCTTCTTGAGGGGAAAGCTGTAACTCTGTGAGATGATTTCACAGAAGACAAAGAAGTTTCTCAGAAAGCTTCTTTCTCTTTGTTATCGCAGGATATTTCCTTTGACCCTATAGTCTTCAAAGGGATCCGAAATATCTGTTCTCAGATTCCACAGAAATAAGGCTAGCAAAGAGATCCACGAAATACAGATGTAACTCTGTGAGATGAATTCACAGAACACTAAGCAGTTTCTCAGAAAGCTTCTTTCCAGACTTCATCTTAGGATATTTCCTTTTTCACCATAGCCCTCTATGGGCTTCCAAATATCACTTTGCCAATTCCACAAGAACTGTCTTAGCGAAAGGCTTCTTGAGGGGAAAGCTGTGACTCTGTGAGATGATTTCACAGAACACAAAGAAGTCTCTCAGAAAGCTTCTTTCTCTTTGTTATCGGAGGATATTTCCTTTGGCCCTATAGTCTTCAAAGGGATCCGAAATATCTGTTCTCAGATTCCACAGAAATAAGGCTAGCAAAGGGATCCACGAAATACGGATGTAACTCTGTGAGTGGAAGTCACACATCACAGATCAGTTTCTCAGAAAGCTTCTTTCCAGATTTCATCTGAGGATATTTCCTTTTTCACCATAGCCCTCTATGGGCTTCCAAATATCACTTTGCCAATTCCAGAAAAACTGTCTTAGCGAAAGGCTACTTGAGGGGAAAGCTGTAAATCTGTGAGATGATTTCACAGAACACAAAGATGTTTCTCAGAAAACTTCTTTCTCTTTGTTAACGGAGGATATTTCCTTTGGCCCTATAGTCTTCAAAGGGATCCGAAATATCTGATCTCAGATTCCACAGAAATAAGGCTATCAAAGAGATCCACGAAATACAGATGTAACTCTGTGAGATGAATTAACAGAACACTAAGCAGTTTCTCAGAAAGCTTCTTTCCAGATTTCATCTGAGGATATTTCCTTTTTCACCATAGCCCTCTATGGGCTTCCAAATATCACTTTGCCAATTCCACAAGAACTGTCTTAGCGAAAGGCTTCTTGAGGGGAAAGCTGTAACTCTGTGAGATGATTTCACAAAACACAAAGAACTTTCTCAAAAAGCTTCTTTCTCTTTTTTATCGGAGGATATTTCCTTTGGCCCTATAGTCTTCAAAGGGATCCGAAATATCTGTTCTCAGATTCCACAGAAATAAGGCTAGAAAAGAGATCCTCAAAATACAGATGTAACTCTGTGAGATGAATTAACAGAACACTAAGCAGTTTCTCAGAAAGCTTCTTTCCAGATTTCATCTGAGGATATTTCCTTTTTCACCATAGCCCTCTATGGGCTTCCAAATATCACTTTGCCAATTCCACAAGAACTGTCTTAGCGAAAGGCTTCTGGAGGGGAAAGCTGTAACTCTGTGAGATGATTTCACAGAACAGAAAGATGTTTCTCAGAAAGATTCTTTCTCTTTGTTGTCGCAGGATATTTCCTTTGGCCCTATAGTCTTCAAAGGGATCCGAAATATCTGTTCTCAGATTCCTCAGAAATAAGGCTAGCAAAGAGATCCACGAAATACAGATGTAACTCTGTGAGATGAATTAACAGAACACTAAGCAGTTTCTCAGAAAGCTGCTTTCCAGATTTCATTTGAGGATATTTCCTTTTTCACCGTAGCCCTCTAAGGGCTTCCAAATATCACTTTGCCAATTCCACAAGAACTGTCTTAGCGAAAGGCTTCTGGAGGGGAAAGCTGTAACTCTGTGAGATGATTTCACAGAACACAAAGAAGTTTCTCAGAAAGCTTCTTTCTCTTTGTTATCGGAGGATATTTCCTTTAGCCCTATAGTCTTCAAAGGTATCCGAAATATCTGTTCTCAGATTCCACAGAAATAAGGCTAGCAAAGAGATCCACGAAATACAGATGTAACTCTGTGAGATGAATTAACAGAACACTAAGCAGTTTCTCAGAAAGCTTCTTTCCAGATTTCATCTGAGGATATTTCCTTTTTCACCATAGCCCTCTATGGGCTTCCAAATATCACTTTGCCAATTCCACAAGAACTGTCTTAGCGAAAGGCTTCTTGAGGGGAAAGCTGTAACTCTGTGAGATGATTTCACAGAACACAAAGAAGTTTCTCAGAAAGCTTCTTTCTCTTTGTTATCGGAGGATATTTCCTTTGGCCCTATAGTCTTCAAAGGGATTCGAAATATCTGATCTCAGATTCCACAGAAATAAGGCTAGCAAAGAGATCCACGAAATACAGATGTAACTCTGTGAGATGAATTAACAGAACACTAAGCAGTTTCTCAGAAAGCTTCTTTCCAGATTTCATCTGAGGATATTTCCTTTTTCAGCATAGCCCTCTAGGGGTTGCAAATATCACTTTGCCAATTCCACAAGAACTGTCTTAGCGAAAGGCTTCTGGAGGGGAAAGCTGTAACTCTGTGAGATGATTTCACAGAACACAAAGAAGTTTCTCAGAAAGCTTCTTTCTCTTTGTTATCGCAGGATATTTCCTTTGGCCCTATAGTCTTCAAAGGGATCCGAAATATCTGTTCTCAGATTCCACAGAAATAAGGCTAGCAAAGAGATCCACGAAATACAGATATAACTCTGTGAGATGAATTAACAGAACACTAAGCAGTTTCTCAGAAAGCTTCTTTACAGATTTCATCTGAGGATATTTCCTTTTTCACCATAGCCCTCTATGGGCTTCCAAATATCACTTTGCAAATTCCACAAGAACTGTCTTAGCGAAAGGTTTCTTGAGGGGAAAGCTGTAACTCTGTGAGATGATTTCACAGAACACAAAGAAGTTTCTCAGAAAGGTTCTTTCTCTTTGTTATCGGAGGATATTTCCTTTGGCCCTATAGTCTTCAAAGGGATTCGAAATATCTGATCTCAGATTCCACAGAAATAAGGCTAGCAAAGAGATCCACGAAATACAGATGTAACTCTGTGAGATGAATTAACAGAACACTAAGCAGTTTCTCAGAAAGCTTCTTTCCAGATTACATCTGAGGATATTTCCTTTTTCAGCATAGCCCTCTAGGGGTTGCAAATATCACTTTGCCAATTCCACAAGAACTGTCTTAGCGAAAGGCTTCTTGAGGGGAAAGCTGTAACTCTGTGAGATGCTTTCACAGAACACAAAGAAGTTCCTCAGAAAGCTTCTTTCTCTTTGTTATCGGAGGATATTTCCTTTGGCCCTATAGTCTTCAAAGGGATCCGAAATATCTGTTCTCAGATTCCACAGAAATAATGCTAGCAAAGAGATCCACGAAATACAGATGTAACTCTGTGAGATGAATTAACAGAACACTAAGCAGTTTCTCAGAAAGCTTCTTTCCAGATTTCATCTGAGGGTATTTACTTTTTCACCAAAGCCCTCTATGGGCTTCCAAATATCACTTCGCCAATTCCACAAGAACTGTCTTAGCGAAAGGCTTCTTGAAGGGAAAGCTGTAACTCTGTGAGATGATTTCACAGAACACAAAGAAGTCTCTCAGAAAGCTTCTTTCTCTTTGTTATCGGAGGATATTTCCTTTGGCCCTATAGTCTTCAAAGGTATCCGAAATATCTGTTCTCAGATTCCACAGAAATAAGGCTAGCAAAGAGATCCACGATATACAGATGTAACTCTGTGAGATGAATTAACAGAACACTAAGCAGTTTCTCAAAAAGCTTCTTTTCAGATTTAATCTGAGGATATTTCCTTTTTCACCATAGCCCTCTACGGGCTTCCAAATATCACTTTGCCAATTCCACAAGAACTGTGTTAGCGAAAGGCTTCTTGAGGGGAAAGCTGTAACTCTGTGAGATGATTTCACAGAACACAAAGAAGTTTCTCAGAAAGCTTCTTTCCAGATTTCATCTGAGGATATTTCCTTTTTCACCATAGCCCTCTATGGGCTTCCAAATATCACCTTGCCAATTCCACAAGAACTGTCTTAGCGAAAGGCTTCTTGAGGGGAAAGCTGTAACTCTGTGAGATGATTTCAGAGAACACAAAGAAGTTTCTCAGAAAGCTTCTTTCTCTTTGTTATCGCAGGATATTTATTTGGCCCTATAGTCTTCAAAGGGATCCGAAATATCTGTTCTCAGATTCCACAGAAATAAGGCTAGCAAAGAGATCCACGAAATACACATGTAACTCTGTGAGCTGAATTAAGAGAACACTAAGCAGTTTCTCAGAAAGCTTCTTTCCAGATTTCATCTGAGGATATTTCCTTTTTCACCATAGCCCTCTATGGGCTTCCAAATATCACTTTGCCAATTCCACAAGAACTGTCTTAGCGTAAGGTTTCTTGAGGGGAAAGCTGTAACTCTGTGAGATGATTTCACAGAACACAAAGAAGTTTCTCAGAAAGCTTCTTTCTCTTTGTTATCGGAGGATATTTCCTTTGGCCCTATAGTCTTCAAAGGGAAACGAAATATCTGTTCTCAGATTCCAGAGAAATAAGGCTAGCAAAGAGATCCACGAAATACAGATGTAACTCTGTGAGATGAATTAACAGAACACTAAGCAGTTTCTCAGAAATCTTCTTTCCATATTTCATCTGAGGTTATTTCCGTTTTCACCATAGCCCTCTATGGGCTTCCAAATATCACTTTGCCAATTCCACAAGAACTGTCTTAGCGAAAGGCTTCTTGAGGGGAAAGCTGTAACTCTGTGAGATGATATCACAGAACACAAAGAAGTTTCTCAGAAAGCTTCTTTAACTTTGTTATCGGAGGATATTTCCTTTGGCCCTATAGTCTTCAAAGGGATCCGAAATATCTGTTCTCAGATCCCACAGAAATAAGGCTAGCAAAGAGATCCACGAAATACAGATATAACTCTGTGAGTGGAAGTCACACATCACAGAGCAGTTTCTCAGAAAGCTTCTTTCCAGATTTCTTCTGAGGATATTTCCTTTTTCACCATAGCCCTCTATGGGCTTCCAAATATCACTTTGCCAATTCCACAAGAACTGTCTTAGCGAAAGGCTTCTTGAAGGGAAAGCTGTAACTCTGTGAGGTGATTTCACGGAACACAAAGAAGTTTCTCAGAAAGCTTCTTTCTCTTTGTTATCGGAGGATATTTCCTTTGGCCCTATAGTCTTCAAAGGGATCCGAAATATCTGTTCTCAGATTCCACAGAAATAATGCTAGCAAAGAGATCCACGAAATACAGATGTAACTCTGTGAGATGAATTAACAGAACACTAAGCAGTTTCTCAGAAAGCTTCTTTCCAGATTTCATCTGAGGGTATTTACTTTTTCACCAAAGCCCTCTATGGGCTTCCAAATATCACTTCGCCAATTCCACAAGAACTGTCTTAGCGAAAGGCTTCTTGAAGGGAAAGCTGTAACTCTGTGAGATGATTTCACAGAACACAAAGAAGTCTCTCAGAAAGCTTCTTTCTCTTTGTTATCGGAGGATATTTCCTTTGGCCCTATAGTCTTCAAAGGCATCCGAAATATCTGTTCTCAGATTCCACAGAAATAAGGCTAGCAAAGAGATCCACGATATACAGATGTAACTCTGTGAGATGAATTAACAGAACACTAAGCAGTTTCTCAAAAAGCTTCTTTTCAGATTTAATCTGAGGATATTTCCTTTTTCACCATAGCCCTCTACGGGCTTCCAAATATCACTTTGCCAATTCCACAAGAACTGTCTTAGCGAAAGGCTTCTTGAGGGGAAAGCTGTAACTCTGTGAGATGATTTCACAGAACACAAAGAAGTTTCTCAGAAAGCTTCTTTCCAGATTTCATCTGAGGATACTTCCTTTTTCACCATAGAACTCTATGGGCTTCCAAATATCACCTTGCCAATTCCACAAGAACTGTCTTAGCGAAAGGCTTCTTGAGGGGAAAGCTGTAACTCTGTGAGATGATTTCAGAGAACACAAAGAAGTTTCTCAGAAAGCTTCTTTCTCTTTGTTATCGCAGGATATTTATTTGGCCCTATAGTCTTCAAAGGGATCCGAAATATCTGTTCTCAGATTCCACAGAAATAAGGCTAGCAAAGAGATCCACGAAATACACATGTAACTCTGTGAGCTGAATTAAGAGAACACTAAGCAGTTTCTCAGAAAGCTTCTTTCCAGATTTCATCTGAGGATATTTCCTTTTTCACCATAGCCCTCTATGGGCTTCCAAATATCACTTTGCCATTTCCACAAGAACTGTCTTAGCGTAAGGTTTCTTGAGGGGAAAGCTGTAACTCTGTGAGATGATTTCACAGAACACAAAGAAGTTTCTCAGAAAGCTTCTTTCTCTTTGTTATCGGAGGATATTTCCTTTGGCCCTATAGTCTTCAAAGGGATCCGAAATATCTGTTCTCAGATTCCAGAGAAATAAGGCTAGCAAAGAGATCCACGAAATACAGATGTAACTCTGTGAGATGAATTAACAGAACACTAAGCAGTTTCTCAGAAATCTTCTTTCCATATTTCATCTGAGGTTATTTCCGTTTTCACCATAGCCCTCTATGGGCTTCCAAATATCACTTTGCCAATTCCACAAGAACTGTCTTAGCGAAAGGCTTCTTGAGGGGAAAGCTGTAACTCTGTGAGATGATGTCACACAACACAAAGAAGTTTCTCAGAAAGCTTCTTTAACTTTGTTATCGGAGGATATTTCCTTTGGCCCTATAGTCTTCAAAGGGATCCGAAATATCTGTTCTCAGATTCCACAGAAATAAGGCTAGCAAAGAGATCCACGAAATACAGATATAACTCTGTGAGTGGAAGTCACACATCACAGAGCAGTTTCTCAGAAAGCTTCTTTCCAGATTTCTTCTGAGGATATTTCCTTTTTCACCATAGCCCTCTATGGGCTTCCAAATATCACTTTGCCAATTCCACAAGAACTGTCTTAGCGAAAGGCTTCTTGAGGGGAAAGCTGTAACTCTGTGAGATGATTTCACAAAACACAAAGAACTTTCTCAAAAAGCTTCTTTCTCTTTTTTATCGGAGGATATTTCCTTTGGCCCTATAGTCTTCAAAGGGATCCGAAATATCTGTTCTCAGATTCCACAGAAATAAGGCTAGAAAAGAGATCCTCAAAATACAGATGTAACTCTGTGAGATGAATTAACAGAACACTAAGCAGTTTCTCCGAAAGCTTCTTTCCAGATTTCATCTGAGGATATTTCCTTTTTCACCATAGCCCTCTATGGGCTTCCAAATATCACTTTGCCAATTCCACAAGAACTGTCTTAGCGAAAGGCTTCTGGAGGGGAAAGCTGTAACTCTGTGAGATGATTTCACAGAACAGAAAGATGTTTCTCAGAAAGATTCTTTCTCTTTGTTGTCGCAGGATATTTCCTTTGGCCCTATAGTCTTCAAAGGGATCCGAAATATCTGTTCTCAGATTCCACAGAAATAAGGCTAGCAAAGAGATCCACGAAATACAGATGTAACTCTGTGAGATGAATTAACAGAACACTAAGCAGTTTCTCAGAAAGCTTCTTTCCAGATTTCATCTGAGGATATTTCCTTTTTCAGCATAGCCCTCTAGGGGTTGCAAATATCACTTTGCCAATTCCACAAGAACTGTCTTAGCGAAAGGCTTATGGAGGGGAAAGCTGTAACTCTGTGAGATGATTTCACAGAACACAAAGAAGTTTCTCAGAAAGCTTCTTTCTCTTTGTTATCGCAGGATATTTCCTTTGGCCCTATAGTCTTCAAAGGGATCCGAAATATCTGTTCTCAGATTCCACAGAAATAAGGCTAGCAAAGAGATCCACGAAATACAGATGTAACTCTGTAAGATGAATTAACGGAACACTAAGCAGTTTCTCAGAAAGCTGCTTTCCAGATTTCATTTGAGGATATTTCCTTTTTCACCGTAGCCCTCTAAGGGCTTCCAAATATCACTTTGCAAATTATACAAGAACTGTCTTAGCGAAAGGCTTCTGGAGGGGAAAGCTGTAACTCTTTGAGATGATTTCACAGAACACAAAGAATTTTCTCAGAAAGCTTCTTTCTCTTTGTTATCGGAGGATATTTCCTTTGGCCCTATAGTCTTCAAAGGTATCCGAAATATCTGTTCTCAGATTCCACAGAAATAAGGCTAGCAAAGAGATCCACGAAATACAGATATAACTCTGTGAGATGAATTAACAGAACACTAAGCAGTTTCTCAGAAAGCTTCTTTACAGATTTCATCTGAGGATATTTCCTTTTTCACCATAGCCCTCTATGGGCTTCCAAATATCACTTTGCAAATTCCACAAGAACTGTCTTAGCGAAAGGTTTCTTGAGGGGAAAGCTGTAACTCTGTGAGATGATTTCACAGAACACAAAGAAGTTTCTCAGAAAGGTTATTTCTCTTTGTTATCGGAGGATATTTCCTTTGGCCCTATAGTCTTCAAAGGGATTCGAAATATCTGATCTCAGATTCCACAGAAATAAGGCTAGCAAAGAGATCCACGAAATACAGATGTAACTCTGTGAGATGAATTAACAGAACACTAAGCAGTTTCTCAGAAAGCTTCTTTCCAGATTACATCTGAGGATATTTCCTTTTTCAGCATAGCCCTCTAGGGGTTGCAAATATCACTTTGCCAAATCCACAAGAACTGTCTTAGCGAAAGGCTTCTTGATTGGAAAGCTGTAACTCTCTGAGATGATTTCACAGAACACAAAGAAGTTCCTCAGAAAGCTTTTTTCTCTTTGTTATCGGAGGATATTTCCTTTGGCCCTATAGTCTTCAAAGGGATCCGAAATATCTGTTCTCAGATTCCACAGAAATAATGCTAGCAAAGAGATCCACGAAATACAGATGTAACTCTGTGAGATGAATTAACAGAACACTAAGCAGTTTCTCAGAAAGCTTCTTTCCAGATTTCATCTGAGGGTATTTACTTTTTCACCAAAGCCCTCTATGGGCTTCCAAATATCACTTCGCCAATTCCACAAGAACTGTCTTAGCGAAAGGCTTCTTGAAGGGAAAGCTGTAACTCTGTGAGATGATTTCACAGAACACAAAGAAGTCTCTCAGAAAGCTTCTTTCTCTTTGTTATCGGAGGATATTTCCTTTGGCCCTATAGTCTTCAAAGGTATCCGAAATATCTGTTCTCAGATTCCACAGAAATAAGGCTAGCAAAGAGATCCACGATATACAGATGTAACTCTGTGAGATGAATTAACAGAACACTAAGCAGTTTCTCAAAAAGCTTCTTTTCAGATTTAATCTGAGGATATTTCCTTTTTCACCATAGCCCTCTACGGGCTTCCAAATATCACTTTGCCAATTCCACAAGAACTGTCTTAGCGAAAGGCTTCTTGAGGGGAAAGCTGTAACTCTGTGAGATGATTTCACAGAACACAAAGAAGTTTCTCAGAAAGCTTCTTTCCAGATTTCATCTGAGGATATTTCCTTTTTCACCATAGCCCTCTATGGGCTTCCAAATATCACCTTGCCAATTACACAAGAACTGTCTTAGCGAAAGGCTTCTTGAGGGGAAAGCTGTAACTCTGTGAGATGATTTGAGAGAACACAAAGAAGTTTCTCAGAAAGCTTCTTTCTCTTTGTTATCGCAGGATATTTATTTGGCCCTATAGTCTTCAAAGGGATCCGAAATATCTGTTCTCAGATTCCACAGAAATAAGGCTAGAAAAGAGATCCACGAAATACACATGTAACTCTGTGAGCTGAATTAAGAGAACACTAAGCAGTTTCTCAGAAAGCTTCTTTCCAGATTTAATCTGAGGATATTTCCTTTTTCACCATAGCCCTCTATGGGCTTCCAAATATCACTTTGCCAATTCCACAAGAACTGTCTTAGCGTAAGGTTTCTTGAGGGGAAAGCTGTAACTCTGTGAGATGATTTCACAGAACACAAAGAAGTTTCTCAGAAAGCTTCTTTCTCTTTGTTATCGGAGGATATTTCCTTTGGCCCTATAGTCTTCAAAGGGATCCGAAATATCTGTTCTCAGATTCCAGAGAAATAAGGCTAGCAAAGAGATCCACGAAATACAGATGTAACTCTGTGAGATGAATTAACAGAACACTAAGCAGTTTCTCAGAAATCTTCTTTCCAGATTTCATCTGAGGATATTTCCTTTTTCACCATAGCCCTCTATGGGCTTCCAAATATCACTTTGCCAATTCCACAAGAACTGTCTTAGCGAAAGGCTTCTTGAGGGGAAAGCTGTAACTCTGTGAGATGATTTCACAGAACACAAAGAAGTTTCTCAGAAAGCTTCTTTCTCTTTGTTATCGGAGGATATTTCCTTTGGCCCTATAGTCTTCAAAGGGATCCGAAATATCTGTTCTCAGATTGCACAGAAAAAAGGCTAGCAAAGAGATCCACGAAATACAGATGTAACTCTGTGAGGTGAATTCACAGAACACTAAGCAGTTTCTCAGAAATCTTCTTTCCAGATTTCATCTGAGGATATTTCCTTTTTCAACATAGCCCTCTATGGGCTTCCAAATATCACTTTGCCAATTCCACAAGAACTGTCTTAGCGAAAGGCTTCTTGAGGGGAAAGCTGTAACTCTGTGAGATGATTTCACAGAACACAAAGAAGTTTCTCAGAAAGCTTCTTTCTCTTTGTTATCGGAGGATATTTTCTGTGGCCCTATAGTCTTCAAAGGGATCTGAAATATCTGTTCTCAGATTCTACAGAAATAAGGCTAGCAAAGAGATCCACGAAATACAGATGTAACTCTGTGAGATGAATTAACAGAACACTAAGCAGTTTCTCAGAAAGCTTCTTTCCAGATTTCATCTGAGGATATTTCCTTTTTCACCATAGCCCTCAAGGGGTTGCAAATATCACTTTGCCAATTCCACAAGAACTGTCTTAGCGAAAGGCTTCTTGAGGAGAAAGCTGTAACTCTGTGAGATGATTTCACAGAACACAAAGAAGTTTCTCAGAAAGCTTCTTTCTCTTTGTTATCGGAGGATATTTCCTTTCGCCCTATAGTCTTCAAAGGGATCCGAAATATCTGTTCTCAGATTCCAAAGAAATAAGGCTAGCAAAGAGATCCACGAAATACAGATGTAACTCTGTGAGATGAATTAACAGAACACTAAGCAGTTTCTCAGAAAGCTTCTTTCCAGATTTCATCTGAGGATATTTCCTTTTTCACCATAGTCCTCTATGGGCTTCCAAATACAACTTGGCCAATTCCACAAGAACTGTGTTAGCGAAAGGCTTCTTGAGGGGAAAGCTGTAACTCTGTGAGATGATTTCACAGAACACAAAGAAGTTTCTCAGAAAGCTTCTTTCTCTTTGTTATCGGAGGATATTTCCTTTGGCCCTATAGTCTTCAAAGGGATCCGAAATATCTGTTCTCAGATTCCACAGAAATAAGGCTAGCCAAAAGATCCACGAAATACAAATGTAACTCTGTGAGATGAATTAACAGAACACTAAGCAGTTTCTCAGAAAGCTTCTTTCCAGATTTCATCTGAGGATATTTCCTTTTTCACCATAGCCCTCTATGGGCTTCCAAATATCACTTTGCCAATTCCACAGGAACTGTCTTAGCGAAAGGCTTCTTGAGGGGAAAGCTGTAACTCTGTGAGATGATTTCACAGAACACAAAGAAGTTTCTCAGAAAGCTTCTTTCCAGATTTCATCTGAGGATATTTCCTTTTTCACCATAGGCCTCTATGGGCTTCCAAATATCACCTTGCCAATTCCACAAGAACGGTCTTAGCGAAAGGCTTCTTGAGGGGAAAGCTGTAACTCTGTGAGATGATTTCACAGAACACAAAGAAGTTTCTCAGAAAGCTTCTTTCTCTTTGTTATCGGAGGATATTTTCTTTGGCCCTATAGTCTTCAAAGGGATCTGAAATATCTGTTCTCAGATTGTACAGAAATAAGGCTAGCAAAGAGATCCACGAAATACAGATGTAACTCTGTGAGTGGAAGTCACACATCACAGAGCAGTTTCTCAAAAAGCTTCTTTCCAGATTTCATCTGAGGATATTTCCTTTTTCACCATAGCCCTCTAAGGGCTTCCAAATATCACTTTGCCAATTCCACAAGAACTGTCTTAGCGAAAGGCTTCTTGAGGGGATAGCTGTAACTCTGTGAGATGATTTCACAGAACACAAAGAAGTTTCTCAGAAAGCTTCTTTCTCTTTGTTATCAGAGGATATTTCCTTTGGCCCTATAGTCTTCAAAGGGATCCGAAATATCTGTTCTCAGATTCCACAGAAATAAGGCTAACAAAGAGATCCACGAAATACAGATGTAACTCTGTGAGATGAATTAACAGAACACTAAGCAGTTTCTTAGAAAGCTTCTTTCCAGATTTCATCTGAGAATATTTCCTTTTTCACCATAGCCCTCAAGGGGTTGCAAATATCACTTTGCCAATTCCACAAGAACTGTCTTAGCGAAAGGCTTCTTGAGGAGAAAGCTGTAACTCTGTGAGATGATTTCACAGAACACAAAGAAGTTTCTCAGAAAGCTTCTTTCTCTTTGTTATCGGAGGATATTTCCTTTCGCCCTATAGTCTTCAAAGGGATCCGAAATATCTGTTCTCAGATTCCACAGAAATAAGGCTAGCAAAGAGATCCACGAAATACAGATGTAACTCTGTGAGATGAATTAACAGAACACTAAGCAGTTTCTCAGAAAGCTTCTTTCCAGATTTCATCTGAGGATATTTCCTTTTTCACCATAGCCCTCTATGGGCTTCCAAATACAACTTGGCCAATTCCACAAGAACTGTGTTAGCGAAAGGCTTCTTGAGGGGAAAGCTGTAACTCTGTGAGATGATTTCACAGAACACAAAGAAGTTTCTCAGAAAGCTTCTTTCTCTTTGTTATCGGAGGATATTTCCTTTGGCCCTATAGTCTTCAAAGGGATCCGAAATATCTGTTCTCAGATTCCACAGAAATAAGGCTAGCCAAAAGATCCACGAAATACACATGTAACTCTGTGAGATGAATTAACAGAACACTAAGCAGTTTCTCAGAAAGCTTCTTTCCAGATTTCATCTGAGGATATTTCCTTTTTCACCATAGCCCTCTATGGGCTTCCAAATATCACTTTGCCAATTCCACAGGAACTGTCTTAGCGAAAGGCTTCTTGAGGGGAAAGCTGTAACTCTGTGAGATGATTTCACAGAACACAAAGAAGATTCTCAGAAAGCTTCTTTAACTTTGTTATCGGAGGATATTTCCTTTGGCCCTATAGTCTTCAAAGGGATCCGAAATATCTGTTCTCAGATCCCACAGAAATAAGGTTAGCAAAGAGATCCACGAAATACAGATATAACTCTGTGAGTGGAAGTCACACATCACAGAGCAGTTTCTCAGAAAGCTTCTTTCCAGATTTCTTCTGAGGATATTTCCTTTTTCACCATAGCCCTCCATGGGCTTCCAAATATCACTTTGCCAATTCCACAAGAACTGTCTTAGCGAAAGGCTTCTTGAAGGGAAAGCTGTAACTCTGTGAGATGATTTCACAGAACACAAAGAAGTTTCTCAGAAAGCTTCTTTCTCTTTGTTATCGGAGGATATTTCCTTTGGCCCTATAGTCTTCAAAGGGATCCGAAATATCTGTTCTCAGATTCCACAGAAATAATGCTAGCAAAGAGATCCACGAAATACAGATGTAACTCTGTGAGATGAATTAACAGAACACTAAGCAGTTTCTCAGAAAGCTTCTTTCCAGATTTCATCTGAGGGTATTTACTTTTTCACCAAAGCCCTCTATGGGCTTCCAAATATCACTTCGCCAATTCCACAAGAACTGTCTTAGCGAAAGGCTTCTTGAAGGGAAAGCTGTAACTCTGTGAGATGATTTCACAGAACACAAAGAAGTCTCTCAGAAAGCTTCTTTCTCTTTGTTATCGGAGGATATTTCCTTTGGCCCTATAGTCTTCAAAGGTATCCGAAATATCTGTTCTCAGATTCCACAGAAATAAGGCTAGCAAAGAGATCCACGATATACAGATGTAACTCTGTGAGATGAATTAACAGAACACTAAGCAGTTTCTCAAAAAGCTTCTTTTCAGATTTAATCTGAGGATATTTCCTTTTTCACCATAGCCCTCTACGGGCTTCCAAATATCACTTTGCCAATTCCACAAGAACTGTCTTAGCGAAAGGCTTCTTGAGGGGAAAGCTGTAACTCTGTGAGATGATTTCACAGAACACAAAGAAGTTTCTCAGAAAGCTTCTTTCCAGATTTCATCTGAGGATATTTCCTTTTTCACCATAGCCCTCTATGGGCTTCCAAATATCACCTTGCCAATTCCACAAGAACTGTCTTAGCGAAAGGCTTCTTGAGGGGAAAGCTGTAACTCTGTGAGATGATTTCAGAGAACACAAAGAAGTTTCTCAGAAAGCTTCTTTCTCTTTGTTATCGCAGGATATTTATTTGGCCCTATAGTCTTCAAAGGGATCCGAAATATCTGTTCTCAGATTCCACAGAAATAAGGCTAGCAAAGAGATCCACGAAATACACATGTAACTCTGTGAGATGAATTAACAGAACACTAAGCAGTTTCTCAGAAATCTTCTTTCCATATTTCATCTGAGGTTATTTCCGTTTTCACCATAGCCCTCTATGGGCTTCCAAATATCACTTTGCCAATTCCACAAGAACTGTCTTAGCGAAAGGCTTCTTGAGGGGAAAGCTGTAACTCTGTGAGATGATATCACAGAACACAAAGAAGTTTCTCAGAAAGCTTCTTTAACTTTGTTATCGGAGGATATTTCCTTTGGCCCTATAGTCTTCAAAGGGATCCGAAATATCTGTTCTCAGATTCCACAGAAATAAGGCTAGCAAAGAGATCCACGAAATACAGATATAACTCTGTGAGTGGAAGTCACACATCACAGAGCAGTTTCTCAGAAAGCTTCTTTCCAGATTTCTTCTGAGGATATTTCCTTTTTCACCATAGCCCTCTATGGGCTTCCAAATATCACTTTGCCAATTCCACAAGAACTGTCTTAGCGAAAGGCTTCTTGAGGGGAAAGCTGTAACTCTGTGAGATGATTTCCCAGAACACAAAGAAGTTTCTCAGAAAGCTTCTTTCTCTTTGTTATCGGAGGATATTTCCTTTGGCCCTATAGTCTTCAAAGGGATTCGAAATATCTGATCTCAGATTCCACAGAAATAAGGCTAGCAAAGAGATCCACGAAATACAGATGTAACTCTGTGAGATGAAATAACAGAACACTAAGCAGTTTCTCAGAAAGCTTCTTTCCAGATTTCATCTGAGGATATTTCCTTTTTCAGCATAGCCCTCTAGGGGTTGCAAATATCACTTTGCCAATTCCACAAGAACTGTCTTAGCGAAAGGCTTCTTGAGGGGAAAGCTGTAACTCTCTGAGATGATTTCACAGAACACAAAGAAGTTCCTCAGAAAGCTTCTTTCTCTTTGTTATCGGAGGATATTTCCTTTGGCCCTATAGTCTTCAAAGGGATCCGAAATATCTGTTCTCAGATTCCACAGAAATAATGCTAGCAAAGAGATCCACGAAATACAGATGTAACTCTGTGAGATGAATTAACAGAACACTAAGCAGTTTCTCAGAAAGCTTCTTTCCAGATTTCATCTGAGGGTATTTACTTTTTCACCAAAGCCCTCTATGGGCTTGCAAATATCACTTCGCCAATTCCACAAGAACTGTCTTAGCGAAAGGCTTCTTGAAGGGAAAGCTGTAACTCTGTGAGATGATTTCACAGAACACAAAGAAGTCTCTCAGAAAGCTTCTTTCTCTTTGTTATCGGAGGATATTTCCTTTGGCCCTATAGTCTTCAAAGGTATCCGAAATATCTGTTCTCAGATTCCACAGAAATAAGGCTAGCAAAGAGATCCACGATATACAGATGTAACTCTGTGAGATGAATTAACAGAACACTAAGCAGTTTCTCAAAAAGCTTCTTTTCAGATTTAATCTGAGGATATTTCCTTTTTCACCATAGCCCTCTACGGGCTTCCAAATATCACTTTGCCAATTCCACAAGAACTGTCTTAGCGAAAGGCTTCTTGAGGGGAAAGCTGTAACTCTGTGAGATGATTTCACAGAACACAAAGAAGTTTCTCAGAAAGCTTCTTTCTCTTTGTTATCGGAGGATATTTCCTTTGGCCCTATAGTCTTCAAAGGGATTCGAAATATCTGATCTCAGATTCCACAGAAATAAGGCTAGCAAAGAGATCCACGAAATACAGATGTAACTCTGTGAGATGAATTAACAGAACACTAAGCAGTTTCTCAGAAAGCTTCTTTCCAGATTTCATCTGAGGATATTTCCTTTTTCAGCATAGCCCTCTAGGGGTTGCAAATATCACTTTGCCAATTCCACAAGAACTGTCTTAGCGAAAGGCTTCTGGAGGGGAAAGCTGTAACTCTGTGAGATGATTTCACAGAACACAAAGAAGTTTCTCAGAAAGCTTCTTTCTCTTTGTTATCGCAGGATATTTCCTTTGGCCCTATAGTCTTCAAAGGGATCCGAAATATCTGTTCTCAGATTCCACAGAAATAAGGCTAGCAAAGAGATCCACGAAATACAGATGTAACTCTGTAAGATGAATTAACGGAACACTAAGCAGTTTCTCAGAAAGCTGCTTTCCAGATTTCATTTGAGGATATTTCCTTTTTCACCGTAGCCCTCTAAGGGCTTCCAAATATCACTTTGCAAATTATACAAGAACTGTCTTAGCGAAAGGCTTCTGGAGGGGAAAGCTGTAACTCTTTGAGATGATTTCACAGAACACAAAGAATTTTCTCAGAAAGCGTCTTTCTCTTTGTTATCGGAGGATATTTCCTTTGGCCCTATAGTCTTCAAAGGTATCCGAAATATCTGTTCTCAGATTCCACAGAAATAAGGCTAGCAAAGAGATCCACGAAATACAGATATAACTCTGTGAGATGAATTAACAGAACACTAAGCAGTTTCTCAGAAAGCTTCTTTCCAGATTTCATCTGAGGATATTTCCTTTTTCACCATAGCCCTCTATGGGCTTCCAAATATCACTTTGCAAATTCCACAAGAACTGTCTTAGCGAAAGGTTTCTTGAGGGGAAAGCTGTAACTCTGTGAGATGATTTCACAGAACACAAAGAAGTTTCTCAGAAAGGTTCTTTCTCTTTGTTATCGGAGGATATTTCCTTTGGCCCTATAGTCTTCAAAGGGATTCGAAATATCTGATCTCAGATTCCACAGAAATAAGGCTAGCAAAGAGATCCACGAAATACAGATGTAACTCTGTGAGATGAATTAACAGAACACTAAGCAGTTTCTCAGAAAGCTTCTTTCCAGATTTCATCTGAGGGTATTTACTTTTTCACCAAAGCCCTCTATGGGCTTCCAAATATCACTTCGCCAATTCCACAAGAACTGTCTTAGCGAAAGGCTTCTTGAAGGGAAAGCTGTAACTCTGTGAGATGATTTCACAGAACACAAAGAAGTCTCTCAGAAAGCTTCTTTCTCTTTGTTATCGGAGGATATTTCCTTTGGCCCTATAGTCTTCAAAGGTATCCGAAATATCTGTTCTCAGATTCCACAGAAATAAGGCTAGCAAAGAGATCCACGATATACAGATGTAACTCTGTGAGATGAATTAACAGAACACTAAGCAGTTTCTCAAAAAGCTTCTTTTCAGATTTAATCTGAGGATATTTCCTTTTTCACCATAGCCCTCTACGGGCTTCCAAATATCACTTTGCCATTTCCACAAGAACTGTCTTAGCGAAAGGCTTCTTGAGGGGAAAGCTGTAACTCTGTGAGATGATTTCAAAAACACAAAGAAGTTTCTCAGAAAGCTTCTTTCCAGATTTCAACTGAGGATATTTCCTTTTTCACCATAGCCCTCTATGGGCTTCCAAATATCACCTTGCCAATTCCACAAGAACTGTCTTAGCGAAAGGCTTCTTGAGGGGAAAGCTGTAACTCTGTGAGATGATTTCAGAGAACACAAAGAAGTTTCTCAGAAAGCTTCTTTCTCTTTGTTATCGCAGGATATTTATTTGGCCCTATAGTCTTCAAAGGGATCCGCAATATCTGTTCTCAGATTCCACAGAAATAAGGCTAGCAAAGAGATCCACGAAATACACATGTAACTCTGTGAGCTGAATTAAGAGAACACTAAGCAGTTTCTCAGAAAGCTTCTTTCCAGATTTCATCTGAGGATATTTCCTTTTTCACCATAGCCCTCTATGGGCTTCCAAATATCACTTTGCCAATTCCACAAGAACTGTCTTAGCGTAAGGTTTCTTGAGGGGAAAGCTGTAACTCTGTGAGATGATTTCACAGAACACAAAGAAGTTTCTCAGAAAGCTTCTTTCTCTTTGTTATCGGAGGATATTTCCTTTGGCCCTATAGTCTTCAAAGGGATCCGAAATATCTGTTCTCAGATTCCAGAGAAATAAGGCTAGCAAAGAGATCCACGAAATACAGATGTAACTCTGTGAGATGAATTAACAGAACACTAAGCAGTTTCTCAGAAATCTTCTTTCCATATTTCATCTGAGGTTATTTCCGTTTTCACCATAGCCCTCTATGGGCTTCAAAATATCACTTTGCCAATTCCACAAGAACTGTCTTAGCGAAAGGCTTCTTGAGGGGAAAGCTGTAACTCTGTGAGATGATATCACAGAACACAAAGAAGTTTCTCAGAAAGCTTCTTTAACTTTGTTATCGGAGGATATTTCCTTTGGCCCTATAGTCTTCAAAGGGATCCGAAATATCTGTTCTCAGATCCCACAGAAATAAGGCTAGCAAAGAGATGCACGAAATACAGATATAACTCTGTGAGTGGAAGTCACACATCACAGAGCAGTTTCTCAGAAAGCTTCTTTCCAGATTTCTTCTGAGGATATTTCCTTTTTCACCATAGCCCTCTATGGGCTTCCAAATATCACTTTGCCAATTCCACAAGAACTGTCTTAGCGAAAGGCTTCTTGAAGGGAAAGCTGTAACTCTGTGAGATGATTTCACGGAACACTAAGAAGTTTCTCAGAAAGCTTCTTTCTCTTTGTTATCGGAGGATATTTCCTTTGGCCCTATAGTCTTCAAAGGGATCCGAAATATCTGTTCTCAGATTCCACAGAAATAATGCTAGCAAAGAGATCCACGAAATACAGATGTAACTCTGTGAGATGAATTAACAGAACACTAAGCAGTTTCTCAGAAAGCTTCTTTCCAGATTTCATCTGAGGGTATTTACTTTTTCACCAAAGCCCTCTATGGGCTTCCAAATATCACTTCGCCAATTCCACAAGAACTGTCTTAGCGAAAGGCTTCTTGAAGGGAAAGCTGTAACTCTGTGAGATGATTTCACAGAACACAAAGAAGTCTCTCAGAAAGCTTCTTTCTCTTTGTTATCGGAGGATATTTCCTTTGGCCCTATAGTCTTCAAAGGTATCCGAAATATCTGTTCTCAGATTCCACAGAAATAAGGCTAGCAAAGAGATCCACGATATACAGATGTAACTCTGTGAGATGAATTAACAGAACACTAAGCAGTTTCTCAAAAAGCTTCTTTTCAGATTTTATCTGAGGATATTTCCTTTTTCACCATAGCCCTCTACGGGCTTCCAAATATCACTTTGCCAATTCCACAAGAACTGTCTTAGCGAAAGGCTTCTTGAGGGGAAAGCTGTAAC
This sequence comes from Macaca mulatta, assembly GCF_049350105.2. NCBI lineage: Eukaryota > Metazoa > Chordata > Mammalia > Primates > Cercopithecidae > Macaca > Macaca mulatta. The sequence continues at coordinate 100,758,922 of NC_133406.1, read as the reverse complement.
TCTGTGAGATGATTTCACAGAACACAAAGAAGTTTCTCAGAAAGCTTCTTTCCAGATTTCATCTGAGGATATTTCCTTTTTCACCATAGCCCTCTATGGGCTTCCAAATATCACCTTGCCAATTCCACAAGAACTGTCTTAGCGAAAGGCTTCTTGAGGGGAAAGCTGTAACTCTGTGAGATGATTTCAGAGAACACAAAGAAGTTTCTCAGAAAGCTTCTTTCTCTTTGTTATCGCAGGATATTTATTTGGCCCTATAGTCTTCAAAGGGATCCGCAATATCTGTTCTCAGATTCCACAGAAATAAGGCTAGCAAAGAGATCCACGAAATACACATGTAACTCTGTGAGCTGAATTAAGAGAACACTAAGCAGTTTCTCAGAAAGCTTCTTTCCAGATTTCATCTGAGGATATTTCCTTTTTCACCATAGCCCTCTATGGGCTTCCAAATATCACTTTGCCAATTCCACAAGAACTGTCTTAGCGTAAGGTTTCTTGAGGGGAAAGCTGTAACTCTGTGAGATGATTTCACAGAACACAAAGAAGTTTCTCAGAAAGCTTCTTTCTCTTTGTTATCGGAGGATATTTCCTTTGGCCCTATAGTCTTCAAAGGGATCCGAAATATCTGTTCTCAGATTCCAGAGAAATAAGGCTAGCAAAGAGATCCACGAAATACAGATGTAACTCTGTGAGAGGAATTAACAGAACACTAAGCAGTTTCTCAGAAATCTTCTTTCCATATTTCATCTGAGGTTATTTCCGTTTTCACCATAGCCCTCTATGGGCTTCCAAATATCACTTTGCCAATTCCACAAGAACTGTCTTAGCGAAAGGCTTCTTGAGGGGAAAGCTGTAACTCTGTGAGATGATATCACAGAACACAAAGAAGTTTCTCAGAAAGCTTCTTTAACTTTGTTATCGGAGGATATTTCCTTTGGCCCTATAGTCTTCAAAGGGATCCGAAATATCTGTTCTCAGATCCCACAGAAATAAGGCTAGCAAAGAGATGCACGAAATACAGATATAACTCTGTGAGTGGAAGTCACACATCACAGAGCAGTTTCTCAGAAAGCTTCTTTCCAGATTTCTTCTGAGGATATTTCCTTTTTCACCATAGCCCTCTATGGGCTTCCAAATATCACTTTGCCAATTCCACAAGAACTGTCTTAGCGAAAGGCTTCTTGAAGGGAAAGCTGTAACTCTGTGAGATGATTTCACGGAACACAAAGAAGTTTCTCAGAAAGCTTCTTTCTCTTTGTTATCGGAGGATATTTCCTTTGGCCCTATAGTCTTCAAAGGGATCCGAAATATCTGTTCTCAGATTCCACAGAAATAATGCTAGCAAAGAGATCCACGAAATACAGATGTAACTCTGTGAGATGAATTAACAGAACACTAAGCAGTTTCTCAGAAAGCTTCTTTCCAGATTTCATCTGAGGGTATTTACTTTTTCACCAAAGCCCTCTATGGGCATCAAATATCACTTCGCCAATTCCACAAGAACTGTCTTAGCGAAAGGCTTCTTGAAGGGAAAGCTGTAACTCTGTGAGATGATTTCACAGAACACAAAGAAGTCTCTCAGAAAGCTTCTTTCTCTTTGTTATCGGAGGATATTTCCTTTGGCCCTATAGTCTTCAAAGGTATCCGAAATATCTGTTCTCAGATTCCACAGAAATAAGGCTAGCAAAGAGATCCACGATATACAGATGTAACTCTGTGAGATGAATTAACAGAACACTAAGCAGTTTCTCAAAAAGCTTCTTTTCAGATTTAATCTGAGGATATTTCCTTTTTCACCATAGCCCTCTACGGGCTTCCAAATATCACTTTGCCAATTCCACAAGAACTGTCTTAGCGAAAGGCTTCTTGAGGGGAAAGCTGTAACTCTGTGAGATGATTTCACAGAACACAAAGAAGTTTCTCAGAAAGCTTCTTTCCAGATTTCATCTGAGGATATTTCCTTTTTCACCATAGCCCTCTATGGGCTTCCAAATATCACCTTGCCAATTCCACAAGAACTGTCTTAGCGAAAGGCTTTTTGAGGGGAAAGCTGTAACTCTGTGAGATGATTTCAGAGAACACAAAGAAGTTTCTCAGAAAGCTTCTTTCTCTTTGTTATCGCAGGATATTTATTTGGCCCTATAGTCTTCAAAGGGATCCGAAATATCTGTTCTCAGATTCCACAGAAATAAGGCTAGCAAAGAGATCCACGAAATACACATGTAACTCTGTGAGCTGAATTAAGAGAACACTAAGCAGTTTCTCAGAAAGCTTCTTTCCAGATTTCATCTGAGGATATTTCCTTTTTCACCATAGCCCTCTATGGGCTTCCAAATATCACTTTGCCATTTCCACAAGAACTGTCTTAGCGTAAGGTTTCTTGAGGGGAAAGCTGTAACTCTGTGAGATGATTTCACAGAACAGAAAGAAGTTTCTCAGAAAGCTTCTTTCTCTTTGTTATCGGAGGATATTTCCTTTGGCCCTATAGTCTTCAAAGGGATCCGAAATATCTGTTCTCAGATTCCAGAGAAATAAGGCTAGCAAAGAGATCCACGAAATACAGATGTAACTCTGTGAGATGAATTAACAGAACACTAAGCAGTTTCTCAGAAATCTTCTTTCCATATTTCATCTGAGGTTATTTCCGTTTTCACCATAGCCCTCTATGGGCTTCCAAATATCACTTTGCCAATTCCACAAGAACTGTCTTAGCGAAAGGCTTCTTGAGGGGAAAGCTGTAACTCTGTGAGATGATATCACAGAACACAAAGAAGTTTCTCAGAAAGCTTCTTTAACTTTGTTATCGGAGGATATTTCCTTTGGCCCTATAGTCTTCAAAGGGATCCGAAATGTCTGTTCTCAGATTCCACAGAAATAAGGCTAGCAAAGAGATCCACGAAATACAGATATAACTCTGTGAGTGGAAGTCACACATCACAGAGCAGTTTCTCAGAAAGCTTCTTTCCAGATTTCTTCTGAGGATATTTCCTTTTTCACCATAGCCCTCTATGGGCTTCCAAATATCACTTTGCCAATTCCACAAGAACTGTCTTAGCGAAAGGCTTCTTGAGGGGAAAGCTGTAACTCTGTGAGATGATTTCACAAAACACAAAGAACTTTCTCAAAAAGCTTCTTTCTCTTTTTTATCGGAGGATATTTCCTTTGGCCCTATAGTCTTCAAAGGGATCCGAAATATCTGTTCTCAGATTCCACAGAAATAAGGCTAGAAAAGAGATCCTCAAAATACAGATGTAACTCTGTGAGATGAATTAACAGAACACTAAGCAGTTTCTCCGAAAGCTTCTTTCCAGATTTCATCTGAGGATATTTCCTTTTTCACCATAGCCCTCTATGGGCTTCCAAATATCACTTTGCCAATTCCACAAGAACTGTTTTAGCGAAAGGCTTCTGGAGGGGAAAGCTGTAACTCTGTGAGATGATTTCACAGAACAGAAAGTTGTTTCTCAGAAAGATTCTTTCTCTTTGTTGTCGTAGGATATTTCCTTTGGCCCTATAGTCTTCAAAGGGATCCGAAATATCTGTTCTCAGATTCCACAGAAATAAGGCTAGCAAAGAGATCCACGAAATACAGATGTAACTCTGTGAGATGAATTAACGGAACACTAAGCAGTTTCTCAGAAAGCTGCTTTCCAGATTTCATTTGAGGATATTTCCTTTTTCACCGTAGCCCTCTAAGGGCTTCCAAATATCACTTTGCCAATTACACAAGAACTGTCTTAGCGAAAGGCTTCTGGAGGGGAAAGCTGTAACTCTGTGAGATGATTTCACAGAACACAAAGAAGTTTCTCAGAAAGCTTCTTTCTCTTTGTTATCGGAGGATATTTCCTTTAGCCCTATAGTCTTCAAAGGTATCCGAAATATCTGTTCTCAGATTCCACAGAAATAAGGCTAGCAAAGAGATCCACGAAATACAGATGTAACTCTGTGAGATGAATTAACAGAACACTAAGCAGTTTCTCAGAAAGCTTCTTTCCAGATTTCATCTGAGGATATTTCCTTTTTCACCATAGCCCTCTATGGGCTTCCAAATATCACTTTGCCAATTCCACAAGAACTGTCTTAGCGAAAGGCTTCTTGAGGGGAAAGCTGTAACTCTGTGAGATGATTTCACAGAACACAAAGAAGTTTCTCAGAAAGCTTCTTTCTCTTTGTTATCGGAGGATATTTCCTTTGGCCCTATAGTCTTCAAAGGGATTCGAAATATCTGATCTCAGATTCCACAGAAATAAGGCTAGCAAAGAGATCCACGAAATACAGATGTAACTCTGTGAGATGAATTAACAGAACACTAAGCAGTTTCTCAGAAAGCTTCTTTCCAGATTTCATCTGAGGATATTTCCTTTTTCAGCATAGCCCTCTAGGGGTTGCAAATATCACTTTGCCAATTCCACAAGAACTGTCTTAGCGAAAGGCTTCTGGAGGGGAAAGCTGTAACTCTGTGAGATGATTTCACAGAACACAAAGAAGTTTCTCAGAAAGCTTCTTTCTCTTTGTTATCGCAGCATATTTCCTTTGGCCCTATAGTCTTCAAAGGGATCCGAAATATCTGTTCTCAGATTCCACAGAAATAAGGCTAGCAAAGAGATCCACGAAATACAGATGTAACTCTGTAAGATGAATTAACGGAACACTAAGCAGTTTCTCAGAAAGCTGCTTTCCAGATTTCATTTGAGGATATTTCCTTTTTCACCGTAGCCCTCTAAGGGCTTCCAAATATCACTTTGCAAATTATACAAGAACTGTCTTAGCGAAAGGCTTCTGGAGGGGAAAGCTGTAACTCTTTGAGATGATTTCACAGAACACAAAGAATTTTCTCAGAAAGCGTCTTTCTCTTTGTTATCGGAGGATATTTCCTTTGGCCCTATAGTCTTCAAAGGGATCCGAAATATCTGTTCTCAGATTCCACAGAAATAAGGCTAGCAAAGAGATCCACGAAATACAGATATAACTCTGTGAGATGAATTAACAGAACACTAAGCAGTTTCTCAGAAAGCTTCTTTACAGATTTCATCTGAGGATATTTCCTTTTTCACCATAGCCCTCTATGGGCTTCCAAATATCACTTTGCAAATTCCACAAGAACTGTCTTAGCGAAAGGTTTCTTGAGGGGAAAGCTGTAGCTCTGTGAGACGATTTCACAGAACACAAAGAAGTTTCTCAGAAAGGTTCTTTCTCTTTGTTATCGGAGGATATTTCCTTTGGCCCTATAGTCTTCAAAGGGATTCGAAATATCTGATCTCAGATTCCACAGAAATAAGGCTAGCAAAGAGATCCACGAAATACAGATGTAACTCTGTGAGATTAATTAACAGAACACTAAGCAGTTTCTCAGAAAGCTTCTTTCCAGATTACATCTGAGGATATTTCCTTTTTCAGCATAGCCCTCTAGGGGTTGCAAATATCACTTTGCCAATTCCACAAGAACTGTCTTAGCGAAAGGCTTCTTGAGGGGAAAGCTGTAACTCTCTGAGATGATTTCACAGAACACAAAGAAGTTCCTCAGAAAGCTTCTTTCTCTTTGTTATCGGAGGATATTTCCTTTGGCCCTATAGTCTTCAAAGGGATCCGAAATATCTGTTCTCAGATTCCACAGAAATAATGCTAGCAAAGAGATCCACGAAATACAGATGTAACTCTGTGAGATGAATTAACAGAACACTAAGCAGTTTCTCAGAAAGCTTCTTTCCAGATTTCATCTGAGGGTATTTACTTTTTCACCAAAGCCCTCTATGGGCTTCCAAATATCACTTTGCCAATTCCACAAGAACTGTCTTAGCGTAAGGTTTCTTGAGGGGAAAGCTGTAACTCTGTGAGATGATTTCACAGAACAGAAAGAAGTTTCTCAGAAAGCTTCTTTCTCTTTGTTATCGGAGGATATTTCCTTTGGCCCTATAGTCTTCAAAGGGATCCGAAATATCTGTTCTCAGATTCCAGAGAAATAAGGCTAGCAAAGAGATCCACGAAATACAGATGTAACTCTGTGAGATGAATTAACAGAACACTAAGCAGTTTCTCAGAAATCTTCTTTCCAGATTTCATCTGAGGATATTTCCTTTTTCACCATAGCCCTCTATGGGCTTCCAAATATCACTTTGCCAATTCCACAAGAACTGTCTTAGCGAAAGGCTTCTTGAGGGGAAAGCTGTAACTCTGTGAGATGATTTCACAGAACACAAAGAAGTTTCTCAGAAAGCTTCTTTCTCTTTGTTATCGGAGGATATTTCCTTTGGCCCTATAGTCTTCAAAGGGATCCGAAATATCTGTTCTCAGATTGCACAGAAAAAAGGCTAGCAAAGAGATCCACGAAATACAGATGTAACTCTGTGAGATGAATTCACAGAACACTAAGCAGTTTCTCAGAAAGCTTCTTTCCAGATTTCATCTGAGGATATTTCCTTTTTCAACATAGCCCTCTATGGGCTTCCAAATATCACTTTGCCAATTCCACAAGAACTGTCTTAGCGAAAGGCTTCTTGAGGGGAAAGCTGTAACTCTGTGAGATGATTTCACAGAACACAAAGAAGTTTCTCAGAAAGCTTCTTTCTCTTTGTTATCGGAGGATATTTTCTTTGGCCCTATAGTCTTCAAAGGGATCTGAAATATCTGTTCTCAGATTCTACAGAAATAAGGCTAGCAAAGAGATCCACGAAATACAGATGTAACTCTGTGAGTGGAAGTCACACATCACAGAGCAGTTTCTCAAAAAGCTTCTTTCCAGATTTCATCTGAGGATATTTACTTTTTCACCATAGCCCTCTAAGGGCTTCCAAATATCACTTTGCCAATTCCACAAGAACTGTCTTAGCGAAAGGCTTCTTGAGGGGATAGCTGTAACTCTGTGAGATGATTTCACAGAACACAAAGAAGTTTCTCAGAAAGCTTCTTTCTCTTTGTTATCAGAGGATATTTCCTTTGGCCCTATAGTCTTCAAAGGGATCCGAAATATCTGTTCTCAGATTCCACAGAAATAAGGCTAGCAAAGAGATCCACGAAATACAGATGTAACTCTGTGAGATGAATTAACAGAACACTAAGCAGTTTCTCAGAAAGCTTCTTTCCAGATTTCATCTGAGGATATTTCCTTTTTCACCATAGCCCTCAAGGGGTTGCAAATATCACTTTGCCAATTCCACAAGAACTGTCTTAGCGAAAGGCTTCTTGAGGGGAAAGCTGTAACTCTGTGAGATGATTTCACAGAACACAAAGAAGTTTCTCAGAAAGCTTCTTTCTCTTTGTTATCGGAGGATATTTCCTTTGGCCCTATAGTCTTCAAAGGGATCCGAAATATCTGTTCTCAGATTCCACAGAAATAAGGCTAGCAAAGAGATCCACGAAATACAGATGTAACTCTGTAAGATGAATTAACGGAACACTAAGCAGTTTCTCAGAAAGCTGCTTTCCAGATTTCATTTGAGGATATTTCCTTTTTCACCGTAGCCCTCTAAGGGCTTCCAAATATCACTTTGCAAATTATACAAGAACTGTCTTAGCGAAAGGCTTCTGGAGGGGAAAGCTGTAACTCTTTGAGATGATTTCACAGAACACAAAGAATTTTCTCAGAAAGCTTCTTTCTCTTTGTTATCGGAGCATATTTCCTTTGGCCCTATAGTCTTCAAAGGTATCCGAAATATCTGTTCTCAGATTCCACAGAAATAAGGCTAGCAAAGAGATCCAGGAAATACAGATATAACTCTGTGAGATGAATTAACAGAACACTAAGCAGTTTCTCAGAAAGCTTCTTTACAGATTTCATCTGAGGATATTTCCTTTTTCACCATAGCCCTCTATGGGCTTCCAAATATCACTTTGCCAATTCCACAAGAACTGTCTTAGCGAAAGGTTTCTTGAGGGGAAAGCTGTAACTCTGTGAGATGATTTCACAGAACACAAATAAGTTTCTCAGAAAGGTTCTTTCTCTTTGTTATCGGAGGATATTTCCTTTGGCCCTATAGTCTTCAAAGGGATTCGAAATATCTGATCTCAGATTCCACAGAAATAAGGCTAGCAAAGAGATCCACGAAATACAGATGTAACTCTGTGAGATGAATTAACAGAACACTAAGCAGTTTCTCAGAAAGCTTCTTTCCAGATTACATCTGAGGATATTTCCTTTTTCAGCATAGCCCTCTAGGGGTTGCAAATATCACTTTGCCAATTCCACAAGAACTGTCTTAGCGAAAGGCTTCTTGAGGGGAAAGCTGTAACTCTCTGAGATGATTTCACAGAACACAAAGAAGTTCCTCAGAAAGCTTCTTTCTCTTTGTTATCGGAGGATATTTCCTTTGGCCCTATAGTCTTCAAAGGGATCCGAAATATCTGTTCTCAGATTCCACAGAAATAATGCTAGCAAAGAGATCCACGAAATACAGATGTAACTCTGTGAGATGAATTAACAGAACACTAAGCAGTTTCTCAGAAAGCTTCTTTCCAGATTTCATCTGAGGGTATTTACTTTTTCACCAAAGCCCTCTATGGGCTTCCAAATATCACTTCGCCAATTCCACAAGAACTGTCTTAGCGAAAGGCTTCTTGAAGGGAAAGCTGTAACTCTGTGAGATGATTTCACAGAACACAAAGAAGTCTCTCAGAAAGCTTCTTTCTCTTTGTTATCGGAGGATATTTCCTTTGGCCCTATAGTCTTCAAAGGTATCCGAAATATCTGTTCTCAGATTCCACAGAAATAAGGCTAGCAAAGAGATCCACGATATACAGATGTAACTCTGTGAGATGAATTAACAGAACACTAAGCAGTTTCTCAAAGAGCTTCTTTTCAGATTTAATCTGAGGATATTTCCTTTTTCACCATAGCCCTCTACGGGCTTCCAAATATCACTTTGCCAATTCCACAAGAACTGTCTTAGCGAAAGGCTTCTTGAGGGGAAAGCTGTAACTCTGTGAGATGATTTCACAGAACACAAAGAAGTTTCTCAGAAAGCTTCTTTCCAGATTTCATCTGAGGATATTTCCTTTTTCACCATAGCCCTCTATGGGCTTCCAAATATCACCTTGCCAATTCCACAAGAACTGTCTTAGCGAAAGGCTTCTTGAGGGGAAAGCTGTAACTCTGTGAGATGATTTCAGAGAACACAAAGAAGTTTCTCAGAAAGCTTCTTTCTCTTTGTTATCGCAGGATATTTATTTGGCCCTATAGACTTCAAAGGGATCCGAAATATCTGTTCTCAGATTCCACAGAAATAAGGCTAGCAAAGAGATCCACGAAATACACATGTAACTCTGTGAGCTGAATTAAGAGAACACTAAGCAGTTTCTCAGAAAGCTTCTTTCCAGATTTCATCTGAGGATATTTCCTTTTTCACCATAGCCCTCTATGGGCTTCCAAATATCACTTTGCCAATTCCACAAGAACTGTCTTAGCGTAAGGTTTCTTGAGGGGAAAGCTGTAACTCTGTGAGATGATTTCACAGAACACAAAGAAGTTTCTCAGAAAGCTTCTTTCTCTTTGTTATCGGAGGATATTTCCTTTGGCCCTATAGTCTTCAAAGGGATCCGAAATATCTGTTCTCAGATTCCAGAGAAATAAGGCTAGCAAAGAGATCCACGAAATACAGATGTAACTCTGTGAGATGAATTAACAGAACACTAAGCAGTTTCTCAGAAATCTTCTTTCCATATTTCATCTGAGGTTATTTCCGTTTTCACCATAGCCCTCTATGGGCTTCCAAATATCACTTTGCCAATTCCACAAGAACTGTCTTAGCGAAAGGCTTCTTGAGGGGAAAGCTGTAACTCTGTGAGATGATATCACAGAACACAAAGAAGTTTCTCAGAAAGCTTCTTTAACTTTGTTATCGGAGGATATTTCCTTTGGCCCTATAGTCTTCAAAGGGATCCGAAATATCTGTTCTCAGATCCAACAGAAATAAGGCTAGCAAAGAGATCCACGAAATACAGATATAACTCTGTGAGTGGAAGTCACACATCACAGAGCAGTTTCTCAGAAAGCTTCTTTCCAGATTTCTTCTGAGGATATTTCCTTTTTCACCATATCCCTCTATGGGCTTCCAAATATCACTTTGCCAATTCCACAAGAACTGTCTTAGCGAAAGGCTTCTTGAAGGGAAAGCTGTAACTCTGTGAGATGATTTCACAGAACACAAAGAAGTCTCTCAGAAAGCTTCTTTCTCTTTGTTATCGGAGGATATTTCCTTTGGCCCTATAGTCTTCAAAGGTATCCGAAATATCTGTTCTCAGATTCCACAGAAATAAGGCTAGCAAAGAGATCCACGATATACAGATGTAACTCTGTGAGATGAATTAACAGAACACTAAGCAGTTTCTCAAAAAGCTTCTTTTCAGATTTAATCTGAGGATATTTCCTTTTTCACCATAGCCCTCTACGGGCTTCCAAATATCACTTTGCCAATTCCACAAGAACTGTCTTAGCGAAAGGCTTCTTGAGGGGAAAGCTGTAACTCTGTGAGATGATTTCACAGAACACAAAGAAGTTTCTCAGAAAGCTTCTTTCCAGATTTCATCTGAGGATATTTCCTTTTTCACCATAGCCCTCTATGGGCTTCCAAATATCACCTTGCCAATTCCACAAGAACTGTCTTAGCGAAAGGCTTCTTGAGGGGAAAGCTGTAACTCTGTGAGATGATTTCAGAGAACACAAAGAAGTTTCTCAGAAAGCTTCTTTCTCTTTGTTATCGCAGGATATTTATTTGGCCCTATAGTCTTCAAAGGGATCCGAAATATCTGTTCTCAGATTCCACAGAAATAAGGCTAGCAAAGAGATCCACGAAATACAGATATAACTCTGTGAGTGGAAGTCACACATCACAGAGCAGTTTCTCAGAAAGCTTCTTTCCAGATTTCTTCTGAGGATATTTCCTTTTTCACCATAGCCCTCTATGGGCTTCCAAATATCACTTTGCCAATTCCACAAGAACTGTCTTAGCGAAAGGCTTCTTGAGGGGAAAGCTGTAACTCTGTGAGATGATTTCCCAGAACACAAAGAAGTTTCTCAGAAAGCTTCTTTCTCTTTGTTATCGGAGGATATTTCCTTTGGCCCTATAGTCTTCAAAGGGATTCGAAATATCTGATCTCAGATTCCACAGAAATAAGGCTAGCAAAGAGATCCACGAAATACAGATGTAACTCTGTGAGATGAATTAACAGAACACTAAGCAGTTTCTCAGAAAGCTTCTTTCCAGATTTCATCTGAGGATATTTCCTTTTTCAGCATAGCCCTCTAGGGGTTGCAAATATCACTTTGCCAATTCCACAAGAACTGTCTTAGCGAAAGGCTTCTTGAGGGGAAAGCTGTAACTCTCTGAGATGATTTCACAGAACACAAAGAAGTTCCTCAGAAAGCTTCTTTCTCTTTGTTATCGGAGGATATTTCCTTTGGACCTATAGTCTTCAAAGGGATCCGAAATATCTGTTCTCAGATTCCACAGAAATAATGCTAGCAAAGAGATCCACGAAATACAGATGTAACTCTGTGAGATGAATTAACAGAACACTAAGCAGTTTCTCAGAAAGCTTCTTTCCAGATTTCATCTGAGGGTATTTACTTTTTCACCAAAGCCCTCTATGGGCTTCCAAATATCACTTCGCCAATTCCACAAGAACTGTCTTAGCGAAAGGCTTCTTGAAGGGAAAGCTGTAACTCTGTGAGATGATTTCACAGAACACAAAGAAGTCTCTCAGAAAGCTTCTTTCTCTTTATTATCGGAGGATATTTCCTTTGGCCCTATAGTCTTCAAAGGTATCCGAAATATCTGTTCTCAGATTCCACAGAAATAAGGCTAGCAAAGAGTTCCACGATATACAGATGTAACTCTGTGAGATGAATTAACAGAACACTAAGCAGTTTCTCAAAAAGCTTCTTTTCAGATTTAATCTGAGGATATTTCCTTTTTCACCATAGCCCTCTACGGGCTTCCAAATATCACTTTGCCAATTCCACAAGAACTGTCTTAGCGAAAGGCTTCTTGAGGGGAAAGCTGTAACTCTGTGAGATGATTTCACAGAACACAAAGAAGTTTCTCAGAAAGCTTCTTTCCAGATTTCATCTGAGGATATTTCCTTTTTCACCATAGCCCTCTATGGGCTTCCAAATATCACCTTGCCAATTCCACAAGAACTGTCTTAGCGAAAGGCTTCTTGAGGGGAAAGCTGTAACTCTGTGAGATGATTTCAGAGAACACAAAGAAGTTTCTCAGAAAGCTTCTTTCTCTTTGTTATCGCAGGATATTTATTTGGCCCTATAGTCTTCAAAGGGATCCGAAATATCTGTTCTCAGATTCCACAGAAATAAGGCTAGCAAAGAGATCCACGAAATACACATGTAACTCTGTGAGCTGAATTAAGAGAACACTAAGCAGTTTCTCAGAAAGCTTCTTTCCAGATTTCATCTGAGGATATTTCCTTTTTCACCATAGCCCTCTATGGGCTTCCAAATATCACTTTGCCAATTCCACAAGAACTGTCTTAGCGTAAGGTTTCTTGAGGGGAAAGCTGTAACTCTGTGAGATGATTTCACAGAACACAAAGAAGTTTCTCAGAAAGCTTCTTTCTCTTTGTTATCGGTGGATATTTCCTTTGTCCCTATAGTCTTCAAAGGGATCCGAAATATCTGTTCTCAGATTCCAGAAAAATAAGGCTAGCAAAGAGATCCACGAAATACAGATGTAACTCTGTGAGATGAATTAACAGAACACTGAGCAGTTTCTCAGAAATCTTCTTTCCATATTTCATCTGAGGATATTTCCTTTTTCACCATAGCCCTCTATGGGCTTCCAAATATCACTTTGCCAATTCCACAAGAACTTTCTTAGCGAAAGGCTTCTTGAGGGGAAAGCTGTAACTCTGTGAGATGATTTCACAGAACAGAAAGAAGTTTCTCAGAAAGCTTCTTTCTCTTTGTTATCGGAGGATATTTCCTTTGGCCCTATAGTCTTCAAAGGGATCCGAAATATCTGTTCTCAGATTCCACAGAAATAAGGCTAGCAAAGAGATCCTCGAAATACAGATGTAACTCTGTGAGATGAATTAACAGAACTCTAAGCAGTTTCTCCGAAAGCTTCTTTCCAGATTTCATCTGAGGATACTTCCTTTTTCACCTTAGCCCTCTATGGGCTTCAAATATCACTTTGCCAATTCCACAAGAACTGTCTTAGTGAAAGGCTTCTTGAGGAGAAAGCTGTAACTCTGTGAGATGATTTCACAGAACAGAAAGAAGTTTCTCAGAAAGATTCTTTCTCTTTGTTATAGCAGGATATTTCCTTTGGCCCTATAGTCTTCAAAGGGATCTGAAATATCTGTTCTCAGATTCCACAGAAATAAGGCTAGCAAAGAGATCCACGAAATACACATGTAACTCTGTGAGATGAATTCACAGAACACTAAGCAGTTCCTCAGAAAGCTTCTTTCCAGATTTCATCTTAGGATATTTACTTTTTCACCATAGCCCTCTATGGGCTTCCAAATATCACTTTGCCAATTCCACAAGAACTGTCTTAGCGAAAGGCTTCTTGAGGGGAAAGCTGTAACTCTGTGAGATGATTTCACAGAACACAAAGAAGTTTCTCAGACAGCTTCTTTCTCTTTGTTTTCGGAGGATATTTCCTTTGGCCCTATAGTCTTCAAAAGGATCCGAAATATCTGTTCTCAGATTCCACAGAAATAAGGCTAGCAAAGAGATCCACGAAATACAGATGTAACTCTGTGAGATGAATTAACAGAACACTAAGCAGTTTCTCAGAAAGCTGTTTTCCAGATTTCATTTGAGGATATTTCCTTTTTCACCGTAGCCCTCTAAGGGCTTCCAAATATCACTTTGCCAATTCCACAAGAACTGTCTTAGCGAAAGTCTTCTGGATGGGAAAGCTGTAACTCTGTGAGATGATTTCACAGAACACAAAGAAGTTTCTCAGAAAGCTTCTTTCTCTTTGTTATCGGAGGATATTTCCTTTGGCCCTATAGTCTTCAAAGGTATCCGAAATATCTGTTCTCAGATTCCACAGAAATAAGGCTAGCAAAGAGATCCACGAAATACAGATGTAACTCTGTGAGATGAATTAACAGAACACTAAGCAGTTTCTCAGAAATCTTCTTTCCATATTTCATCTGAGGTTATTTCCGTTTTCACCATAGCCCTCTATGGGCTTCCAAATATCACTTTGCCAATTCCACAAGAACTGTCTTAGCGAAAGGCTTCTTGAGGGGAAAGCTGTAACTCTGTGAGATGATATCACAGAACACAAAGAAGTTTCTCAGAAAGCTTCTTTAACTTTGTTATCGGAGGATATTTCCTTTGGCCCTATTGTCTTCAAAGGGATCCGAAATATCTGTTCTCAGATTCCACAGAAATAAGGCTAGCAAAGAGATCCACGAAATACAGATATAACTCTGTGAGTGGAAGTCACACATCACAGAGCAGTTTCTCAGAAAGCTTCTTTCCAGATTTCTTCTGAGGATATTTCCTTTTTCACCATAGCCCTCTATGGGCTTCCAAATATCACTTTGCCAATTCCACAAGAACTGTCTTAGCGAAAGGCTTCTTGAAGGGAAAGCTGTAACTCTGTGAGATGATTTCACAGAACAGAAAGAAGTTTCTCAGAAAGCTTCTTTCTCTTTGTTATCCGAGGATATTTCCTTTGGCCCTATAGTCTTCAAAGGGATCCGAAATATCTGTTCTCAGATTCCACAGAAATAAGGCTAGCAAAGAGATCCACGAAATACAGATGTAACTCTGTGAGATGAATTATCAGAACCCTAAGCAGTTTCTCAGAAATCTTCTTTCCAGATTTCATCTGAGGTTATTTCCTTTTTCACCATAGCCCTCTATGTGCTTCCAAATATCACTTTTCCAATTCCACAAGAACTGTCTTAGCGAAAGGCTTCTTGAGGGGAAAGCTGTAACTCTGTGAGATGATTTCACAGAACAGAAAGAAGTTTCTCAGAAAGCTTCTTTCTCTTTGTTATCGGAGGATATTTCCTTTGGCCCTATAGTCTTCAAAGGGATCCGAAATATCTGTTCTCAGATTCCACAGAAATAAGGCTAGCAAAGAGATCCACGAAATACAGATGTAACTCTGTGAGATGAATTATCAGAACACTAAGCAGTTTCTCAGAAAGCTTCTTTCCAGATTTCATCTGAGGATATTTCCTTTTTCACCGTAGCCCTCTATGGGCTTCCAAATATCACTTTGCCAATTCCACAAGAACTGTCTTATCGAAAGGCTTCTTGAGGGGAAAGCTGTAACTCTGTGAGATGCTTTCACAGAACACAAAGAAGTTTCTCAGAAAGCTTCTTTCTCTTTGTTATCGGAGGATATTTCCTTTGGCCCTATAGTCTTCAAAGGGATCCGAAATATCTGTTCTCAGATTCCAGAGAAATAAGGCTAGCAAACAGATCCACGAAATACAGATGTAACTCTGTGAGATGAATTAACAGAACACTAAGCAGTTTCTCAGAAATCTTCTTTCCATATTTCATCTGAGGTTATTTCCTTTTTCACCATAGCCCTCTATGGGCTTCCAAATATCACTTTTCCAATTCCACAAGAACTGTCTTAGCGAAAGGCTTCTTCAGGGGAAAGCTGTAACTCTGTGAGATGATTTCACAGAACACAAAGAAGTTTCTCAGAAAGCTTCTTTCTCTTTGTTATCCGAGGATATTTCCTTTGGCCCTATAGTCTTCAAAGGGATCCGAAATATCTGTTCTCAGATTCCACAGAAATAAGGCTAGCAAAGAGATCCACGAAATACAGATGTAACTCTGTGAGATGAATTATCAGAACACTAAGCAGTTTCTCAGAAAGCTTCTTTCCAGATTTCATCTGAGGATATTTCCTTTTTCACCATAGCCCTCTATGGGCTTCCAAATATCACTTTGCCAATTCCACAAGAACTGTCTTATCGAAAGGCTTCTTGAGGGGAAAGCTTTAACTCTGTGACATGCTTTCACAGAACACAAAGAAGTTTCTCAGAAAGCTTCTTTCTCTTTGTTATCGGAGGATATTTCCTTTGGCCCTATAGTCTTCAAAGGGATCCGAAATATCTGTTCTCAGATTCCACAGAAATAAGGCTAGCAAAGAGATCCACGAAATACAGATATAACTCTGTGAGTGGAAGTCACACATCACAGAGCAGTTTCTCAGAAAGCTTCTTTCCAGATTTCTTCTGAGGATATTTCCTTTTTCACCATAGCCCTCTATGGGCTTCCAAATATCACTTTGCCAATTCCACAAGAACTGTCTTAGCGAAAGGCTTCTTGAGGGGAAAGCTGTAACTCTGTGAGATGATTTCACAGAACAGAAAGAAGTTTCTCAGAAAGCTTCTTTCTCTTTGTTATCGGAGGATATTTCCTTTGGCCCTATAGTCTTCAAAGGGATCCGAAATATCTGTTCTCAGATTCCACAGAAATAAGGCTAGCAAAGAGATCCTCGAAATACAGATGTAACTCTGTGAGATGAATTAACAGAACTCTAAGCAGTTTCTCCGAAAGCTTCCTTCCAGATTTCATCTGAGGATACTTCCTTTTTCACCTTAGCCCTCTATGGGCTTCAAATATCACTTTGCCAATTCCACAAGAACTGTCTTAGCGAAAGGCTTCTTGAGGAGAAAGCTGTAACTCTGTGAGATGATTTCACAGAACAGAAAGAAGTTTCTCAGAAAGATTCTTTCTCTTTGTTATAGCAGGATATTTCCTTTGGCCCTATAGTCTTCAAAGGGATCTGAAATATCTGTTCTCAGATTCCACAGAAATAAGGCTAGCAAAGAGATCCACGAAATACACATGTAACTCTGTGAGATGAATTCACAGAACACTAAGCAGTTCCTCAGAAAGCTTCTTTCCAGATTTCATCTTAGGATATTTACTTTTTCACCATAGCCCTCTATGGGCTTCCAAATATCACTTTGCCAATTCCACAAGAACTGTCTTAGCGAAAGGCTTCTTGAGGGGAAAGCTGTAACTCTGTGAGATGATTTCACAGAACACAAAGAAGTTTCTCAGACAGCTTCTTTCTCTTTGTTTTCGGAGGATATTTCCTTTGGCCCTATAGTCTTCAAAAGGATCCGAAATATCTGTTCTCAGATTCCACAGAAATAAGGCTAGCAAAGAGATCCACGAAATACAGATGTAACTCTGTGAGATGAATTAACAGAACACTAAGCAGTTTCTCAGAAAGCTGCTTTCCGGATTTCATTTGAGGATATTTCCTTTTTCACCGTAGCCCTCTAAGGGCTTCCAAATATCACTTTGCCAATTACACAAGAACTGTCTTAGCGAAAGTCTTCTGGAGGGGAAAGCTGTAACTCTGTGAGATGATTTCACAGAACACAAAGAAGTTTCTCAGAAAGCTTCTTTCTCTTTGTTATCGGAGGATATTTCCTTTGGCCCTATAGTCTTCAAAGGTATCCGAAATATCTGTTCTCAGATTCCACAGAAATAAGGCTAGCAAAGAGATCCACGAAATACAGATGTAACTCTGTGAGATGAATTAACAGAACACTAAGCAGTTTCTCAGAAAGCTTCTTTCCAGATTTCATCTGAGGATATTGCCTTTTTCACCATAGCCCTCTATGGGCTTCCAAATATCACTTTGCCAATTCCACAAGAACTGTCTTAGCGAAAGGCTTCTTGAGGGGAAAGCTGTAACTCTGTGAGATGATTTCACAGAACAGAAAGAAGTTTCTCAGAAAGGTTCTTTCTCTTTGTTATCCGAGGATATTTCCTTTGGCCCTATAGTCTTCAAAGGGATCCGAAATATCTGTTCTCAGATTCCACAGAAATAAGGCTAGCAAAGAGATCCACGAAATACAGATGTAACTCTGTGAGATGAATTATCAGAACCCTAAGCAGTTTCTCAGAAAGCTTCTTTCCAGATTTCATCTGAGGATATTTCCTTTTTCACCATAGCCCTCTATGGGCTTCCAAATATCACTTTGCCAATTCCACAAGAACTGTCTTATCGAAAGCCTTCTTGAGGGGAAAGCTGTAACTCTGTGAGATGCTTTCACAGAACACAAAGAAGTTTCTCAGAAAGCTTCTTTCTCGTTGTTATCGGAGGATATTTCCTTTGGCCCTATAGTCTTCAAAGGGATCCGAAATATCTGTTCTCAGATTCCACAGAAATAAGGCTAGCAAAGAGATCCACGAAATACAGATATAACTCTGTGAGATGAATTAACAGAACACTAAGCAATTTCTCAGAAATCTTCTTTCCATATTTCATCTGAGGTTATTTCCTTTTTCACCATAGCCCTCTATGTGCTTCCAAATATCACTTTTCCAATTCCACAAGAACTGTCTTAGCGAAAGGCTTCTTGAGGGGAAAGCTGTAACTCTGTGAGATGCTTTCACAGAACACAAAGAAGTTTCTCAGAAAGCTTCTTTCTCTTTGTTACCGGAGGATATTTCCTTTGGCCCTATAGTCTTCAAAGGGATCCGAAATATCTGTTCTCAGATTCCAGAGAAATAAGGCTAGCAAACAGATCCACGAAATACAGATGTAACTCTGTGAGATGAATTAACAGAACACTAAGCAGTTTCTCAGAAATCTTCTTTCCATATTTCATCTGAGGTTATTTCCTTTTTCACCATAGCCCTCTATGGGCTTCCAAATATCACTTTTCCAATTCCACAAGAACTGTCTTAGCGAAAGGCTTCTTCAGGGGAAAGCTGTAACTCTGTGAGATGATTTCACAGAACACAAAGAAGTTTCTCAGAAAGCTTCTTTCTCTTTGTTATCCGAGGATATTTCCTTTGGCCCTATAGTCTTCAAAGGGATCCGAAATATCTGTTCTCAGATTCCACAGAAATAAGGCTAGCAAAGAGATCCACGAAATACAGATGTAACTCTGTGAGATGAATTATCAGAACACTAAGCAGTTTCTCAGAAAGCTTCTTTCCAGATTTCATCTGAGGATATTTCCTTTTTCACCATAGCCCTCTATGGGCTTCCAAATATCACTTTGCCAATTCCACAAGAACTGTCTTATCGAAAGGCTTCTTGAGGGGAAAGCTTTAACTCTGTGACATGCTTTCACAGAACACAAAGAAGTTTCTCAGAAAGCTTCTTTCTCTTTGTTATCGGAGGATATTTCCTTTGGCCCTATAGTCTTCAAAGGGATCCGAAATATCTGTTCTCAGATTCCACAGAAATAAGGCTAGCAAAGAGATCCACGAAATACAGATATAACTCTGTGAGTGGAAGTCACACATCACAGAGCAGTTTCTCAGAAAGCTTCTTTCCAGATTTCTTCTGAGGATATTTCCTTTTTCACCATAGCCCTCTATGGGCTTCCAAATATCACTTTGCCAATTCCACAAGAACTGTCTTAGCGAAAGGCTTCTTGAGGGGAAAGCTGTAACTCTGTGAGATGATTTCACAGAACAGAAAGAAGTTTCTCAGAAAGCTTCTTTCTCTTTGTTATCGGAGGATATTTCCTTTGGCCCTATAGTCTTCAAAGGGATCCGAAATATCTGTTCTCAGATTCCACAGAAATAAGGCTAGCAAAGAGATCCTCGAAATACAGATGTAACTCTGTGAGATGAATTAACAGAACTCTAAGCAGTTTCTCCGAAAGCTTCCTTCCAGATTTCATCTGAGGATACTTCCTTTTTCACCTTAGCCCTCTATGGGCTTCAAATATCACTTTGCCAATTCCACAAGAACTGTCTTAGCGAAAGGCTTCTTGAGGAGAAAGCTGTAACTCTGTGAGATGATTTCACAGAACAGAAAGAAGTTCCTCAGAAAGATTCTTTCTCTTTGTTATAGCAGGATATTTCCTTTGGCCCTATAGTCTTCAAAGGGATCTGAAATATCTGTTCTCAGATTCCACAGAAATAAGGCTAGCAAAGAGATCCACGAAATACACATGTAACTCTGTGAGATGAATTCACAGAACACTAAGCAGTTCCTCAGAAAGCTTCTTTCCAGATTTCATCTTAGGATATTTACTTTTTCACCATAGCCCTCTATGGGCTTCCAAATATCACTTTGCCAATTCCACAAGAACTGTCTTAGCGAAAGGCTTCTTGAGGGGAAAGCTGTAACTCTGTGAGATGATTTCACAGAACACAAAGAAGTTTCTCAGACAGCTTCTTTCTCTTTGTTTTCGGAGGATATTTCCTTTGGCCCTATAGTCTTCAAAAGGATCCGAAATATCTGTTCTCAGATTCCACAGAAATAAGGCTAGCAAAGAGATCCACGAAATACAGATGTAACTCTGTGAGATGAATTAACAGAACACTAAGCAGTTTCTCAGAAAGCTGCTTTCCGGATTTCATTTGAGGATATTTCCTTTTTCACCGTAGCCCTCTAAGGGCTTCCAAATATCACTTTGCCAATTACACAAGAACTGTCTTAGCGAAAGTCTTCTGGAGGGGAAAGCTGTAACTCTGTGAGATGATTTCACAGAACACAAAGAAGTTTCTCAGAAAGCTTCTTTCTCTTTGTTATCGGAGGATATTTCCTTTGGCCCTATAGTCTTCAAAGGTATCCGAAATATCTGTTCTCAGATTCCACAGAAATAAGGCTAGCAAAGAGATCCACGAAATACAGATGTAACTCTGTGAGATGAATTAACAGAACACTAAGCAGTTTCTCAGAAAGCTTCTTTCCAGATTTCATCTGAGGATATTGCCTTTTTCACCATAGCCCTCTATGGGCTTCCAAATATCACTTTGCCAATTCCACAAGAACTGTCTTAGCGAAAGGCTTCTTGAGGGGAAAGCTGTAACTCTGTGAGATGATTTCACAGAACAGAAAGAAGTTTCTCAGAAAGGTTCTTTCTCTTTGTTATCCGAGGATATTTCCTTTGGCCCTATAGTCTTCAAAGGGATCCGAAATATCTGTTCTCAGATTCCACAGAAATAAGGCTAGCAAAGAGATCCACGAAATACAGATGTAACTCTGTGAGATGAATTATCAGAACCCTAAGCAGTTTCTCAGAAAGCTTCTTTCCAGATTTCATCTGAGGATATTTCCTTTTTCACCATAGCCCTCTATGGGCTTCCAAATATCACTTTGCCAATTCCACAAGAACTGTCTTATCGAAAGCCTTCTTGAGGGGAAAGCTGTAACTCTGTGAGATGCTTTCACAGAACACAAAGAAGTTTCTCAGAAAGCTTCTTTCTCGTTGTTATCGGAGGATATTTCCTTTGGCCCTATAGTCTTCAAAGGGATCCGAAATATCTGTTCTCAGATTCCACAGAAATAAGGCTAGCAAAGAGATCCACGAAATACAGATGTAACTCTGTGAGATGAATTAACAGAACACTAAGCAATTTCTCAGAAATCTTCTTTCCATATTTCATCTGAGGTTATTTCCTTTTTCACCATAGCCCTCTATGTGCTTCCAAATATCACTTTTCCAATTCCACAAGAACTGTCTTAGCGAAAGGCTTCTTGAGGGGAAAGCTGTAACTCTGTGAGATGATTTCACAGAACAGAAAGAAGTTTCTCAGAAAGCTTCTTTCTCTTTGTTATCGGAGGATATTTCCTTTGGCCCTATAGTCTTCAAAGGGATCCTAAATATCTGTTCTCATATTCCACAGAAATAAGGCTAGCAAAGAGATCCACGAAATACAGATGTAACTCTGTGAGATGAATTATCAGAACACTAAGCAGTTTCTCAGAAAGCTTCTTTCCAGATTTCATCTGAGGATATTTCCTTTTTCACCGTAGCCCTCTATGGGCTTCCAAATATGACTTTGCCAATTCCACAAGAACTGTCTTATCGAAAGGCTTCTTGAGGGGAAAGCTGTAACTCTGTGAGATGCTTTCACAGAACACAAAGAAGTTTCTCAGAAAGCTTCTTTCTCTTTGTTATCGGAGGATATTTCCTTTGGCCCTATAGTCTTCAAAGGGATCCGAAATATCTGTTCTCAGATTCCACAGAAATAAGGCGAGCAAACAGATCCACGAAATACAGATGTAACTCTGTGAGATGAATTAACAGAACACTAAGCAGTTTCTCAGAAATCTTCTTTCCATATTTCATCTGAGGTTATTTCCTTTTTCACCATAGCCCTCTATGGGCTTCCAAATATCACTTTTCCAATTCCACAAGAACTGTCTTAGCGAAAGGCTTCTTGAGGGGAAAGCTGTAACTCTGTGAGATGATTTCACAGAACACAAAGAAGTTTCTCAGAAAGCTTCTTTAACTTTGTTATCGGAGGATATTTCCTTTGGCCCTATATTCCTCAAAGGGATCCGAAATATCTGTTCTCAGATTCCACAGAAATAAGGCTAGCAAAGAGATCCACGAAATACAGATGTAACTCTGTGAGATGAATTATCAGAACACTAAGCAGTTTCTCAGAAAGCTTCTTTCCAGATTTCATCTGAGGATATTTCCTTTTTCACCATAGCCCTCTATGGGCTTCCAAATATCACTTTGCCAATTCCACAAGAACTGTCTTATCGAAAGGCTTCTTGAGGGGAAAGCTGTAACTCTGTGAGATGCTTTCACAGAACACAAAGAAGTTCCTCAGAAAGCTTCTTTCTCTTTGTTATCGGAGGATATTTCCTTTGGCCCTATAGTCTTCAAAGGGATCCGAAATATCTGTTCTCAGATTCCACAGAAATAAGGCTAGCAAAGAGATCCACGAAATACAGATGTAACTCTGTGAGATGAATTAACAGAACACTAAGCAGTTTCTCAGAAATCTTCTTTCCATATTTCATCTGAGGTTATTTCCTTTTTCACCATAGCCCTCTATGGGCTTCCAAATATCACTTTTCAAATTCCACAAGAACTGTCTTAGCGAAAGGCTTCTTCAGGGGAAAGCTGTAACTCTGTGAGATGATTTCACAGAACACAAAGAAGTTTCTCAGAAAGCTTCTTTCTCTTTGTTATCCGAGGATATTTCCTTTGGCCCTATAGTCTTCAAAGGGATCCGAAATATCTGTTCTCAGATTCCACAGAAATAAGGCTAGCAAAGAGATCCACGAAATACAGATGTAACTCTGTGAGATGAATTATCAGAACACTAAGCAGTTTCTCAGAAAGCTTCTTTCCAGATTTCATCTGAGGATATTTCCTTTTTCACCATAGCCCTCTATGGGCTTCCAAATATCACTTTGCCAATTCCACAAGAACTGTCTTATCGAAAGGCTTCTTGAGGGGAAAGCTGTAACTCTGTGAGATGCTTTCACAGAACACAAAGAAGTTTCTCAGAAAGCTTCTTTCTCTTTGTTATCGGAGGATATTTCCTTTGGCCCTATAGTCTTCAAAGGGATCCGAAATATCTGTTCTCAGATTCCACAGAAATAAGGCTAGCAAAGAGATCCACGAAATACAGATATAACTCTGTGAGTGGAAGTCACAAATCACAGAGCAGTTTCTCAGAAAGCTTCTTTCCAGATTTCTTCTGAGGATATTTCCTTTTTCACCATAGCCCTCTATGGGCTTCCAAATATCACTTTGCCAATTCCACAACAACTGTCTTAGCGAAAGGCTTCTTGAAGGGAAAGCTGTAACTCTGTGAGATGATTTCACAGAACACAAAGAAGTTTCTCAGAAAGCTTCTTTCTCTTTGTTATCGGAGGATATTTCCTTTGGCCCTATAGTCTTCAAAGGGATCCGAAATATCTGTTCTCAGATTCCACAGAAATAAGGCTAGCAAAGAGATCCACGAAATAAAGATGTAACTCTGTGAGATGAATTAACAGAACACTAAGCAGTTTCTCAGAAAGCTTCTTTCCAGATTTCATCTGAGGATATTTCCTTTTTCACCATAGCCCTCTATGGGCTTCCAAATATCACTTTTCCAATTCCACAAGAACTGTCTTAGCGAAAGGCTTCTTGAGGGGAAAGCTGTATCTCTGTGAGATGATTTCACAGAACACAAAGAAGTTTCTCAGAAAGCTTCTTTCTCTTTGTTATCGGAGGATATTTCCTTTGGCCCTATAGTCTTCAAAGGGATCCGAAATATCTGTTCTCAGATTCCACAGAAATAAGGCTAGCAAAGAGATCCTCGAAATACAGATGTAACTCTGTGAGATGAATTAACAGAACTCTAAGCAGTTTCTCCGAAAGCTTCTTTCCAGATTTCATCTGAGGATATTTCCTTTTTCACCTTAGCCCTCTATGGGCTTCAAATATCACTTTGCCAATTCCACAAGAACTGTCTTAGCGAAAGGCTTCTTGAGGAGATAGCTGTAACTCTGTGAGATGATTTCACAGAACAGAAAGAAGTTTCTCAGAAAGATTCTTTCTCTTTGTTATCGCAGGATATTTCCTTTGGCCCTACCGTCTTCAAAGGGATCCGAAATATCTGTTCTCAGATTCCACAGAAATAAGGCTAGCAAAGAGATCCACGAAATACACATGTAACTCTGTGAGATGAATTAACAGAACACTAAGCAGTTTCTCAGAAAGATTCTTTCCAGATTTCATCTGAGGATATTTCCTTTTTCACCATAGCCCTCTATGGGCTTCCAAATATCACTTTGCCAATTCCACAAGAACTGTCTTAGCGAAAGGCTTCTGGAGGGGAAAGCTGTAACTCTGTGAGATGATTTCACAGAACACAAAGAAGTTTCTCAGAAAGCTTCTTTCTCTTTGTTATCGGAGGATATTTCCTTTGGCCCTATAGTCTTCAAAGGGATCCGAAATATCTGTTCTCAGATTCCAGAGAAATAAGGCTAGCAAAGAGATCCACGAAATACAGATGTAACTCTGTGAGATGAATTATCAGAACACTAAGCAGTTTCTCAGAAAGCTTCTTTCCAGATTTCATCTGAGGATATTTCCTTTTTCACCATAGCCCTCTATGGGCTTCCAAATATCACTTTGCCAATTCCACAAGAACTGTCTAAGCGAAAGGCTTCTTTAGGGGAAAGCTGTAACTCTGTGAGATGATTTCACAGAACACAAAGAAGTTTCTCAGAAAGCTTCTTTCTCTTTGTTATAGCAGGATATTTCCTTTGGCCCTATAGTCTTCAAAGGGATCTGAAATAACTGTTCTCAGATTCCACAGAAATAAGGTTAGCAAAGAGATCCACGAAATACACATGTAACTCTGTGAGGTGAATTCACAGAACACTAAGCAGTTCCTCAGAAAGCTTATTTCCAGATTTCATCTTAGGATATTTACTTTTTCACCATAGCCCTCTATGGGCTTCCAAATATCACTTTGCCAATTCCACAAGAACTGTCTTAGCGAAAGGCTTCTTGAGGGGAAAGCTGTAACTCTGTGAGATGATTTCACAGAACACAAAGAAGTTTCTCAGACAGCTTCTTTCTCTTTGTTTTCGGAGGATATTTCCTTTGGCCCTATAGTCTTCAAAAGGATCCGAAATATCTGTTCTCACATTCCACAGAAATAAGGCTAGCAAAGAGATCCACGAAATACAGATGTAACTCTGTGAGATGAATTAACAGAACACTAAGCAGTTTCTCAGAAAGCTGCTTTCCAGATTTCATTTGAGGATATTTCCTTTTTCACCGTAGCCCTCTAAGGGCTTCCAAATATCACTTTGCCAATTACACAAGAACTGTCTTAGCGAAAGGCTTCTTGAGGGGAAAGCTGTAACTCTGTGAGATGATTTCACAGAACACAAAGAAGTTTCTCAGAAAGCTTCTTTCTCTTTGTTATCGGAGGATATTTCCTTTGGCCCTATAGTCTTCAAAGGGATCCGAAATATCTGTTCTCAGATTCCACAGAAATAAGGCTAGCAAAGAGATCCACGAAATACAGATGTAACTCTGTGAGATGAATTAACAGAACACTAAGCAGTTTCTCAGAAATCTTCTTTCCATATTTCATCTGAGGTTATTTCCTTTTTCACCATAGCCCTCTATGGGCTTCCAAATATCACTTTGCCAATTCCACAAGAACTGTCTTAGCGAAAGGCTTCTTGAGGGGAAAGCTGTAACTCTGTGAGATGATTTCACAGAACACAAAGAAGTTTCTCAGAAAGCTTCTTTAACTTTGTTATCGGAGGATATTTCCTTTGGCCCTATAGTCTTCAAAGGGATCCGAAGTATCTGTTCTCAGATTCCACAGAAATAAGGCTAGCAAAGAGATCCACGAAATACAGATATAACTCTGTGAGTGGAAGTCACACATCACAGAGCAGTTTCTCAGAAAGCTTCTTTCCAGATTTCTTCTGAGGATATTTCCTTTTTCACCATAGCCCTCTATGGGCTTCCAATTATCACTTTGCCAATTCCACAAGAACTGTCTTAGCGAAAGGCTTCTTGAAGGGAAAGCTGTAACTCTGTGAGATGATTTCACAGAACACAAAGAAGTTTCTCAGAAAGCTTCTTTCTCTTTGTTATCGGAGGATATTTCCTTTGGCCCTATAGTCTTCAAAGGGATCCGAAATATCTGTTCTCAGATTCCACAGAAATAAGGCTAGCAAAGAGATCCACGAAATACAGATGTAACTCTGAGAGTGGAAGTCACACATCACAGAGCAGTTTCTCTGAAATCTTCTTTTCATATTTCATCTGAAGATATTTCCTTTTTAACATAGCCCTCTATGGGCTTGCAAATATCACTTAGCCAATTCCACAAGAACTGTCTTAGCGAAAGGCTTCTTGAGGGGAAAGCTGTAACTCTGTGAGATGATTTCACAGAACACAAAGAAGTTTCTCAGAAAGCTTCTTTCTCTTTGTTATCGGAGGATATTTCCTTTGGCCCTATAGTCTTCAAAGGGATCCGAAATATCTGTTCTCAGATTCCACAGAAATAAGACTAGGAAAGAGATCCACGAAATACAGATGTAACTCTGTGAGATGAATTAACAGAACACTAAGCAGTTTCTCAGAAAGCTTCTTTCCAGATTTCATCTGAGGATATTTCCTTTTTTACCACAGCCCTTTAAGGGCTTCCAAATATCACTTTGCCAATTCCACAAGAACTGTCTTAGCGAAAGGCTTCCTGAGGGGAAAGCTGTAACTCTGTGAGATGATTTCAGAGAACACAAAGAAGTTTCTCAGAAAGCTTCTTTCTCTTTGTTATCGGAGGATATTTCCTTTGGCCCTGCAGTCTTCAAAGGGATCCGAATTATCTGTTCTCAGATTCCACAGAAATAAGGCTAGCAAAGAGATCCACGAAATACAGATGTAACTCTGTGAGTGGTAGTCACACATCACAGAGCAGTTTCTCAGAATGCTTCTGTCCAGATTTCGTCTGAGGATATTTCCTTTTTCACAATAGCCCTCTATGGGCTTCCAAATATCACTTTGCCAATTCCACAAGAACTGTCTTAGCGAAAGGCTTCTTCAGGGGAAAGCTGTAACTCTGAGAGATGATTTCACAGAACACAAAGAAGTTTCTCAGAAAGCTTCTTTCTCTTTGTTATCGCAGGATATTTCCTTTGGCCCTATAGTCTTCAAAAGGATCCGAAATCTCTGTTCTCAGATTCCACAGAAATAAGGCTACTAAAGAGATCCACGAAATACAGATGTAACTCTGTGAGATGAATTAACAGAACACTAAGCAGTTTCTCAGAAAGCTAGTTTCCAGATTTCATCTTAGGATATTTCCTTTTTCACCATCGCCCTCTATGGGCTTCCAAATATCCCTTCCCAATTCCACAAGAACTGTCTTAGCGAAAGGCTTCTTGAGGGGAAAGCTGTAACACTGTGAGATGATTTCACAGAACACAAAGAAGTTTCTCAGAAAGCTTCTTTCTCTTTGTTATCGGAGGATATTTCCTTTGGACCTATAGTCTTCAAAGGGATCCGAAATCTCTGTTCTCAGATTCCACAGAAATAAGGCTAGCAAAGAGATCCACGAAATCCAGATGTAACTCTGAGAGTGGAAGTCACACATCACAGAGCAGTTTCTCTGAAATCTTCTTTTCATATTTCATCTGAAGATATTTCCTTTTTAACATAGCCCTCTATGGGCTTGCAAATATCACTTTGCCAATTCCACAAGAACTGTCTTAGCGAAAGGCTTCTTGAGGGGAAAGCTGTAAATCTGTGAGATGATTTCACAGAACACAAAGAAGTTTCTCAGAAAGCTTCTTTCTCTTTGTTATCGGAGGATATTTCCTTTGGCCCTATAGTCTTCAAAGGGATCCGAAATATCTGTTCTCAGATTCCACAGAAATAAGACTAGGAAAGAGATCCACGAAATACAGATGTAACTCTGTGAGATGAATTAACAGAACACTAAGCAGTTTCTCAGAAAGCTTCTTTCCAGATTTCATCTGAGGATATTTCCTTTTTTACCACAGCCCTTTAAGGGCTTCCAAATATCACTTTGCCAATTCCACAAGAACTGTCTTAGCGAAAGGCTTCCTGAGGGGAAAGCTGTAACTCTGTGAGATGATTTCTGAGAACACAAAGAAGTTTCTGAGAAAGCTTCTTTCTCTTTGTTATCGGAGGATATTTCCTTTGGCCCTGTAGTCTTCAATGGGATCCGAATTATCTGTCCTCAGATTCCACAGAAATAAGGCTAGCAAAGAGATCCACGAAATACAGATGCAACTCTGTGATTGGAAGTCACACATCACAGAGTAGTTTCTCTGAAAGCTTCTTTTCACATTTCATCTGAGAATATTTCCTTTTTCACCATAGCCCTCTATGGGCTTCCAAATATCACTTTGCCAATTCCACAAGAACTGTCTTAGCGAAAGGCTTCTTGAAGGAAAACCTGTAACTCTGTGAGATGATTTCACAGAACACAAAGAGGTTTCTCAGAAAGCTTCTTTCTTTGTTATCAGAGGATATTTCCTTTGGCCCTATAGTCTTCAAAGGGATCCGAAATATCTGTTCTCAGATTCCACAGAAATAAGGCTAGCAAAGAGATCCACGAAATACAGATGTAACTCGGTGAGATGAATTCACAGAACACTAAGCAGTTTCTCAGAAAGCTTCTTTCCAGATTTCATCTGAGGGTATTTTCTTTTTCACCATAGCCCTCTATGGGCTTCCAAATATCACTTTGCCAATTCCACAAGAACTGTCTTTGCGAAAGGCTTCTTGAGGGGAAAGCCGTAACTCTGAGAGATGATTTCACAGAACGCAAAAAAGTTTCTCAGAAAGCTTCTTTCTCTTTGTTATCGGAGGATATCTCCTTTGGCCCTATAGTCTTCAAAGGGATCCGAAATCTCTGTTCTCAGATTCCACAGAAATAAGGCTAGCAAAGAGATCCACGAAATACAGATGTAACTCTGTGAGTGGAAGTCACACATCACAGAGCAGTTTCTCAGAAAGCTTCTTTCCAGAGTTCGTCTGAGGATATTTCCTTTTTCACCATAGCCCTCTATGGGCTTCCAAATATCACTTTGCCAATTCCACAAGAACTGTCTTAGCGAAAGGCTTCTTGAGGGAAAACCTGTACCTCTGTGAGATGATTTCACAGAACACAAAGAAGTTTCTCAGAAAGCTTCTTTCTCTTGGTTCTCAGAGGATATTTCCTTTGGCCCTATAGTCTTCAAAGGGATCCGAAATATCTGTTCTCAGATTCCACAGAAATAAGGCTAGCAAAGAGATCCACGAAATACAGATGTAACTCTGTGAGATGAATTAACAGAACACTAAGCAGTTTCTCAGAAAGCTCGTTTCAAGATTTCATCTGAGGATATTTCCTTTTTCACCATCGACCACTATGGGCTTCCAAATATCACTTTGCCAATTCCACAAGAACTGCCTTAGCGAAAGGCTTCTTGAGGGGAAAGCTGTAACTCTGTGAGATGATTTCAGATAACACAAAGAACTTTCTCAGAAAGCTTCTTTCTCTTTTTTATATGAGGATATTTCCTTTAGCCCTATAGTCTTCAAAGGGATCCGAAATATCTCTTCTCAGATTCCACAGAAATAAGGTTAGCAAAGAGATCCACGAAATACAGATGTAACTCTGTGAGATGAATTAACAGAACACTAAGGAGTTTCTCAGAAAGCTTCTTTCCAGATTTCATCTGAGGATATTTCCTTTTTCACCGTAGCCCTCTATGGGCTTCCAAATATCACTTTGCCAATTCCACAAGAACTGTCTTAGCGAAAGGCTTCTTGAGGGGAAAGCTGTAACTCTGAGAGATGATTTCACAGAACACAAAGAAATTTCTCAGAAAGCTTCTTTCTCTTTGTTATCGGAGGATATTTCCTTTGGCCCTGTAGTCTTCAAAGGGATCCGAAATATCTGTTCTCACATTCCACAGAAATAAGGCTAGCAAAGAGATCCACGAAATACAGATGTAACACTGTGAGATGAATTAACAGAAAACTAAGCAGTTTCTCAGAAAGCTAGTTTCCAGATTTCATCTTAGGATATTTCCTTTTTCACCATCGCCCTCTATGGGCTTCCAAATATCCCTTGCCAATTCCACAAGAACTGTCTTAGCGAAAGGCTTCTTGAGGGGAAAGCTGTAACACTGTGAGATGATTTCACGGAACACAAAGAAGTTTCTCAGAAAGCTTCTTTCTCTTTGTTATCGGAGGATATTTCCTTTGGACCTATAGTCTTCAAAGGGATCCGAAATATCTGTTCTCAGATTCCACAGAAATAAGGCTAGCAAAGAGATCCACGAAATACAGATGTAACACTGTGAGATGAATTAACAGAACACTAAGTAGTTTCTTAGAAAGCTTCTTTTCACATTTCATCTGAGGATATTTCCTTTTTCACCATAGCCCTCTATGGGCTTCCAAATATCACTTTGCCAATTCCACAAGAACTGTCTTAGCGAAAGGCTTCTTGAAGGAAAACCTGTTACTCTGTGAGATGATTTCACAGAACACAAAGAAGTTTCTCAGAAAGCTTCTTTCTTTGTTATCAGAGGATATTTCCTTTGGCCCTATAGTCTTCAAAGGTATCCGAAATATCTGTTCTCAGATTCCACAGAAATAAGGCTAGCAAAGAGATCCACGAAATACAGATGTAACTCTGTGAGATGAATTCACAGAACACTAAGCAGTTTCTCAGAAAGCTTCTTTCCAGATTTCATCTGAGGGTATTTTCTTTTTCACCATAGCCCTCTATGGGCTTCCAAATATCACTTTGCCAATTCCACAAGAACTGTCTTAGCGAAAGGCTTCTTGAGGGGAAAGCTGTAACTCTGAGAGATGATTTCACAGAACGCAAAAAAGTTTCTCAGAAAGCTTCTTTCTCTTTGTTATCGGAGGATATCTCCTTTGGCCCTATAGTCTTCAAAGGGATCCGAAATCTCTGTTCTCAGATTCCACAGAAATAAGGCTAGCAAAGAGATCCACGAAATACAGATGTAACTCTGTGAGTGGAAGTCACACATCACAGAGCAGTTTCTCAGAAAGCTTCTTTCCAGAGTTCGTCTGAGGATATTTCCTTTTTCACCATAGCCCTCTATGGGCTTCCAAATATCACTTTGCCAATTCCACAAGAACTGTCTTAGCGAAAGGCTTCTTGAGGGAAAACCTGTACCTCTGTGAGATGATTTCACAGAACACAAAGAAGTTTCTCAGAAAGCTTCTTTCTCTTTGTTCTCAGAGGATATTTCCTTTGGCCCTATAGTCTTCAAAGGGATCCGAAATATCTGTTCTCAGATTCCACAGAAATAAGGCTAGCAAAGAGATCCACGAAATACAGATGTAACTCTGTGAGATGAATTAACAGAACACTAAGCAGTTTCTCAGAAAGCTCGTTTCAAGATTTCATCTGAGGATATTTCCTTTTTCACCATCGACCACTATGGGCTTCCAAATATCACTTTGCCAATTCCACAAGAACTGTCTTAGCGAAAGGCTTCTTGAGGGGAAAGCTGTAAGTCTGTGAGATGATTTCAGAGAACACAAAGAACTTTCTCAGAAAGCTTCTTTCTCTTTGTTATCGGAGGATATTTCCTTTGGCCCTATAGTCTTCAAAGGGATCCGAAATATCTCTTCTCAGATTCCACAGAAATAAGGTTAGCAAAGAGATCCACGAAATACAGAGGTAACTCTGTGAGATGAATTAACAGAACACTAAGGAGTTTCTCAGAAAGCTTCTTTCCAGATTTCATCTGAGTATATTTCCTTTTTCACCCTAGCCCTCTATGGGCTTCCAAATATCACTTTGCCAATTCCACAAGAACTGTCTTAGCGAAAGGCTTCTTGAGGGGAAAGCTGTAACTCTGAGAGATGATTTCACAGAACACAAAGAAATTTCTCAGAAAGCTTCTTTCTCTTTGTTATCGGAGGATATTTCCTTTGGCCCTGTAGTCTTCAAAGGGATCTGAAATATCTGTTCTCACATTCCACAGAAATAATGCTAGCAAAGAGATCCACGAAATACAGATGTAACTCTGTGAGATGAATTAACAGAAAACTAAGCAGTTTCTCAGAAAGCTGGTTTCCAGATTTCATCTTAGGATATTTCCTTTTTCACCATCGCCCTCTATGGGCTTCCAAATATCCCTTGCCAATTCCACAAGAACTGTCTTAGCGAAAGGCTTCTTGAGGGGAAAGCTGTAACACTGTGAGATGATTTCACAGAACACAAAGAAGTTTCTCAGAAAGCTTCCTTCTCTTTGTTATCGGAGGATATTTCCTTTGGCCCTAGAGTCTTCAAAGGGATCCGAAATATCTGTTCTCAGATTCCACAGAAATAAGTCTAGCAAAGAGATCCACGAAATACAGACGTAACACTGTGAGATGAATTAACAGAACACTAAGTAGTTTCTTAGAAAGCTTCTTTCCAGATTTCATCTGAGGATATTTCCTTTTTCACCATAGCCCTCTATGGGCTTCCAAATATCTCCTTGCAAATTCCACAAGAACTGTCTTAGCGAAAGGCTTCTTGAAGGGAAAGCTGTAACTCTTTGAGACGATTTCACAGAACACAAAGAAGTTTCTTAGAAAGCTTCTTTCTATTTGTTATCGGAGGATATTTCCTTTGGCCCTGTAGTCTTCAAAGTGATCCGAAATATCTATTCTCAGATTCCACGGAAATAAAGCTAGCAAAGAGATCCACGAAATACAGATGTAACTCTGTGATATGAATTTACAGAACACTAAGCAGTTTCTCAGAAAGCTTCTTTCCACATTTCATCTGAGGATATTTCCTTTTACACCATAGCCTTCTAGCGGTTCCAAATATCACTTTGCCAATTCCTCAAGAACTGTCTTAGCGAAAGGCTTCTTGAGGGGAAAGCTGTAACTCTGTGAGATGATGTCATAGAACACAAAGAAGTTTCTCAGAAAGCTTCTTTCTATTTGTTATCGATGGATATTTCCTTTGGCCCTATAGTCTTCAAAGGGATCTGAAATCTCTGTTCTCAGATTCCACAGAAATAAGGCTAGCAAAGAGATCCACGAAATACAGATGTAACTCTGTGAGGGGAAGTCACACATCACAGAGCAGTTTCTCTGAAATCTTCTTTTCATATTTCATCTGAAGATATTTCCTTTATACCATAGCCCTCTAAGGGCTTCCAAATATCACTTTACCAATTCCACAAGAACTGTCTTAGCGAAAGGCTTCTTGAGGGGAAAGCTGTACCTCTGTGAGATGATTTCACAGAACACAAAGAAGTTTCTCAGAAAGCTTCTTTCTCTTTGTTATCGGAGGATATTTCCTTTGGCCCTATAGTCTTCAAAGGGATCCGAAATATCTGTTCTCAGATTCCACAGAAATAAGGCTAGCAAAGAGATCCACGAAATACACATGTAACTCTGTCACATGAATTAACAGAACACTAAGCAGTTTCTCAGAAAGCTTCTTTCCGGATTTCATCTGAGGATATTTCCTTTTTCACCGTAGCCCTCTATGGGCTTCCAAATATCACTTTGCCAATTCCACAAGAACTGTCTTAGCGAAAGGCTTCTTGAGGGGAAAGCTGTAACTCTGAGAGATGATTTCACAGAACACAAAGAAATTTCTCAGAAAGCTTCTTTCTCTTTGTTATCGGAGGATATTTCCTTTGGCCCTGTAGTCTTCAAAGGGATCCGAAATATCTGTTCTCACATTCCACAGAAATAAGGCTAGCAAAGAGATCCACGAAATACAGATGTAACACTGTGAGATGAATTAACAGAAAACTAAGCAGTTTCTCAGAAAGCTAGTTTCCAGATTTCATCTTAGGATATTTCCTTTTTCACCATCGCCCTCTATGGGCTTCCAAATATCCCTTGCCAATTCCACAAGAACTGTCTTAGCGAAAGGCTTCTTGAGGGGAAAGCTGTAACACTGTGAGATGATTTCACGGAACACAAAGAAGTTTCTCAGAAAGCTTCTTTCTCTTTGTTATCGGAGGATATTTCCTTTGGACCTATAGTCTTCAAAGGGATCCGAAATATCTGTTCTCAGATTCCACAGAAATAAGGCTAGCAAAGAGATCCACGAAATACAGATGTAACACTGTGAGATGAATTAACAGAACACTAAGTAGTTTCTTAGAAAGCTTCTTTTCACATTTCATCTGAGGATATTTCCTTTTTCACCATAGCCCTCTATGGGCTTCCAAATATCACTTTGCCAATTCCACAAGAACTGTCTTAGCGAAAGGCTTCTTGAAGGAAAACCTGTAACTCTGTGAGATGATTTCACAGAACACAAAGAAGTTTCTCAGAAAGCTTCTTTCTTTGTTATCAGAGGATATTTCCTTTGGCCCTATAGTCTTCAAAGGTATCCGAAATATCTGTTCTCAGATTCCACAGAAATAAGGCTAGCAAAGAGATCCACGAAATACAGATGTAACTCTGTGAGATGAATTCACAGAACACTAAGCAGTTTCTCAGAAAGCTTCTTTCCAGATTTCATCTGAGGGTATTTTCTTTTTCACCATAGCCCTCTATGGGCTTCCAAATATCACTTTGCCAATTCCACAAGAACTGTCTTAGCGAAAGGCTTCTTGAGGGGAAAGCTGTAACTCTGAGAGATGATTTCACAGAACGCAAAAAAGTTTCTCAGAAAGCTTCTTTCTCTTTGTTATCGGAGGATATCTCCTTTGGCCCTATAGTCTTCAAAGGGATCCGAAATCTCTGTTCTCAGATTCCACAGAAATAAGGCTAGCAAAGAGAT
This sequence comes from Macaca mulatta, assembly GCF_049350105.2. Taxonomy (NCBI): domain Eukaryota; kingdom Metazoa; phylum Chordata; class Mammalia; order Primates; family Cercopithecidae; genus Macaca; species Macaca mulatta. The sequence continues at coordinate 100,723,983 of NC_133406.1, read as the reverse complement.
CCACGAAATACAGATGTAACTCTGTGAGTGGAAGTCACACATCACAGAGCAGTTTCTCAGAAAGCTTCTTTCCAGAGTTCGTCTGAGGATATTTCCTTTTTCACCATAGCCCTCTATGGGCTTCCAAATATCACTTTGCCAATTCCACAAGAACTGTCTTAGCGAAAGGCTTCTTGAGGGAAAACCTGTACCTCTGTGAGATGATTTCACAGAACACAAAGAAGTTTCTCAGAAAGCTTCTTTCTCTTTGTTCTCAGAGGATATTTCCTTTGGCCCTATAGTCTTCAAAGGGATCCGAAATATCTGTTCTCAGATTCCACAGAAATAAGGCTAGCAAAGAGATCCACGAAATACAGATGTAACTCTGTGAGATGAATTAACAGAACACTAAGCAGTTTCTCAGAAAGCTCGTTTCAAGATTTCATCTGAGGATATTTCCTTTTTCACCATCGACCACTATGGGCTTCCAAATATCACTTTGCCAATTCCACAAGAACTGTCTTAGCGAAAGGCTTCTTGAGGGGAAAGCTGTAAGTCTGTGAGATGATTTCAGAGAACAGAAAGAACTTTCTCAGAAAGCTTCTTTCTCTTTGTTATCGGAGGATATTTCCTTTGGCCCTATAGTCTTCAAAGGGATCCGAAATATCTCTTCTTAGATTCCACAGAAATAAGGTTAGCAAAGAGATCCACGAAATACAGAGGTAACTCTGTGAGATGAATTAACAGAACACTAAGGAGTTTCTCAGAAAGCTTCTTTCCAGATTTCATCTGAGTATATTTCCTTTTTCACCCTAGCCCTCTATGGGCTTCCAAATATCACTTTGCCAATTCCACAAGAACTGTCTTAGCGAAAGGCTTCTTGAGGGGAAAGCTGTAACTCTGAGAGATGATTTCACAGAACACAAAGAAATTTCTCAGAAAGCTTCTTTCTCTTTGTTATCGGAGGATATTTCCTTTGGCCCTGTAGTCTTCAAAGGGATCCGAAATATCTGTTCTCACATTCCACAGAAATAATGCTAGCAAAGAGATCCACGAAATACAGATGTAACTCTGTGAGATGAATTAACAGAAAACTAAGCAGTTTCTCAGAAAGCTGGTTTCCAGATTTCATCTTAGGATATTTCCTTTTTCACCATCGCCCTCTATGGGCTTCCAAATATCCCTTGCCAATTCCACAAGAACTGTCTTAGCGAAAGGCTTCTTGAGGGGAAAGCTGTAACACTGTGAGATGATTTCACAGAACACAAAGAAGTTTCTCAGAAAAATTCTTTCTCTTTGTTATCGGAGGATATTTCCTTTGGCCCTAGAGTCTTCAAAGGGATCCGAAATATCTGTTCTCAGATTCCACAGAAATAAGTCTAGCAAAGAGATCCACGAAATACAGACGTAACACTGTGAGATGAATTAACAGAACACTAAGTAGTTTCTTAGAAAGCTTCTTTCCAGATTTCATCTGAGGATATTTCCTTTTTCACCATAGCCCTCTATGGGCTTCCAAATATCTCCTTGCAAATTCCACAAGAACTGTCTTAGCGAAAGGCTTCTTGAGGGGAAAGCTGTAATTCTTTGAGACGATTTCACAGAACACAAAGAAGTTTCTTAGAAAGCTTCTTTCTATTTGTTATCGGAGGATATTTCCTTTGACCCTGTAGTCTTCAAAGTGATCCGAAATATCTATTCTCAGATTCCACGGAAATAAAGCTAGCAAAGAGATCCACGAAATACAGATGTAACTCTGTGATATGAATTTACAGAACACTAAGCAGTTTCTCAGAAAGCTTCTTTCCACATTTCATCTGAGGATATTTCCTTTTACACCATAGCCTTCTAGCGGTTCCAAATATCACTTTGCCAATTCCTCAAGAACTGTCTTAGCGAAAGGCTTCTTGAGGGGAAAGCTGTAACTCTGTGAGATGATGTCATGGAACACAAAGAAGTTTCTCAGAAAGCTTCTTTCTATTTGTTATCGATGGATATTTCCTTTGGCCCTATAGTCTTCAAAGGGATCTGAAATCTCTGTTCTCAGATTCCACAGAAATAAGGCTAGCAAAGAGATCCACGAAATACAGATGTAACTCTGTGAGGGGAAGTCACACATCACAGAGCAGTTTCTCTGAAACCTTCTTTTCATATTTCATCTGAAGATATTTCCTTTTTACCATAGCCCTCTATGGGCTTCCAAATATCACTTTGCCAATTCCACAAGAACTGTCTTAGCGAAAGGCTTCTTGAGGGGAAAGCTGTACCTCTGTGAGATGATTTCACAGAACACAAAGAAGTTTCTCAGAAAGCTTCTTTCTCTTTGTTATCGGAGGATATTTCCTTTGGCCCTATAGTCTTCAAAGGGATCCGAAATATCTGTTCTCAGATTCCACAGAAAAAAGGCTAGCAAAGAGATCCACGAAATACACATGTAACTCTGTCACATGAATTAACAGAACACTAAGCAGTTTCTCAGAAAGCTTCTTTCCGGATTTCATCTGAGGATATTTCCTTTTTCACCATAGCCCTCGATGGGCTTCCAAATATCACTTTGCCAATTCCACAAGAACTGTCTTAGCGAAAGGCTTCTTGAGGGGAAAGCTGTAACTCTGTGAGATGATTTCACAGAACACAAAGAAGTTTCTCAGAAAGCTTCTTTCTCTTTGTTATCGGAGGATATTTCCTTTGGCCCTATAGACTTCAAAGGGATCCGAAATATCTGTTCTCAGATTCCACAGAAATAATGCCAGCAAAGAGATCCACGAAATACAGATGTAACTCTGTGAGATGAATTAACAAAACACTAAGCAGTTTCTCAGAAAGCTTCTTTCCAGATTTCATCTGAGGATATTTCCTTTTTCCAGATAGCCCTCGATGGGCTTCCAAATATCACTTTGCCAATTCCACAAGAACTGTCTTAGCGAAAGGCTTCTTGAAGGGAAAGCTGTAACTCTGTGAGATGATTTCACAGAACCCAAAGAAGTTTCTCAGAAAGCTTCTTTCTCTTTGTTATCGGAGGATATTTCCTTTGGCCCTATAGTCTTCAAAGGGATCGGAAATATCTGTTCTCAGATTCCACAGAAATAAGGCTAGCAAAGAGATCCACGACACACAGATGTAACTCTGTGAGATGAATTTACAGAACACTAAGCAGTTTCTCAGAAAGCTTCTTTCCAGATTTCATCTGAGGATATTTCCTTTTTCACCATAGCCCTCTATGGGCTTCCAAATATCACTTTGCCAATTCCACAAGAACTGTCTTAGCGAAAGGCTTCTTGAGGGGAAAGCTGTAACTCTGTGAGATGATTTCACAGAACACAAAGAAGTTTCTCAGAAAGCTTCTTTCTCTTTGTTATCGGAGGATATTTACTTTGGCCCTACAGTCTTCAAAGGGATCCGAAATATCTGTTCTCAGATTCCACAGAAATAAGGCTAGCAAAGAGATCCAGGAAATACACATGTAACTCGGTGAGATGAATTAACAGAACACTAAGCAGTTTCTCAGAAAGCTTCTTTCCAGATTTCATCTGAGGATATTTCCTTTTTCACCATAGCCCTCTATGGGCTTCCAAATATCACTTTGCCAATTCCACAAGAACTGTCTTAGCGAAAGGCTTCTTGAGGGGAAAGCTGTAACTCTGTGAGATGATGTCATAGAACACAAAGAAGTTTCTCAGAAAGCTTCTTTCTCTTTCTTATCGGAGGATATTTCCTTTGGCCCTATAGACTTCAAAGGGATCCGAAATCTCTGTTCTCAGATTCCACAGAAATAAGGCTAGCAAAGAGATCCACGAAATACAGATGTAACTCTGTGAGTGGAAGTCACACAACACAGAGCAGTTTCTCTGAATCCTTTTCATATTTCATCTGAAGATATTTCCTTTTTACCATAGCCCTCTACGGACTTCCAAATATCACTTTGCCAATTCCACAAGAACTGTCTTAGTGAAAGGCTTCTTGAGGGGAAAGCTGTAACTCTGTGAGATGATTACACCGAACACAAAGAAGTTTCTCAGAAAGCTTCTTTCTCTTCGTTATCGGAGGATATTTCCTTTGGCCCTTCAGTCTTCAAAGGGATCCGAAATATCTGTTCTCAGATTCCACAGAAAGAAGGCTAGCAAAGAGATCCACGAAATACATATTTAACTCTGTGAGATGAATTAACAGAACACTAAGCAGTTTCTCAGAAATCTTCTTTCCGGATTTCATCTGAGGATATTTCCTTTTTCACCATAGCCCTCTATGGGCTTCCAAATATCACTTTGCCAATTGCGCAAGAACTGTCTTAGCGAAAGGCTTCTTGAGGGGAAAGCTGTAACTCTGTGGGATGATTTCACAGAACACAAAGAAGTTTCTCAGAAAGCTTCTTTCTCTTTGTTATCGGAGGATATATCCTTTGGCCCTATAGTCTTCAAAGGGATCCGAAATATCTGTTCTCAGATTCCACAGAAATAAGGCTAGCAAAGAGATCCACGAAATACCGATGTAACTCTGTGAGATGAATTAACAGAACACTAAGCAGTTTCTCAGAAAGCTTCTTTCCAGATTTCATCTGAGGATAATTCCTTTTTCACCATAGCCCTCTATGGGCTTCCAAATATCACTTTGCCAATTCCACAAGAACTGTCTTAGCGAAAGGCTTATGAGGGGAAAGCTGTAACTCTGTGAGATGATTTCACAGAACACAAAGAAGTTTCTCAGAAAGCTTCTTTCTCTTTGTTAACGGAGGATATTTCCTTTGGCCCTATAGTCTTCAAAGGGATCCGAAATATCTGATCTCAGATTCCACAGAAATAAGGCTAGCAAAGAGATCCACGAAATACAGATGTAACTCTGTGAGATGAATTAACAGAACACTAAGCAGTTTCTCAGAAAGCTTCTTATCAGATTTCATCTGAGGATATTTCCTTTTTCACCATAGCCCTCTATGGGCTTCCAAATATCACTTTGTCAATTCCACAAGAACTGTCTCAGCGAAAGGCTTCTTGAGGGGAAAGCTGTAACTCTGTGAGATGATTTCACAGAACACAAAGAACTTTCTCAGAAAGCTTCTTTCTCTTTGTTATCGGAGGATATTTCCTTTGGCCCTACAATCTTCAAAGGGATCCGAAATATCTGTTCTCAGATTCCACAGAAATAAGGCTAGCAAAGAGATCCACGAAATACACATGTAACTCTGTGAGATGAATTAAGAGAACACTAAGCAGTTTCTCAGAAAGATTCTTTCCGGATTTCATCTGAGGATATTTCCTTTTTCACCATAGCCCTCTATGGGCTTCCAAATATCACTTTGCCAATTCCACAAGAACTGTCTTAGCGAAAGGCTTCTTGAGGGGAAAGCTGTAACTCTGTGAGATGATGTCATAGAACACAAAGAAGTTTCTCAGAAAGCTTCTTTCTCTTTCTTATCGGAGGATATTTCCTTTGGCCCTATAGACTTCAAAGGGATCCGAAATCTCTGTTCTCAGATTCCACAGAAATAAGGCTAGCAAAGAGATCCACGAAATACAGATGTAACTCTGTGAGTGGAAGTCACACAACACAGAGCAGTTTCTCTGAATCCTTTTCATATTTCATCTGAAGATATTTCCTTTTTACCATAGCCCTCTATGGACTTCCAAATATCACTTTGCCAATTCCACAAGAACTGTCTTAGTGAAAGGCTTCTTGACGGGAAAGCTGTAACTCTGTGAGATGATTTCACCGAACACAAAGAAGTTTCTCAGAAAGCTTCTTTCTCTTCGTTATCGGAGGATATTTCCTTTGGCCCTACAGTCTTCAAAGGGATCCGAAATATCTGTTCTCAGATTCCACAGAAATAAGGCTAGCAAAGAGATCCACGAAATACATATTTAACTCTGTGAGATGAATTAACAGAACACTAAGCAGTTTCTCAGAAAGCTTCTTTCCGGATTTCATCTGAGGATATTTCCTTTTTCACCTTAGCCCTCTATGGGCTTCCAAATATCACTTTGCCAATTCCACAAGAACTGTCTTAGCGAAAGACTTCTTGAGGGGAAAGCTGTAACTCTGTGAGATGATTTCACAGAAAACAAAGAAGTCTCTCAGAAAGTTTCTTTCTCTTTCTTATCGGAGGATATTTCCTTTGGCCCTATAGACTTCAAAGGGATCCGAAATATCTGTTCTCAGATTCCACAGAAATAAGGCTAGCAAAGAGATCCACGAAAAACACATGTAACTCTGTGAGATGAATCAACAGAACACTAAGCAGTTTCTCAGAAAGCTTCTTTCCAGATTTCATCTGAAGATATTTCCTTTTTCACCATAGCCCTCTATGGGCTTCCAAATATCACTTTGCCAATTCCACAAGAACTGTCTTAGCGAAAGGCTTCTTGAGGGGAAAGCTGTAACTCTGTGAGATGATTTCACAGAACACAAAGAAGTTTCTCAGAAAGCTTCTTTCTCTTTGTTATCGGAGGATATTTCCTTTGGCCCTATAGTGTTCAAAGGGATCCGAAATATCTGTTCTCAGATTCCACAGAAATAAGGCTAGCAAAGGGATCCACGAAATACAGATGTAACTCTGTGAGATGAATTAACAGAACACTAAGCAGTTTCTCAGAAATCTTCTTTCCAGATTTCATCTGAGGATATTTCCTTTTTCACCATAGCCCTCTATGGGCTTCCAAATATCACTTTGCCAATTCCACAAGAACTGTCTTAGCGAAAGGCTTCTTGAGGGGAAAGCTGTAACTCTGTGAGATGATTTCACAGAACACAAAGAAGTTTCTCAGAAAGCTTCTTTCTCTTTGTTATCGGAGGATATTTCCGTTGGCCCTATAGTGTTCAAAGGGATCCGAAATATCTGTTCTCAGATTCCACAGAAATAAGGCTAGCATAGAAATCCAGTAAATACAGATGTAACTCTTTGAGATGAATTAACAGAACACTAAGCAGTTTCTCAGAAAGATTCTTTCCAGATTTCATCTGAGGATATTTCCTTTTTCCAGATAGCCCTCGATGGGCTTCCAAATACCACTTTGCCAATTCCACAAGAACTGTCTTAGCGAAAGGCTTCTTGAGGGGAAAGCTTTAACTCTGTGAGATGATTTCACAGAACACAAAGAAGTTTCTTAGAAGGCTTCTTTCTCTTTGTTATCAGAGGATATTTCCTTTCGCCCTATTGTCTTCAAAGGGATCCGAAATATCTGTTCTCAGATTCCACAGAAATAAGGCTAGCAAAGAGATCCACGAAATACAGATGTAACTCTGTGAGATGAATTAACAGAACACTAAGCAGTTTCTCAGAAAGATTCTTTCCAGGTTTCATCTGAGGATATTTCCTTTTTCACCATAACCCTCTATGGGCTTCCAAATATCACTTTGCCAATTTCACAAGAACTGTCTTAGCGAAAAGCTTCTTGAGGTGAAAGCTGTAACTCTGTGAGATGATTTCACAGAACACAAAGAAGTTTCTCAGAAAGCTTCTTTCTCTTTGTTATCGAAGGATATTTCCTTTGGCCCTATAGTCTTCAAAGGGATCCCAAATATCTGTTCTCAGATTCCACAGAAATAAGGCCAGCAAAGAGATCCACGAAACACACATGTAACTCTGTGAGATGAATCAACAGAACACTAAGCAGTTTCTCAGAAAGATTCTTTCCAGGTTTCATCTGAGGATATTTCCTTTTTCACCGTAGCCCTCTAGGGGCTTCCAAATATCACTTTGCCAATTCCACAAGAACTGTCTTAGCGAAAGGCTTCTTGAGGGAAAAGCTGTAACTCTGTGAGATGATTTCACAGAACACAAAGAAGTTTCTCAGAAAGCTTCTTTCTCTTTCTTATCGGAGGATATTTACTTTGGCCCTACAGTCTTCCAAGGGATCCGAAATATCTGTTCTCAGATTCCACAGAAATAAGGCTAGCAAAGAGATCCAGGAAATGCACATGTAACTCTGTGAGATGAATTAACAGAACTCTAAGCAGTTTCTCAGAAAGCTTCTTTCCAGATTTCATCTGAGGATATTTCCTTTTTCACCATAGCCCTCTATGGGCTTCCAAATATCACTTTGCCAATTCCACAAGAACTGTCTTAGCGAAAGGCTTCTTGAGGGGAAAGCTGTAACTCTGTGAGATGATGTCATAGAACACAAAGAAGTTTCTCAGAAAGCTTCTTTCTCTTTCTTATCGGAGGATATTTCCTTTGGCCCTATAGACTTCAAAGGGATCCGAAATCTCTGTTCTCAGATTCCACAGAAATAAGGCTAGCAAAGAGATCCACGAAATACAGATGTAACTCTGTGAGTGGAAGTCACACAACACAGAGCAGTTTCTCTGAATCCTTTTCATATTTCATCTGAAGATATTTCCTTTTTACTATAGCCCTCTATGGACTTCCAAATATCACTTTGCCAATTCCACAAGAACTGTCTTAGTGAAAGGCTTCTTGACGGGAAAGCTGTAACTCTGTGAGATGATTTCACCGAACACAAAGAAGTTTCTCAGAAAGCTTCTTTCTCTTCGTTATCGGAGGATATTTCCTTTGGCCCTACAGTCTTCAAAGGGATCCGAAATATCTGTTCTCAGATTCCACAGAAATAAGGCTAGCAAAGAGATCCACGAAATACATATTTAACTCTGTGAGATGAATTAACAGAACACTAAGCAGTTTCTCAGAAAGCTTCTTTCCGGATTTCATCTGAGGATATTTCCTTTTTCACCATAGCCCTCTATGGGCTTCCAAATATCACTTTGCCAATTGCGCAAGAACTGTCTTAGCGAAAGGCTTCTTGAGGGGAAAGCTGTAACTCTGTGGGATGATTTCACAGAACACAAAGAAGTTTCTCAGAAAGCTTCTTTCTCTTTGTTATCGGAGGATATTTCCTTTGGCCCTATAGTCTTCAAAGGGATCCGAAATATCTGTTCTCAGATTCCACAGAAATAAGGCTAGCAAAGAGATCCACGAACTACCGATGTAACTCTGTGAGATGAATAAACAGAACACTAAGCAGTTTCTCAGAAAGCTTCTTTCCAGATTTCATCTGAGGATAATTCCTTTTTCACCATAGCCCTCTATGGGCTTCCAAATATCACTTTGCCAATTCCACAAGAACTGTCTTAGCGAAAGGCTTATGAGGGGAAAGCTGTAACTCTGTGAGATGATTTCACAGAACACAAAGAAGTTTCTCAGAAAGCTTCTTTCTCTTTGTTAACGGAGGATATTTCCTTTGGCCCTATAGTCTTCAAAGGGATCCGAAATATCTGATCTCAGATTCCACAGAAATAAGGCTAGCAAAGAGATCCACGAAATACAGATGTAACTCTGTGAGATGAATTAACAGAACACTAAGCAGTTTCTCAGAAAGCTTCTTATCAGATTTCATCTGAGGATATTTCCTTTTTCACCATAGCCCTCTATGGGCTTCCAAATATCACTTTGTCAATTCCACAAGAACTGTCTCAGCGAAAGGCTTCTTGAGGGGAAACCTGTAACTCTGTGAGATGATTTCACAGAACACAAAGAACTTTCTCAGAAAGCTTCTTTCTCTTTGTTATCGGAGGATATTTCCTTTGGCCCTAGAATCTTCAAAGGGATCCGAAATATCTGTTCTCAGATTCCACAGAAATAAGGCTAGCAAAGAGATCCACGAAATACACATGTAACTCTGTGAGATGAATTAAGAGAACACTAAGCAGTTTCTCAGAAAGATTCTTTCCGGATTTCATCTGAGGATATTTCCTTTTTCACCATAGCCCTCTATGGGCTTCCAAATATCACTTTGCCAATTCCACAAGAACTGTCTTAGCGAAAGGCTTCTTGAGGGGAAAGCTGTAAATCTGTGAGATGATTTCACAGAACACAAAGAAGTTTCTCAGAAAGCTTCTTTTCTTTGTTAACGGAGGATATTTCCTTTGGCCCTATAGTCTTCAAAGGGATGCGAAATATCTGTTCTCAGATTCCACAGAAATAAGGCTAGCAAAGAGATCCACGAAATACAGATGTAACTCTGTGAGATGAATTAAGAGAACACTAAGCAGTTTCTCAGAAAGCTTCTTTCCAGATTTCATCTGAGGATATTTCCTTTTTCACCATAGCCCTCTATGGGCTTCCAAATATCACTTTGCCAATTCCACAAGAACTGTCTTAGCGAAAGACTTCTTGAGGGGAAAGCTGTAACTCTGTGAGATGATTTCACAGAAAACAAAGAAGTCTCTCAGAAAGTTTCTTTCTCTTTCTTATCGGAGGATATTTCCTTTGGCCCTATAGACTTCAAAGGGATCCGAAATATCTGTTCTCAGATTCCACAGAAATAAGGCTAGCAAAGAGATCCACGAAATACAGATATAACTCTGTGAGTGGAAGTCACACATCACAGAGCAGTTTCTCAGAAAGCTTCTTTCCAGGTTTCAACTGAGGATATTTCCTTTTTCACCATAGCCCTCTAGGGGCTTCCAAATATCACTTTGCCAATTCCACAAGAACTGTCTTAGCGAAAGGCTTCTTGAGGGGAAAGCTGTAACTCTGTGAGATGATTTCACAGAACACAAAGAAGTTTCTCAGAAAGCTTCTTTCTCTTTCTTATCGGAGGATATTTCCTTTGGCCCTATAGTCTTCAAAGGGATCCGAAATATCTGTTCTCAGATTCCACAGAAATAAGGCTAGCAAAGAGATCCACGAAACACACATATAACTCTGTGAGATGAATCAACAGAACACTAAGAAGTTTCTCAGAAAGATTCTTTCCAGGTTTCATCTGAGGATATTTCCTTTTTCACCATAGCCCTCTAGGGGCTACCAAATATCACTTTGCCAATTCCACAAGAACTGTCTTAGCGAAAGGCTTCTTGAGGGGAAAGCTGTAACTTTGTGAGATGATTTCACAGAACACAAAGAAGTTTCTCAGAAATCTTCTTTCTCTTTGTTATCGGAGGATATTTCCTTTGGCCCTATAGACTTCAAAGGGATCCGAAATATCTGTTGTCAGATTCCACAGAAATAAGGCTAGCAAAGGGATCCACGAAATACAGATGTAACTCTGTGAGATGAATTAACAGAACACTAAGCAGTTTCTCAGAAAGCTTCTTTCCAGATTTCATCTGAGTATATTTCCTTTTTCACCATAGCCCTCTAGGGGCTTCCAAATATCACTTTGCCAATTTCACAAGAACTGTCATAGCGAACGGCTTCTTGAGGGGAAAGCTGTAACTCTGTGAGATGATTTCACAGAACACAAAGAAGTTTCTCAGAAAGCTTGTTTCTCTTTGTTATCGGAGGATATTTCCTTTGGCCCTATAGTCTTCAAAGGGATCCGAAATATCTGTTCTCAGATTCCACAGAAATAAGGCTAGCAAAGGGATCCACGAAATACACATGTAAATCTGTGAGATGAATTAACAGAACACTAAGCAGTTTCTCAGAAAGCTTCTTTCCATATTTCATCTGAGGTTATTTCCTTTTTCACCATAGCCCTCTATGGGCTTCCAAATATCACTTTGCCAATTCCACAAGAACTGTCTTAGCGAAAGGCTTCTTGAGGGGAAAGCTGTAACTCTGTGAGATGATTTCGCAGAACACAAAGAAGTTTCTCAGAAAGCTTCTTTAACTTTGTTATCGGAGGATATTTCCTTTGGCCCTATAGTCTTCAAAGGGATCGGAAGTATCTGTTCTCAGATTCCACAGAAATAAGGCTAGCAAAGAGATCCACGAAATACAGATATAACTCTGTGAGTGGAAGTCACACATCACAGAGCAGTTTCTCAGAAAGCTTCTTTCCAGATTTCTTCTGAGGATATTTCCTTTTTCACCATAGCCCTCTATGGGTTTCCAATTATCACTTTGCCAATTCCACAAGAACTGTCTTAGCGAAAGGGTTCTTGAGGGGAAAGCTGTAACTATGTGAGATGATTTCACAGAACACAAAGAAGTTTCTCAGAAAGCTTCTTTCTCTTTGTTATCGGAGGATATTTCCTTTGGCCCTATAGTCTTCAAAGGGATCCGAAATATCTGTTCTCAGATTCCACAGAAATAAGGCTAGCAAAGAGATCCACGAAATACAGATGTAACTCTGTGAGATGAATTAACAGAACACTAAGCAGTTTCTCAGAAATCTTCTTTCCATATTTCATCTGAGGTTATTTCCTTTTTCACCATAGCCCTCTATGGGCTTCCAAATATCACTTTGCCAATTCCACAAGAACTGTCTTAGCGAAAGGCTTCTTGAGGGGAAAGCTGTAACTCTGTGAGATGATTTCACAGAACACAAAGAAGTTTCTCAGAAAGCTTCTTTAACTTTGTTATCGGAGGATATTTCCTTTGGCCCTATAGTCTTCAAAGGGATCCGAAGTATCTGTTCTCAGATTCCACAGAAATAAGGCTAGCAAAGAGATCCACGAAATACAGATATAACTCTGTGAGTGGAAGTCACACATCACAGAGCAGTTTCTCAGAAAGCTTCTTTCCAGATTTCTTCTGAGGATATTTCCTTTTTCACCATAGCCCTCTATGGGCTTCCAATTATCACTTTGCCAATTCCACAAGAACTGTCTTAGCGAAAGGCTTCTTGAGGGGAAAGCTGTAACTCTGTGAGATGATTTCACAGAACACAAAGAAGTTTCTCAGAAAGCTTCTTTCTCTTTGTTATCGGAGGATATTTCCTTTGGCCCTATAGTCTTCAAAGGGATCCGAAATATCTGTTCTCAGATTCCACAGAAATAAGGCTAGCAAAGAGATCCACGATATACAGATGTAACTCTGTGAGATGAATTCACAGAACACTAAGCAGTTTCTCAGAAAGCTTCTTTCGAGATTTCATCTGAGGATATTTCCTTTTTCACCAGAGCCCTCTATGGGCTTTCAAATATCACTTTGCCAATTCCACAAAAACTGTCTTAGCGAAAGGCTTCTTGAAGGGAAAGCTGTAACTCTGTGAGATGATTTTACAGAACACAAAGAAGTTTCTCAGAAAGCCTCTTTCTCTTGGTTATCGGAGGATATTTCCTTTGGCCCTATAGTCTTCAAAGGGATCCGAAATATCTGTTCTCAGATTTCACAGAAATAAGGCTAGCAAAGAGATCCACGAAATACACATGTAACTCTGTGAGATGAATTAACAGAACTCTAAGCAGTTTCTCAGAAAGCGTCTTATCAGATTTCATCTGAGGATATTTCCTTTTTCACCATAGCCCTCTATGGGGTTCCAAATATCACTTTGCCAATTTCACAAGAACTCTCTTAGCGAAAGGCTTCTTGAGGGGAAAGCTGTAACTCTGTGAGATGATTTCACAGAACACAAAGAAGTTTCTCAGAAAGCTTCTTTCTCTTTGTTATCGGAGGATATTTCCTTTGGCCCTATAGTCTTCAAAGGGATCCGAAATATCTGTTCTCAGATTCCACAGAAATAAGGCTAGCAAAGAGATCCACGAAATACACATGTTACTCTGTGAGATGAATTAACAGAACACTAAGTCGTTTCTCAGAAAGCTTCTTTCCAGATTTCATCTGAGGATATTTCCTTTTTCACCATAGCCCTCTATGGGCTTTCAAATATGACTTTGCCAATTCCACAAGAACTGTCTTAGCGAAAGGCTTCTTGAGGGGAAAGCTGTAACTCTGTGAGATGATTTTACAGAACACAAAGAAGTTTCTCAGAAAGCATCTTTCTCTTGGTTATCGGAGGATATTTCCTTTGGCCCTATAGTCTTCAAAGGGATCCGAAATATCTGTTCTCAGATTTCACAGAAATAAGGCTAGCAAAGAGATCCACGAAATACACATGTAACTCTGTGAGATGAATTCACAGAACACTAAGCAGTTTCTCAGAAAGCTTCTTTCCAGATTTCATCTGAGGATATTTCCTTTTTCACCATAGCCCTCTATGGGCTTTCAAATATCACTTTGCCAATTCCACAAAAACTGTCTTAGCGAAAGGCTTCTTGAAGGGAAAGCTGTAACTCTGTGAGATGATTTTACAGAACACAAAGAAGTTTCTCAGAAAGCCTCTTTCTCTTGGTTATCGGAGGATATTTCCTTTGGCCCTATAGTCTTCAAAGGGATCCGAAATATCTGTTCTCAGATTTCACAGAAATAAGGCTAGCAAAGAGATCCACGAAATACACATGTAACTCTGTGAGATGAATTAACAGAACTCTAAGCAGTTTCTCAGAAAGCGTCTTATCAGATTTCATCTGAGGATATTTCCTTTTTCAGCATAGCCCTCTATGGGCTTCCAAATATCACTTTGCCAATTTCACAAGAACTCTCTTAGCGAAAGGCTTCTTGAGGGGAAAGCTGTAACTCTGTGAGATGATTTCACAGAACAGAAAGAAGTTTCTCAGAAAGCTTCTTTCTCTTTGTTATCGGAGGATATTTCCTTTGGCCCTATAGTCTTCAAAGGGATCCGAAATATCTGTTCTCAGATTCCACAGAAATAAGGCTAGCAAAGAGATCCACGAAATACAGATGTAACTCTGTGAGATGAATTAACAGAACACTAAGCAGTTTCTCAGAAATCTTCTTTCCATATTTCATCTGAGGTTATTTCCTTTTTCACCATAGCCCTCTATGGGCTTCCAAATATCACTTTGCCAATTCCACAAGAACTGTCTTAGCGAAAGGCTTCTTGAGGGGAAAGCTGTAACTCTGTGAGATGATTTCGCAGAACACAAAGAAGTTTCTCAGAAAGCTTCTTTAACTTTGTTATCGGAGGATATTTCCTTTGGCCCTATAGTCTTCAAAGGGATCCGAAGTATCTGTTCTCAGATTCCACAGAAATAAGGCTAGCAAAGAGATCCACGAAATACAGATATAACTCTGTGAGTGGAAGTCACACATCACAGAGCAGTTTCTCAGAAAGCTTCTTTCCAGATTTCTTCTGAGGATATTTCCTTTTTCACCATAGCCCTCTATGGGCTTCCAATTATCACTTTGCCAATTCCACAAGAACTGTCTTAGCGAAAGGCTTCTTGAGGGGAAAGCTGTAACTCTGTGAGATGATTTCACAGAACACAAAGAAGTTTCTCAGAAAGCTTCTTTCTCTTTGTTATCGGAGGATATTTCCTTTGGCCCTATAGTCTTCAAAGGGATCCGAAATATCTGTTCTCAGATTCCACAGAAATAAGGCTAGCAAAGAGATCCACGAAATACAGATGTAACTCTGTGAGATGAATTAACAGAACACTAAGCAGTTTCTCAGAAAGCTTCTTTCCAGATTTCATCTGAGGATATTTCCTTTTTCACCATAGCCCTCTATGGGCTTTCAAATATCACTTTGCCAATTCCACAAGAACTGTCTTAGCGAAAGGCTTCTTGAGGGGAAAGCTGTAACTCTGTGAGATGATTTTACAGAACACAAAGAAGTTTCTCAGAAAGCCTCTTTCTCTTGGTTATCGTAGGATATTTCCTTTGGCCCTCTAGTCTTCAAAGGGATCCGAAATATCTGTTCTCAGATTTCACAGAAATAAGTCTAGCAAAGAGATCCACGAAATACACATGTAACTCTGTGAGATGAATTAACAGAACTCTAAGCAGTTTCTCAGAAAGCGTCTTATCAGATTTCATCTGAGGATATTTCCTTTTTCACCATAGCCCTCTATGGGCTTCCAAATGTCACTTTGCCAATTTCACAAGAATTCTCTTAGCGAAAGGCTTCTTGAGGGGAAAGCTGTAACTCTGTGAGATGATTTCACAGAACACAAAGAAGTTTCTCAGAAAGCTTCTTTCTCTTTGTTATCGGAGGATATTTCCTTTGGCCCTATAGTCTTCAAAGGGATCCGAAATATCTGTTCTCAGATTCCACAGAAATAAGGCTAGCAAAGAGATCCACGAAATACATATGTTACTCTGTGAGAAGAATTAACAGAACACTAAGTCGTTTCTCAGAAAGCTTCTTTCCAGATTTCATCTGAGGATATTTCCTTTTTCACCATAGCCCTCTATGGGCTTGCAAATATCACTTTGCCAATTCCACAAGAACTGTCTTAGCGAAAGGCTTCTGGAGGGGAAAGCTGTAACTCTGTGAGATGATTTCACAGAACACAAAGAAGTTTCTCAGAAAGTTTCTTTCTCTTTGTTATCGGAGGATATTTCCTTTGGCCCTATAGTATTCAAAGGGATCCGAAATATCTGTTCTCAGATTCCACAGAAATAAGGCTAGCAAAGAGGTCCACGAAATACACATGTAACTCTGTGAGTGGAAGTCACACATCACAGAGCAGTTTCTCAGAAAGCTTCTTTCCAGATTTCCTCTGAGGATATTTCCTTTTTCACCATAGCCCTCTATGGGCTTCCAAATATCACTTTGCCAATTCCACAAGAACTGTCTTAGCGAAAGGCTTCTTGAGGGGAAAGCTGTAACTCTGTGAGATGATTTCACAGAACACAATGAAGTTTCTCAGAAAGCTTCTTTCTCTTTGTTATCGGAGGATATTTCCTTTGGCCCTATAGTCTTCAACGGGATTCGAAATATCTGATCTCAGATTCCACAGAAATAAGTCTAGCAAAGAGATCCACAAAATACAGATGTAACTCTGTGAGATGAATTAACAGAACACTAAGCAGTTTCTCAGAAAGCTTCTTTCCAGATTTCATCTGAGGATATTTCCTTTTTCAGCACAGCCCTCTATGGGCTTCCAAATATCACTTTGCCAATTCCACAAGAACTGTCTTAGCGAAAGGCTTCTTGAGGGGAAAGCTGTAACTCTGTGAGATGATTTCACAGAACACAAAGAAGTTTCTCAGAAAGCTTCTTTCTCTTTGTTATCGGAGGATATTTCCTTTGGCCCTATAGTCTTCAAAGGGATCCGAAATATCTGTTCTCAGATTACACAGAAATAAGGCTAACAAAGAGATCCTCGAAATACAGATGTAACTCTGTGAGATGAATTAACAGAACACTAAGCAGTTTCTCAGAAAGCTTCTTTCCAGATTTCATCTGAGGATATTTCCTTTTTCACCATAGTCCTCTAAGGGCTTCCAAATATCACTTTGCCTATTCCCCAAGAACTGTCTTAGCGAAAGGCTTCTTGAGGGGAAAGCTGTAACTCTGTGAGATGATTTCACAGAACACAAAGAAGTTTCTCAGAAAGCTTCTTTCTCTTTGTTATCGGAGGATATTTCCTTTGGCCCTATAGTCTTCAAAGGGATCCGAAATATCTGTTCTCAGATTCCACAGAATTAAGGCTAGCAAAGAGATCCACGACATACAGATGTAACTCTGTGAGATGAATTCACAGAACACTAAGCAGTTTCTCAGAAAGCTTCTTTCCAGATTTCATCTGAGGATATTTCCTTTTTCACCATAGCCCTCTATGGGCTTCCAAATATCACTTTGCCAATTCCACAAGAACTGTCTTAGCGAAAGGCTTCTTGAGGGGAAAGCTGTAACTCTGTGAGATGATTTCACAGAACACAAAGAAGTTTCTCAGAAAGCTTCTTTCTCTTTGTTATCGGAGGATATTTCCTTTGGCCCTATAGTCTTCAAAGGGATCCGAAATATCTGTTCTCAGATTCCACAGAAATAAGGCTAGCAAAGAGGTCCACGAAATACACATGTAACTCTGTGAGATGAATTAACAGAACACTAAATCATTTCTCAGAAAGCTTCTTTCCAGATTTCATCTGAGGATATTTCCTTTTTCACCATAGCCCTCTATGGGCTTCCAAATATCACTTTGCCAATTCCACAAGAACTGTCTTAGCGAAAGGCTTCTTGAGGGGAAAGCTGTAACTCTGTGAGATGATTTCACAGAACACAAAGAAGTTTCTCAGAAAGGTTCTTTCTCTTTGTTATCGTAGGATATTTTCTTTGGCCCTATAGTCTTCAAAGGGATCCGAAATATCTGTTCTCAGATTCCACAGAAATAAGGCTAGCAAAGAGATCCACGACATACAGATGTAACTCTGTGAGATGAATTCACAGAACACTAAGCAGTTTCTCAGAAAGCTTCTTTCCAGATTTCATCTGAGGATATTTCCTTTTTCACCATAGCCCTCTATGGGCTTCCAAATATCACTTTGCCAATTCCACAAGAACTGTCTTAGCGAAAGGCTTCTTGAGGGGAAAGCTGTAACTCTGTGAGATGATTTCACAGAACACAAAGAAGTTTCTCAGAAAGCTTCTTTCTCTTTGTTATCGGAGGATATTTCCTTTGGCCCTATAGTCTTCAAAGGGATCCGAAATATCTGTTCTCAGATTCCACAGAAATAAGGCTATCAAAGAGGTCCACGAAATACACATGTTACTCTGTGAGATGAATTAACAGAACACTAAGTCGTTTCTCAGAAAGCTTCTTTCCAGATTTCATCTGAGGATATTTCCTTTTTCACCATAGCCCTCTATGGGCTTGCAAATATCACTTTACCAATTCCACAAGAACTGTCTTAGCGAAAGGCTTCTTGAGGGGAAAGCTGTAACTCTGTGAGATGATTTCACAGAACACAAAGAAGTTTCTCTGAAAGTTTCTTTCTCTTTGTTATCGGAGGATATTTCCTTTGGCCCTATAGTATTCAAAGGGATCCGAAATATCTGTTCTCAGATTCCAGAGAAATAAGGCTAGCAAAGAGGTCCACTAAATACAGATGTAACTCTGTGAGTGGAAGTCACACATCACAGAGCAGTTTCTCAGAAAGCTTCTTTCCAGATTTCTTCTGAGGATATTTCCTTTTTCACCATAGCCCTCTATGGGCTTCCAAATATCACTTTGCCAATTCCACAAGAACTGTCTTAGCGAAAGGCTTCTTGAGGGGAAAGCTGAAACTCTGTGAGATGATTTCACAGAACACAAAGAAGTTTCTCAGAAAGGTTCTTTCTCTTTGTTATCGGAGGATATTTCCTTTGGCCCTATAGTCTTCAAAGGGATTCGAAATATCTGATCTCAGTTTCCACAGAAATAAGTCTAGCAAAGAGATCCACAAAATACAGACGTAACTCTGTGAGGTGAATTAACAGAACACTAAGCAGTTTCTCAGAAAGCTTCTTTCCAGATTTCATCTGAGGGTATTTCCTTTTTCACCATAGCCCTCTATGGGCTTCCAAATATCACTTTGCCAATTCCACAAGAACTGTCTTAGCGAAAGGCTTCTTGAGGGGAAAGCTGTAACTCTGTGAGATGATTTCACAGAACACAAAGAACTTTCTCAGAAAGCTTCTTTCTCTTTGTTATCGGAGGATATTTCCTTTGGCCCTATAGTCTTCAAAGCGATCCGAAATATCTGTTCTCAGATTCCACAGAAATAAGGCTAACAAAGAGATCCTCGAAATACAGATGTAACTCTGTGAGATGAATTAACAGAACACTAAGCAGTTTCTCAGAAAGCTTCTTTCCAGATTTCATCTGAGGATATTTCCTTTTTCACCATAGTCCTCTAAGGGCTTCCAAATATCACTTTGCCTATTCCCCAAGAACTGTCTTAGCGAAAGGCTTCTTGAGGGGAAAGCTGTAACTCTGTGAGATGATTTCACAGAACACATAGAAGTTTCTCAGAAAGGTTCTTCTCTATCTTATCGGAGGATATCTCCTTTGGCCCTATAGTCTTCAAAGGGATCCGAAATATCTGTTCTCAGATTCCACAGAAATAAGGCTAGCAAAGAGATCCACGACATACAGATGTAACTCTGTGAGATGAATTCACAGAACACTAAGCAGTTTCTCAGAAAGCTTCTTTCCAGATTTCATCTGAGGATATTTCCTTTTTCACCATAGCCCTCTATGGGCTTCCAAATATCACTTTGCCAATTCCACAAGAACTGTCTTAGCGAAAGGCTTCTTGAGGGGAAAGCTGTAACTCTGTGAGATGATTTCACAGAACACAAAGAAGTTTCTCAGAAAGCTTCTTTCTCTTTGTTATCGGAGGATATTTCCTTTGGCCCTATAGTCTTCAAAGGGATCCGAAATATCTGTTCTCAGATTCCACAGAAATAAGGCTAGCAAAGAGATCCACGAAATACACATGTAACTCTGTGAGATGAATTCACAGAACACTAAGTCGTTTCTCAGAAAGCATCTTTCCGGATTTCATCTGAGGATATTTCCTTTTTCACCATAGCCCTCTATGGGCTTCCAAATATCACTTTGCCAATTCCACAAGAACTGTCTTAGCGAAAGGCTTCTTGAGGGGAAAGCTGTAACTCTTTGAGATGATTTCACAAAACACAAAGAAGTTTCTCAGAAAGCTTCTTTCTCTTTGTTATCGTAGGATATTTCCTTTGGCCCTATAGTCTTCAAAGGGATCCGAAATATCTGTTCTCAGATTCCACAGAAATAAGGCTAGCAAAGAGATCCACGAAATACAGATGTAACTCTGTGAGTGGAAGTCACACATCACAGAGCAGTTTCTCAGAAAGCTTCTTTCCAGATTTCTTCTGAGGATATTTCCTTTTTCACCATAGCCCTCTATGGGCTTCCAAATATCACTTTGCCAATTCCACAAGAACTGTCTTAGCGAAAGGCTTCTTGAGGGGAAAGCTGTAACTCTGTGAGATGATTTCACAGAACACAAAGAAGTTTCTCAGAAAGGTTCTTTCTCTTTGTTATCGGAGGATATTTCCTTTGGCCCTATAGTCTTCAAAGGGATTCGAAATATCTGATCTCAGATTCCACAGAAATAAGGCTAGCAAAGAGATCCACGAAATACAGATGTAACTCTGTGAGATGAATTAACAGAACACTAAGCAGTTTCTCAGAAAGCTTCTTTCCAGATTTCATCTGAGGATATTTCCTTTTTCACCATAGCCCTCTATGGGCTTCCAAATATCACTTTGCCAATTCCACAAGAACTGTCTTAGCGAAAGGCTTCTTGAGGGGAAAGCTGTAACTCTGTGAGATGATTTCACAGAACAGAAAGAAGTTTCTCAGAAAGCTTCTTTCTCTTTGTTATTGGAGGATATTTCCTTTGGCCCTATAGTCTTCAAAGGGATCCGAAATATCTGTTCTCAGATTCCACAGAAATAAGGCTAGCAAAGAGATCCACGAAATACACATGTAACTCTGTGAGATGAATTAACAGAACACTAAGTCGTTTCTCAGAAAGCTTCTTTCCAGATTTCATCTGAGGATATTTCCTTTTTCACCATAGCCCTCTATGGGCTTCCAAATATCACTTTGCCAATTCCACAAGAACTGTCTTAGCGAAAGGCTTCTTGAGGGGAAAGCTGTAACTCTGTGAGATGATTTTACAGAACACAAAGAAGTTTCTCAGAAAGCCTCTTTCTCTTGGTTATCGGAGGATATTTCCTTTGGCCCTATAGTCTTCAAAGGGATCCGAAATATCTGTTCTCAGATTTCACAGAAATAAGGCTAGCAAAGAGATCCACGAAATACACATGTAACTCTGTGAGATGAATTAACAGAACTCTAAGCAGTTTCTCAGAAAGCGTCTTATCAGATTTCATCTGAGGATATTTCCTTTTTCACCATAGACCTCTATGGGCTTCCAAATATCACTTTGCCAATTTCACAAGAACTCTCTTAGCGAAAGGCTTCTTGAGGGGAAAGCTGTAACTCTGTGAGATGATTTCACAGAACAGAAAGAAGTTTCTCAGAAAGCTTCTTTCTCTTTGTTATCGGAGGATATTTCCTTTGGCCCTATAGTCTTCAAAGGGATCCGAAATATCTGTTCTCAGATTCCACAGAAATAAGGCTAGCAAAGAGATCCACGAAATACAGATGTAACTCTGTGAGATGAATTAACAGAACACTAAGCAGTTTCTCAGAAATCTTCTTTCCATATTTCATCTGAGGTTATTTCCTTTTTCACCATAGCCCTCTATGGGCTTCCAAATATCACTTTGCCAATTCCACAAGAACTGTCTTAGCGAAAGGCTTCTTGAGGGGAAAGCTGTAACTCTGTGAGATGATTTTACAGAACACAAAGAAGTTTCTCAGAAAGCCTCTTTCTCTTGGTTATCGGAGGATATTTCCTTTGGCCCTATAGTCTTCAAAGGGATCCGAAATATCTGTTCTCAGATTTCACAGAAATAAGGCTAGCAAAGAGATCCACGAAATACACATGTAACTCTGTGAGATGAATTAACAGAACTCTAAGCAGTTTCTCAAAGCGTCTTATCAGATTTCATCTGAGGATATTTCCTTTTTCACCATAGCCCTCTATGGGCTTCCAAATATCACTTTGCCAATTTCACAAGAACTCTCTTAGCGAAAGGCTTCTTGAGGGGAAAGCTGTAACTCTGTGAGATGATTTCACAGAACAGAAAGAAGTTTCTCAGAAAGCTTCTTTCTCTTTGTTATCGGAGGATATTTCCTTTGGCCCTATAGTCTTCAAAGGGATCCGAAATATCTGTTCTCAGATTCCACAGAAATAAGGCTAGCAAAGAGATCCACGAAATACAGATGTAACTCTGTGAGATGAATTAACAGAACACTAAGCAGTTTCTCAGAAATCTTCTTTCCATATTTCATCTGAGGTTATTTCCTTTTTCACCATAGCCCTCTATGGGCTTCCAAATATCACTTTGCCAATTCCACAAGAACTGTCTTAGCGAAAGGCTTCTTGAGGGGAAAGCTGTAACTCTGTGAGATGATTTCGCAGAACACAAAGAAGTTTCTCAGAAAGCTTCTTTAACTTTGTTATCGGAGGATATTTCCTTTGGCCCTATAGTCTTCAAAGGGATCCGAAGTATCTGTTCTCAGATTCCACAGAAATAAGGCTAGCAAAGAGATCCACGAAATACAGATATAACTCTGTGAGTGGAAGTCACACATCACAGAGCAGTTTCTCAGAAAGCTTCTTTCCAGATTTCTTCTGAGGATATTTCCTTTTTCACCATAGCCCTCTATGGGCTTCCAATTATCACTTTGCCAATTCCACAAGAACTGTCTTAGCGAAAGGCTTCTTGAGGGGAAAGCTGTAACTCTGTGAGATGATTTCACAGAACACAAAGAAGTTTCTCAGAAAGCTTCTTTCTCTTTGTTATCGGAGGATATTTCCTTTGGCCCTATAGTCTTCAAAGGGATCCGAAATATCTGTTCTCAGATTCCACAGAAATAAGGCTAGCAAAGAGGTCCACGAAATACACATGTAACTCTGTGAGATGAATTAACAGAACACTAAGTCATTTCTCAGAAAGCTTCTTTCCAGATTTCATCTGAGGATATTTCCTTTTTCACCATAGCCCTCTATGGGCTTCCAAATATCACTTTGCCAATTCCACAAGAACTGTCTTAGCGAAAGGCTTCTTGAGGGGAAAGCTGTAACTCTGTGAGATGATTTCACAGAACACAAAGAAGTTTCTCAGAAAGGTTCTTTCTCTTTGTTATCGTAGGATATTTTCTTTGGCCCTATAGTCTTCAAAGGGATCCGAAATATCTGTTCTCAGATTCCACAGAAATAAGGCTAGCAAAGAGATCCACGACATACAGATGTAACTCTGTGAGATGAATTCACAGAACACTAAGCAGTTTCTCAGAAAGCTTCTTTCCAGATTTCATCTGAGGATATTTCCTTTTTCACCATAGCCCTCTATGGGCTTCCAAATATCACTTTGCCAATTCCACAAGAACTGTCTTAGCGAAAGGCTTCTTGAGGGGAAAGCTGTAACTCTGTGAGATGATTTCACAGAACACAAAGAAATTTCTCAGAAAGCTTCTTTCTCTTTGTTATCGGAGGATATTTCCTTTGGCCCTATAGTCTTCAAAGGGATCCGAAATATCTGTTCTCAGATTCCACAGAAATAAGGCTATCAAAGAGGTCCACGAAATACACATGTTACTCTGTGAGATGAATTAACAGAACACTAAGTCGTTTCTCAGAAAGCTTCTTTCCAGATTTCATCTGAGGATATTTCCTTTTTCACCATAGCCCTCTATGGGCTTGCAAATATCACTTTGCCAATTCCACAAGAACTGTCTTAGCGAAAGGCTTCTTGAGGGGAAAGCTGTAACTCTGTGAGATGATTTCACAGAACACAAAGAAGTTTCTCTGAAAGTTTCTTTCTCTTTGTTATCGGAGGATATTTCCTTTGGCCCTATAGTATTCAAAGGGATCCGAAATATCTGTTCTCAGATTCCAGAGAAATAAGGCTAACAAAGAGGTCCACTAAATACAGATGTAACTCTGTGAGTGGAAGTCACACATCACAAAGCAGTTTCTCAGAAAGCTTCTTTCCAGATTTCTTCTGAGGATATTTCCTTTTTCACCATAGCCCTCTATGGGCTTCCAAATATCACTTTGCCAATTCCACAAGAACTGTCTTAGCGAAAGGCTTCTTGAGGGGAAAGCTGAAACTCTGTGAGATGATTTCACAGAACACAAAGAAGTTTCTCAGAAAGGTTCTTTCTCTTTGTTATCGGAGGATATTTCCTTTGGCCCTATAGTCTTCAAAGGGATTCGAAATATCTGATCTCAGATTCCACAGAAATAAGTCTAGCAAAGAGATCCACAAAATACAGATGTAACTCTGTGAGATGAATTAACAGAACACTAAGCAGTTTCTCAGAAAGCTTCTTTCCAGATTTCATCTGAGGGTATTTCCTTTTTCACCATAGCCCTCTATGGGCTTCCAAATATCACTTTGCCAATTCCACAAGAACTGTCTTAGCGAAAGGCTTATTGAGGGGAAAGCTGTAACTCTGTGAGATGATTTCACAGAACACAAAGAACTTTCTCAGAAAGCTTCTTTCTCTTTGTTATCGGAGGATATTTCCTTTGGCCCTATAGTCTTCAAAGGGATCCGAAATATCTGTTCTCAGATTCCACAGAAATAAGGCTAACAAAGAGATCCTCGAAATACAGATGTAACTCTGTGAGATGAATTAACAGAACACTAAGCAGTTTCTCAGAAAGCTTCTTTCCAGATTTCATCTGAGGATATTTCCTTTTTCACCATAGTCCTCTAAGGGCTTCCAAATATCATTTTGCCTATTCCCCAAGAACTGTCTTAGCGAAAGGCTTCTTGAGGGGAAAGCTGTAACTCTGTGAGATGATTTCACAGAACACATAGAAGTTTCTCAGAAAGGTTCTTCTCTTTCTTATCGGAGGATATCTCCTTTGGCCCTATAGTCTTCAAAGGGATCCGAAATATCTGTTCTCAGATTCCACAGAAATAAGGCTAGCAAAGAGATCCACGACATACAGATGTAACTCTGTGAGATGAATTCACAGAACACTAAGCAGTTTCTCAGAAAGCTTCTTTCCAGATTTCATCTGAGGATATTTCCTTTTTCACCATAGCCCTCTATGGGCTTCCAAATATCACTTTGCCAATTCCACAAGAACTGTCTTAGCGAAAGGCTTCTTGAGGGGAAAGCTGTAACTCTGTGAGATGATTTCACAGAACACAAAGAAGTTTCTCAGAAAGCTTCTTTCTCTTTGTTATCGGAGGATATTTCCTTTGGCCCTATAGTCTTCAAAGGGATCCGAAATATCTGTTCTCAGATTCCACAGAAATAAGGCTAGCAAAGAGATCCACGAAATACACATGTAACTCTGTGAGATGAATTCACAGAACACTAAGTCGTTTCTCAGAAAGCATCTTTCCGGATTTCATCTGAGGATATTTCCTTTTTCACCATAGCCCTCTATGGGCTTCCAAATATCACTTTGCCAATTCCACAAGAACTGTCTTAGCGAAAGGCTTCTTGAGGGGAAAGCTGTAACTCTTTGAGATGATTTCACAAAACACAAAGAAGTTTCTCAGAAAGCTTCTTTCTCTTTGTTATCGTAGGATATTTCCTTTGGCCCTATAGTCTTCAAAGGGATCCGAAATATCTGTTCTCAGATTCCACAGAAATAAGGCTAGCAAAGAGATCCACGAAATACAGATGTAACTCTGTGAGTGGAAGTCACACATCACAGAGCAGTTTCTCAGAAAGCTTCTTTCCAGATTTCTTCTGAGGATATTTCCTTTTTCACCATAGCCCTCTATGGGCTTCCAAATATCACTTTGCCAATTCCACAAGAACTGTCTTAGCGAAAGGCTTCTTGAGGGGAAAGCTGTAACTCTGTGAGATGATTTCACAGAACACAAAGAAGTTTCTCAGAAAGGTTCTTTCTCTTTGTTATCGGAGGATATTTCCTTTGGCCCTATAGTCTTCAAAGGGATTCGAAATATCTGATCTCAGATTCCACAGAAATAAGGCTAGCAAAGAGATCCACGAAATACAGATGTAACTCTGTGAGATGAATTAACAGAACACTAAGCAGTTTCTCAGAAAGCTTCTTTCCAGATTTCATCTGAGGATATTTCCTTTTTCACCATAGCCCTCTATGGGCTTCCAAATATCACTTTGCCAATTCCACAAGAACTGTCTTAGCGAAAGGCTTCTTGAGGGGAAAGCTGTAACTCTGTGAGATGATTTCACAGAACAGAAAGAAGTTTCTCAGAAAGCTTCTTTCTCTTTGTTATCGGAGGATATTTCCTTTGGCCCTATAGTCTTCAAAGGGATCCGAAATATCTGTTCTCAGATTCCACAGAAATAAGGCTAGCAAAGAGATCCACGAAATACACATGTAACTCTGTGAGATGAATTAACAGAACACTAAGTCGTTTCTCAGAAAGCTTCTTTCCAGATTTCATCTGAGGATATTTCCTTTTTCACCATAGCCCTCTATGGGCTTCCAAATATCACTTTGCCAATTCCACAAGAACTGTCTTAGCGAAAGGCTTCTTGAGGGGAAAGCTGTAACTCTGTGAGATGATTTCACAGAACACAAAGAAGTTTCTCAGAAAGGTTCTTTCTCTTTGTTATCGTAGGATATTTCCTTTGGCCCTATAGTCTTCAAAGGGATCCGAAATATCTGTTCTCAGATTCCACAGAAATAAGGCTAGCAAAGAGATCCACGAAATACAGATGTAACTCTGTGAGTGGAAGTCACACATCACAGAGCAGTTTCTCAGAAAGCTTCTTTCCAGATTTCTTCTGAGGATATTTCCTTTTTCACCATAGCCCTCTATCGCTTCCAAATATCACTTTGCCAATTCCACAAGAACTGTCTTAGCGAAAGGCTTCTTGAGGGGAAAGCTGTAACTCTGTGAGATGATTTCACAGAACACAAAGAAGTTTCTCAGAAAGGTTCTTTCTCTTTGTTATCGGAGGATATTTCCTTTGGCCGTATAGTCTTCAAAGGTATTCGAAATATCTGATCTCAGATTCCACAGAAATAAGGCTAGCAAAGAGATCCACGAAATACAGATGTAACTCTGTGAGATGAATTAGCAGAACACTAAGCAGTTTCTCAGAAAGCTTCTTTCCAGATTTCATCTGAGGATATTTCCTTTTTCACCATAGCCCTCTATGGGCTTCCAAATATCACTTTGCCAATTCCACAAGAACTGTCTTAGCGAAAGGCTTCTTGAGGGGAAAGCTGTAACTCTGTGAGATGATTTCACAGAACACAAAGAACTTTCTCAGAAAGCTTCTTTCTCTTTGTTATCGGAGGATATTTCCTTTGGCCCTATAGTCTTCAAAGGGATCCGAAATATCTGTTCTCAGATTCCACAGAAATAAGGCTAGCAAAGAGATCCTCGAAATACAGATGTAACTCTGTGAGATGAATTAACAGAACACTAAGCAGTTTCTCAGAAAGCTTCTTTCCAGATTTCATCTGAGGATATTTCCTTTTTCACCATAGCCCTCTAAGGGCTTCCAAATATCACTTTGCCTATTCCACAAGAACTGTCTTAGCGAAAGGCTTCTTGAGGGGAAAGCTGTAACTCTGTGAGATGATTTCACGGAACACAAAGAAGTTTCTCAGAAAGGTTCTTTCTCTTTGTTATCGGAGGATATCTCCTTTGGCCCTATAGTCTTCAAAGGGATCCGAAATATCTGGTCTCAGATTCCACAGAAATAAGGCTAGCAAAGAGATCCACGAAATACAGATGTAACTCTGTGAGTGGGAGTCACACATCACAGAGCAGTTTCACAGAAAGCTTCTTTCCAGATTTCTTCTGAGGATATTTCCTTTTTCACCATAGCCCTCTATGGGCTTCCAAATATCACTTTGCCAATTCCACAAGAACTGTTTTAGCAAAAGGCTTCTTGAGGGGAAAGCTGTAACACTGTGAGATGATTTCACAGAACACAAAGAAGTTTCTCAGAAAACTTCTTTCTCTTTGTTATCGGAGGATATTTCCTTTGGCCCTATAGTCTTCAAAGGGATCCGAAATATCTGTTCTCAGATTCCACAGAAATAAGGCTAGCAAAGAGATCCACGAAATACAGATGTAACTCTGTGAGTGGAAGTCACACATCACAGAGCAGTTTCTCAGAAAGCTTCTTTCCAGATTTCTTCTGAGGATATTTCCTTTTTCACCATAGCCCTCTATGGGCTTCCAAATATCACTTTGCCAATTCCACAAGAACTGTCTTAGCGAAAGGCTTCTTGAGGGGAAAGCTGTAACTCTGTGAGATGATTTCACAGAACACAAAGAACTTTCTCAGAAAGCTTCTTTCTCTTTGTTATCGGAGGATATTTCCTTTGGCCCTATAGTCTTCAAAGGGATCCGAAATATCTGTTCTCAGATTCCACAGAAATAAGGCTAGCAAAGAGATCCACGAAATACAGATGTAACACTGTGAGATGAATTTACAGAACACTAAGCAGTTTCTCAGAAAGCTTCTTTCCAGATTTCATCTGAGGATATTTCCTTTTTCACCATAGCCCTCTATGGGCTTCCAAATATCACTTTGCCAATTCCACAAGAACTGTCTTAGCGAAAGGCTTCTTGAGGGGAAAGCTGTAACTCTGTGAGATGATTTCACAGAACACAAAGAAGTTTCTCAGAAAGCTTCTTTCTCTTTTTATCGGAGGATATTTCCTTTTGCCCTATAGTCTTCAAAGGGATCCGAAATATCTGTTCTCAGATTCCACAGAAATAAGGCTAGCAAAGAGATCCACGAAATACACATGTAACTCTGTGAGATGAATTAACAGAACACTAAGCAGTTTCTCAGAAAGCTTCTTTCCAGATTTCATCTGAGGATATTTCCTTTTTCACCATAGCCTTCTAGGGGTTGCAAATATCACTTTGCCAATTCCACAAGAACTGTCTTAGGGAAAGGCTTCTTGAGGGGAAAGCTGTAACTCTGTGAGATGATTTCACAGAACACAAAGAAGTTTCTCAGAAATCTTCTTTCTCTTTGTTATCGCAGGATATTTCCTTTGGCCCTATAGTCTTCAAAGGGATCCGAAATATCTGTTCTCAGATTCCACAGAAATAAGGCTAGCAAAGTGATCCACGAAATACAGATGTAACTCAGTGAGTAGAAGTCACACATCACAGAGCAGTTTCTCAGAAAGCTTCTTTCCAGATTTCTTCTGAGGATATTTCCCTTTTCACCATAGCCCTCTATGGGCTTCCAAATATCACTTTGCCAATTCCACAAGAACTGTCTTAGCGAAAGGCATCTTGAGGGGAAAGCTGTAACTCTGTGAGATGATTTCACAGAACACACAGAAGTTTCTCAGAAAGCTTCTTTCTCTTTGTTATCGTAGGATATTTCCTTTGGCCCTATAGTCTTCAAAGGGATCCGAAATATCTGTTCTCAGATTCCACAGAAATAAGGCTAGCAAAGAGATCAACGAAATACAGATGTAACTCTGTGAGTGGAAGTCACACATCACAGAGCAGTTTCTCAGAAAGCTTCTTTCCAGATTTCATCTGAGGATATTTCCTTTTTCACCATAGCCCTCTAAGGGCTTCCAAATGTCACTTTGCCAATTCCACAAGAACTGTCTTAGCGAAAGGCTTCTTGAGCGGAAAGCTGTAACTCTGTGAGATGATTTCACAGGACACAAAGAATTTTCTCAGAAAGCTTCTTTCTCTTTGTTATCGGAGGATATTTCCTTTGGCCCTATAGTCTTCAAAGGGATCCGAAATATCTGTTCTCAGATTCCACAGAAATAAGGCTAGCAAAGAGATCCACGAAATACAGATGTAACTCTGTGAGATAAATTAACAGAACAGTAAGCAGTTTCTCAGAAAGCTTCTTTCCAAATTTCATCTGAGGATATTTCCTTTTTCACCATAGCCTCTATGGGCTTCCAAATATCACTTTGCCAATTCCACAAGAACTGTCTTAGCGAAAGGCTTCTTGGGGGAAAGCTGTAACTCTGTGAGATGATTTCACAGAACACAAAGAAGTTTCTCAGAAAGCTTCTTTCTCTTTGTTATCGGAGGATATTTCCATTGGCCCTATAGTCTTCAAAGGGATCCGAAATATCTTTTCTCAGATTCCACAGAAATAAGGCTAGCAAAGAGATCCACGAAATACAGATGTAACTCTGTGAGATGAATTAACAGAACACTAAGCAGTTTCTCGAAAGCTTCTTTCCGGATTTCATCTGAGGATATTTCCTTTTTCACCATAGCCCTCTATGGGCTTGCAAATATCACTTTGCCAATTCCACAAGAACTATCTTAGCGAAAGGCTTCTTGAGGGGAATGCTGTAACTCTGTGAGATGATTTCACAGAACACAAAGAAGTTTCTCAGAAAGCTTCTTTCTCTTTGTTATCGGAGTATATTTCCTTTGGCCCTCTAGTCTTCAAAGGGATCCGAAATATCTGTTCTCAGATTCCACAGAAATAATGCTAGCAAAGAGATCCACGAAATACAGATGCAACTCTGTGAGATGAATTCACAGAACACTAAGCAGTTTCTCAGAAAGCTTCTTTCCAGATTTCATCTGAGGATATTTCCTTTTTCACCATAGCCCTCTATGGGCTTCCAAATATCACTTTGGCAATTCCACAAGAACAGGCATAGCGAAAGTCTTCTTGAGGGGAAAGCTGTAACTCTGTGAGATGATTTCACAGAACACAAAGAAGTTTCTCAGAAAGCTTTTTTCTCTATGATATCGGACGATATTTCCTTTGGCCATATAGTCTTCAAAGGGATCCGAAATATCTGTTCTCAGATTCCACAGAAATAAGGCTAGCAAAGAGATCCACGAAATACAGATGTAACTCTGTGAGTGGAAGTCACACATCACAGAGCAGTTTCTCAGAAAGCTTCTTTCCAGATTTCATCTGAGGATATTTCCTTTTTCACCATAGTCCTCTAAGGGCTTCCAAATATCACTTTGCCTATTCCCCAAGAACTGTCTTAGCGAAAGGCTTCTTGAGGGGAAAGCTGTAACTCTGTGAGATGATTTCACAGAACACAAAGAAGTTTCTCAGAAAGGTTCTTTCTCTTTCTTATCGGAGGATATCTCCTTTGGCCCTATAGTCTTCAAAGGGATCCGAAATATCTGTTCTCAGATTCCACAGAAATAAGGCTAGCAAAGAGATCCACGACATACAGATGTAACTCTGTGAGTGGAAGTCACACATCACAGAGCAGTTTCTCAGAAAGCTTCTTTCCAGATTTCATCTGAGGATATTTCCTTTTTCACCATAGCCCTCTATGGGCTTCCAAATATCACTTTGCCAATTCCACAAGAAGTGTCTTAGCGAAAGGCTTCTTGAGGGGAAAGCTGTAACTCTGTGAGATGATTTCACAGAACACAAAGAAGTTTCTCAGAAAGCTTCTTTCTCTTTGTTATCGGAGGATATTTCCTTTGGCCCTATAGTCTTCAAAGGGATCCGAAATATCTGTTCTCAGATTCCACAGAAATAAGGCTAGCAAAGAGATCCACGAAATACACATGTAACTCTGTGAGATGAATTCACAGAACACTAAGTCGTTTCTCAGAAAGCATCTTTCCGGATTTCATCTGAGGATATTTCCTTTTTCACCATAGCCCTCTATGGGCTTCCAAATATCACTTTGCCAATTCCACAAGAACTGTCTTAGCGAAAGGCTTCTTGAGGGGAAAGCTGTAACTCTTTGAGATGATTTCACAAAACACAAAGAAGTTTCTCAGAAAGCTTCTTTCTCTTTGTTATCGTAGGATATTTCCTTTGGCCCTATAGTCTTCAAAGGGATCCGAAATATCTGTTCTCAGATTCCACAGAAATAAGGCTAGCAAAGAGATCCACGAAATACAGATGTAACTCTGTGAGTGGAAGTCACACATCACAGAGCAGTTTCTCAGAAAGCTTCTTTCCAGATTTCATCTGAGGATATTTCCTTTTTCACCATAGCCCTCTAAGGGCTTCCAAATATCACTTTGCCAATTCCACAAGAACTGTCTTAGCGAAAGGCTCCTTGAGCGGAAAGGTGTAACTCTGTGAGATGATTTCACAGGACACAAAGAAGTTTCTCAGAAAGCTTCTTTCTCTTTGTTATCGGAGGATATTTCCTTTGGCCCTATAGTCTTCAAAGGGATCCGAAATATCTGTTCTCAGATTCCACAGAAATAAGGCTAGCAAAGAGATCCACGAAATGCAGATGTAACTCTGTGAGATAAATGAACAGAACACTAAGCAGTTTCTCAGAAAGCTTCTTTCCAGATTTCATCTGAGGATATTTCCTTTTTCACCATAGCCCTCTTTGGGCTTCCAAATATCACTTTGCCAATTCCACAAGAACTGTCTTAGCGAAAGGCTTCTTGAGGGGAAAGCTGTAACTCTGTAAGATGATTTCACAGAACACAAAGAAGTTTCTCAGAAAGCTTCTTTCTCTTTGTTATCGGAGGATATTTCCTTTGGCCCTATAGTCTTCAAAGGGATCCGAAATATCTGTTCTCAGATTCCACAGAAATAAGGCTAGCAAAGAGATCCACGAAATACACATGTAACTCTGTGAGATGAATTAACAGAACACTAAGCAGTTTCTCAGAAAGCTTCTTTCCAGATTTCATCTGAGGATATTTCCTTTTTCACCATAGCCCTCTAGGGGTTGCAAATATCACTTTGCCAATTCCACAAGAACTGTCTTAGCGAAAGGCTTCTTGAGGGGAAAGCTGTAACTCTGTGAGATGATTTCACGGAACACAAAGAAGTTTCTCAGAAAGCTTCTTTCTCTTTGTTATCGGAGGATATTTCCTTTGGCCCTACAGTCTTCAAAGGGATCCGAAATATCTGTTCTCATATTCCACAGAAATAAGGCTAACAAAGAGATCCACGAAACACACATGTAACTCTGTGAGATGAATTAACAGAACACTAAGCAGTTTCTCAGAAAGCTTCTTTCCGGATTTCATCTGAGGATATTTCCTTTTTCACCTTAGCCCTCTATGGGCTACCAAATATCACTTTGCCAATTCCACAAGAACTGTCTTACCGAAAGGCTTCTTGAGGGGAAAGCTGTTACTCTGTGAGATGATTTCACAGAACACAAAGAAGTTTTTCAGAAAGCTTCTTTCTCTTTGTTATCGGAGTATATTTCCTTTGGCCCTATAGTCTTCAAAGGGATCCGAAATATCTGTTCTCAGATTCCACAGAAATAAGGCTAGCAAAGAGATCCACGAAATACAGATGTAACTCTGTGAGTGGAAGTCACACATCACAGAGCAGTTTCTCAGAAAGCTTCTTTCCAGATTTCATCTGAGGATATTTCCTTTTTCACCATAGAACTCTAAGGGCTTCCAAATATCACTTTGCCAATTCCACAAGAACTGTCTTAGCGAAAGGCTTCTTGAGGGGAAAGCTGCAACTCTGTGAGATGATTTCACAGAACACAAAGAAGTTTCTCAGAAAGCTTCTTTCTCTTTGTTATCGGAGGATATTTCCTTTGGCCCTATAGTCTTCAAAGGGATCCGAAATATCTGTTCTCAGATTCCACAGAAATAAGGCTAGCAAAGAGATCCACGAAATACAGATGTAACTCTGTGAGATGAATTAACAGAACACTAAGCAGTTTCTCAGAAAGCTTCTTTCCAGATTTCATCTGAGGATATTTCCTTTTTCACCATAGCCCTCTATGGGCTTCCAAATATCACTTTGCCAATTCCACAAGAACTGTCTTAGCGAAAGGCTTCTTGGGGGAAAGCTGTAACTCTGTGAGATGATTTCACAGAACACAAAGAAGTTTCTCAGAAAGCTTCTTTCCCTTTGTTATGGGAGGATATTTCCTTTGGCCCTATAGTCTTCAAAGGGATCCGAAATATCTGTTCTCAGATTCCACAGAAATAAGGCTAGCAAAGAGATCCACGAAATACACATGTAACTCTGTGCGAAAAATTAACAGAACACTAAGCAGTTTCTCAGAAAGCTTCTTTCCAGATTTCATCTGAGGATATTTCCTTTTTCACAATAGCCCTCTAGGGGTTGCAAATATCACTTTGCCAATTCCACAAGAACTGTCTTAGCGAAAGGCTTCTTGAGGGGAAAGCTGTAACTCTGTGAGATGATTTCACAGAACACAAAGAAGTTTATCAGAAAGCTTCTTTCTCTTTGTTATCGGAGGACATTTCCTTTGCCCCTATAGTCTTCAAATGGATCCGAAATATCTGTACTGAGATTCCACAGAAATAAGGCTAGCAAAGAGATCAAGAATTACAGATGTAACTCTGTGAGATGAATTAACAGAACACTAAGCAGTTTCTCAGAAAGCTTCTTTCCAGATTTCATCAGAGGATATTTCCTTTTTCACCATAGCCCTCTATGAGCTTCCAAATATCACTTTGCCAATACCACAAGAACTGTCTTAGCGAAAGGCTTCTTGAGGGGAAAGCTGTAACTCTTTGAGATGATTTCACAAAACACAAAGAAGTTTCTCAGAAAGCTTCTTTCTCTTTGTTATCGTAGGATACTTCCTTTGGCCCTATAGACTTCAAAGGGATCCGAAATATCTCTTCTCAGATTCCACAGAAATAAGGCTAGCAAAGAGATCCACGAAATACAGATGTAACTCTGTGAGTGGAAGTCACACATCACAGAGCAGTTTCTCAGAAAGCTTCTTTCCAGATTTCATCTGAGGATATTTCCTTTTTCACCATAGCCCTCTAAGGGCTTCCAAATATCACTTTGCCAATTCCACAAGAACTGTCTTAGCGAAAGGCTCCTTGAGCGGAAAGGTGTAACTCTGTGAGATGATTTCACAGGACACAAAGAAGTTTCTCAGAAAGCTTCTTTCTCTTTGTTATCGGAGGATATTTCCTTTGGCCCTATAGTCTTCAAAGGGATCAGAAATATCTGTTCTCAGATTCCACAGAAATAAGGCTAGCAAAGAGATCCACGAAATGCAGATGTAACTCTGTGAGATAAATGAACAGAACACTAAGCAGTTTCTCAGAAAGCTTCTTTCCAGATTTCATCTGAGGATATTTCCTTTTTCACCATAGCCCTCTTTGGGCTTCCAAATATCACTTTGCCAATTCCACAAGAACTGTCTTAGCGAAAGGCTTCTTGAGGGGAAAGCTGTAACTCTGTAAGATGATTTCACAGAACACAAAGAAGTTTCTCAGAAAGCTTCTTTCTCTTTGTTATCGGAGGATATTTCCTTTGGCCCTATAGTCTTCAAAGGGATCCGAAATATCTGTTCTCAGATTCCACAGAAATAAGGCTAGCAAAGAGATCCACGAAATACACATGTAACTCTGTGAGATGAATTAACAGAACACTAAGCAGTTTCTCAGAAAGCTTCTTTCCAGATTTCATCTGAGGATATTTCCTTTTTCACCATAGCCCTCTAGGGGTTGCAAATATCACTTTGCCAATTCCACAAGAACTGTCTTAGCGAAAGGCTTCTTGAGGGGAAAGCTGTAACTCTGTGAGATGATTTCACGGAACACAAAGAAGTTTCTCAGAAAGCTTCTTTCTCTTTGTTATCGGAGGATATTTCCTTTGGCCCTACAGTCTTCAAAGGGATCCGAAATATCTGTTCTCATATTCCACAGAAATAAGGCTAACAAAGAGATCCACGAAACACACATGTAACTCTGTGAGATGAATTAACAGAACACTAAGCAGTTTCTCAGAAAGCTTCTTTCCGGATTTCATCTGAGGATATTTCCTTTTTCACCTTAGCCCTCTATGGGCTACCAAATATCACTTTGCCAATTCCACAAGAACTGTCTTACCGAAAGGCTTCTTGAGGGGAAAGCTGTTACTCTGTGAGATGATTTCACAGAACACAAAGAAGTTTTTCAGAAAGCTTCTTTCTCTTTGTTATCGGAGTATATTTCCTTTGGCCCTATAGTCTTCAAAGGGATCCGAAATATCTGTTCTCAGATTCCACAGAAATAAGGCTAGCAAAGAGATCCACGAAATACAGATGTAACTCTGTGAGTGGAAGTCACACATCACAGAGCAGTTTCTCAGAAAGCTTCTTTCCAGATTTCATCTGAGGATATTTCCTTTTTCACCATAGAACTCTAAGGGCTTCCAAATATCACTTTGCCAATTCCACAAGAACTGTCTTAGCGAAAGGCTTCTTGAGGGGAAAGCTGCAACTCTGTGAGATGATTTCACAGAACACAAAGAAGTTTCTCAGAAAGCTTCTTTCTCTTTGTTATCGGAGGATATTTCCTTTGGCCCTATAGTCTTCAAAGGGATCCGAAATATCTGTTCTCAGATTCCACAGAAATAAGGCTAGCAAAGAGATCCACGAAATACAGATGTAACTCTGTGAGATGAATTAACAGAACACTAAGCAGTTTCTCAGAAAGCTTCTTTCCAGATTTCATCTGAGGATATTTCCTTTTTCACCATAGCCCTCTATGGGCTTCCAAATATCACTTTGCCAATTCCACAAGAACTGTCTTAGCGAAAGGCTTCTTGGGGGAAAGCTGTAACTCTGTGAGATGATTTCACAGAACACAAAGAAGTTTCTCAGAAAGCTTCTTTCCCTTTGTTATGGGAGGATATTTCCTTTGGCCCTATAGTCTTCAAAGGGATCCGAAATATCTGTTCTCAGATTCCACAGAAATAAGGCTAGCAAAGAGATCCACGAAATACACATGTAACTCTGTGCGAAAAATTAACAGAACACTAAGCAGTTTCTCAGAAAGCTTCTTTCCAGATTTCATCTGAGGATATTTCCTTTTTCACAATAGCCCTCTAGGGGTTGCAAATATCACTTTGCCAATTCCACAAGAACTGTCTTAGCGAAAGGCTTCTTAAGGGGAAAGCTGTAACTCTGTGAGATGATTTCACAGAACACAAAGAAGTTTATCAGAAAGCTTCTTTCTCTTTGTTATCGGAGGACATTTCCTTTGCCCCTATAGTCTTCAAATGGATCCGAAATATCTGTTCTGAGATTCCACAGAAATAAGGCTAGCAAAGAGATCAAGAATTACAGATGTAACTCTGTGAGATGAATTAACAGAACACTAAGCAGTTTCTCAGAAAGCTTCTTTCCAGATTTCATCAGAGGATATTTCCTTTTTCACCATAGCCCTCTATGAGCTTCCAAATATCACTTTGCCAATACCACAAGAACTGTCTTAGCGAAAGGCTTCTTGAGGGGAAAGCTGTAACTCTGTGAGATGATTTCACAGAACACAAAGAAGTTTCTCAGAAAGCTTCTTTCTCTTTGTTATCGCAGGATATTTCCTTTGGCCCTAGAGTCTTCAAAGGGATCCGAAATATCTGTTCTCAGATTCCACAGAAATAAGGCTAGCAAAGTGATCCACGAAATACAGATGTAACTCAGTGAGTGGAAGTCACACATCACAGAGGAGTTTCTCAGAAAGCTTCTTTCCAGATTTCTTCTGAGGATATTTCCCTTTTCACCATAGCCCTCTATGGGCTTCCAAATATCACTTTGCCAATTCCACAAGAACTGTCTTAGCGAAAGGCTTCTTGAGGGGAAAGCTGTAACTCTGTGAGATGATTTCACAGAACACAAAGAAGTTTCTCAGAAAGCTTCTTTCTCTTTGTTATCGGAGGATATTTCCTTTGGCCCTATAGTCTTCAAAGGGATCCGAAATATCTGTTCTCAGATTCCACAGAAATAAGGCTAGCAAAGAGATCCACGAAATACAGATGTAACTCTGTGAGTGGAAGTCACACATCACAGAGCAGTTTCTCAGAAAGCTTCTTTCCAGATTTCATCTGAGGATATTTCCTTTTTCACCATAGCCCTCTAAGGGCTTCCAAATATCACTTTGCCAATTCCACAAGAACTGTCTTAGCGAAAGGCTCCTTGAGCGGAAAGGTGTAACTCTGTGAGATGATTTCACAGGACACAAAGAAGTTTCTCAGAAAGCTTCTTTCTCTTTGTTATCGGAGGATATTTCCTTTGGCCCTATAGTCTTCAAAGGGATCAGAAATATCTGTTCTCAGATTCCACAGAAATAAGGCTAGCAAAGAGATCCACGAAATGCAGATGTAACTCTGTGAGATAAATGAACAGAACACTAAGCAGTTTCTCAGAAAGCTTCTTTCCAGATTTCATCTGAGGATATTTCCTTTTTCACCATAGCCCTCTTTGGGCTTCCAAATATCACTTTGCCAATTCCACAAGAACTGTCTTAGCGAAAGGCTTCTTGAGGGGAAAGCTGTAACTCTGTAAGATGATTTCACAGAACACAAAGAAGTTTCTCAGAAAGCTTCTTTCTCTTTGTTATCGGAGGATATTTCCTTTGGCCCTATAGTCTTCAAAGGGATCCGAAATATCTGTTCTCAGATTCCACAGAAATAAGGCTAGCAAAGAGATCCACGAAATACACATGTAACTCTGTGAGATGAATTAACAGAACACTAAGCAGTTTCTCAGAAAGCTTCTTTCCAGATTTCATCTGAGGATATTTCCTTTTTCACCATAGCCCTCTAGGGGTTGCAAATATCACTTTGCCAATTCCACAAGAACTGTCTTAGCGAAAGGCTTCTTGAGGGGAAAGCTGTAACTCTGTGAGATGATTTCACGGAACACAAAGAAGTTTCTCAGAAAGCTTCTTTCTCTTTGTTATCGGAGGATATTTCCTTTGGCCCTACAGTCTTCAAAGGGATCCGAAATATCTGTTCTCATATTCCACAGAAATAAGGCTAACAAAGAGATCCACGAAACACACATGTAACTCTGTGAGATGAATTAACAGAACACTAAGCAGTTTCTCAGAAAGCTTCTTTCCGGATTTCATCTGAGGATATTTCCTTTTTCACCTTAGCCCTCTATGGGCTACCAAATATCACTTTGCCAATTCCACAAGAACTGTCTTACCGAAAGGCTTCTTGAGGGGAAAGCTGTTACTCTGTGAGATGATTTCACAGAACACAAAGAAGTTTTTCAGAAAGCTTCTTTCTCTTTGTTATCGGAGTATATTTCCTTTGGCCCTATAGTCTTCAAAGGGATCCGAAATATCTGTTCTCAGATTCCACAGAAATAAGGCTAGCAAAGAGATCCACGAAATACAGATGTAACTCTGTGAGTGGAAGTCACACATCACAGAGCAGTTTCTCAGAAAGCTTCTTTCCAGATTTCATCTGAGGATATTTCCTTTTTCACCATAGAACTCTAAGGGCTTCCAAATATCACTTTGCCAATTCCACAAGAACTGTCTTAGCGAAAGGCTTCTTGAGGGGAAAGCTGCAACTCTGTGAGATGATTTCACAGAACACAAAGAAGTTTCTCAGAAAGCTTCTTTCTCTTTGTTATCGGAGGATATTTCCTTTGGCCCTATAGTCTTCAAAGGGATCCGAAATATCTGTTCTCAGATTCCACAGAAATAAGGCTAGCAAAGAGATCCACGAAATACAGATGTAACTCTGTGAGATGAATTAACAGAACACTAAGCAGTTTCTCAGAAAGCTTCTTTCCAGATTTCATCTGAGGATATTTCCTTTTTCACCATAGCCCTCTATGGGCTTCCAAATATCACTTTGCCAATTCCACAAGAACTGTCTTAGCGAAAGGCTTCTTGGGGGAAAGCTGTAACTCTGTGAGATGATTTCACAGAACACAAAGAAGTTTCTCAGAAAGCTTCTTTCCCTTTGTTATGGGAGGATATTTCCTTTGGCCCTATAGTCTTCAAAGGGATCCGAAATATCTGTTCTCAGATTCCACAGAAATAAGGCTAGCAAAGAGATCCACGAAATACACATGTAACTCTGTGCGAAAAATTAACAGAACACTAAGCAGTTTCTCAGAAAGCTTCTTTCCAGATTTCATCTGAGGATATTTCCTTTTTCACAATAGCCCTCTAGGGGTTGCAAATATCACTTTGCCAATTCCACAAGAACTGTCTTAGCGAAAGGCTTCTTGAGGGGAAAGCTGTAACTCTGTGAGATGATTTCACAGAACACAAAGAAGTTTATCAGAAAGCTTCTTTCTCTTTGTTATCGGAGGACATTTCCTTTGCCCCTATAGTCTTCAAATGGATCCGAAATATCTGTACTGAGATTCCACAGAAATAAGGCTAGCAAAGAGATCAAGAATTACAGATGTAACTCTGTGAGATGAATTAACAGAACACTAAGCAGTTTCTCAGAAAGCTTCTTTCCAGATTTCATCAGAGGATATTTCCTTTTTCACCATAGCCCTCTATGAGCTTCCAAATATCACTTTGCCAATACCACAAGAACTGTCTTAGCGAAAGGCTTCTTGAGGGGAAAGCTGTAACTCTGTGAGATGATTTCACAGAACACAAAGAAGTTTCTCAGAAAGCTTCTTTCTCTTTGTTATCGCAGGATATTTCCTTTGGCCCTAGAGTCTTCAAAGGGATCCGAAATATCTGTTCTCAGATTCCACAGAAATAAGGCTAGCAAAGTGATCCACGAAATACAGATGTAACTCAGTGAGTGGAAGTCACACATCACAGAGGAGTTTCTCAGAAAGCTTCTTTCCAGATTTCTTCTGAGGATATTTCCCTTTTCACCATAGCCCTCTATGGGCTTCCAAATATCACTTTGCCAATTCCACAAGAACTGTCTTAGCGAAAGGCTTCTTGAGGGGAAAGCTGTAACTCTGTGAGATGATTTCACAGAACACAAAGAAGTTTCTCAGAAAGCTTCTTTCTCTTTGTTATCGGAGGATATTTCCTTTGGCCCTATAGTCTTCAAAGGGATCCGAAATATCTGTTCTCAGATTCCACAGAAATAAGGCTAGCAAAGAGATCCACGAAATACAGATGTAACTCTGTGAGTGGAAGTCACACATCACAGAGCAGTTTCTCAGAAAGCTTCTTTCCAGATTTCATCTGAGGATATTTCCTTTTTCACCATAGAACTCTAAGGGCTTCCAAATATCACTTTGCCAATTCCACAAGAACTGTCTTAGCGAAAGGATTCTTGAGCGGAAAGCTGTAACTCTGTGAGATGATATCACAGAACACAAAGAAGTTTCTCAGAAAGCTTCTTTCTCTTTGTTATCGGAGGATATTTCCTTTGGCCCTACAGTCTTCAAAGGGATCCGAAATATCTGTTCTCAGATTCCACAGAAATAAGGCTAACAAACAGATCCACGAAACACACATGTAACTCTGTGAGATGAATTAACAGAACACTAAGCAGTTTCTCAGAAAGCTTCTTTCCAGATTTCATCTGAGGATATTTCCTTTTTCACCATAGCCCTCTATGGGCTACCAAATATCACTTTGCCAATTCCACAAGAACTGTCTTACCGAAAGGCTTCTTGAGGGGAAAGCTGTAACTCTGTGAGATGATTTCACAGAACACAAAGAAGTTTCTCAGAAAGCTTCTTTCTCTTTGTTATCGGAGTATATTTCCTTTTGCCCTATAGTCTTCAAAGGGATCCGAAATATCTGTTCTCAGATTCCACAGAAATAAGTCTAGCAAAGAGATCCACGAAATATAGATGTAACTTTGTGAGTGGAAGTCACACATCACAGAGCAGTTTCTCAGAAAGCTTCTTTCCAGATTTCATCTGAGGATATTTCCTTTTTCACCATAGCCCTCTAAGGGCTTCCAAATATCACTTTGCCAATTCCACAAGAACTGTCTTAGCGAAAGGCTTCTTGAGGGGAAAGCTGTAACTCTGTGAGATGATTTCACAGGACACAAAGAAGTTTCTCAGAAAGCTTCTTTCTCTTTGTTAACGGAGGATATTTCCTTTGGCCCTATAGTCTTCAAAGGGATCCGAAATATCTGTTCTCAGATTCCACAGAAATAAGGCTAACAAAGAGATCCACGAAATGCAGATGTAACTCTGTGAGATAAATGAACAGAACACTAAGCAGTTTCTAAGAAAGCTTCTTTCCAGATTTCATCTGAGGATATTTCCTTTTTCACCATAGCCCTCTATGGGCTTCCAAATATCACTTTGCCAATTCCACAAGAACTGTCTTAGCGAAAGGCTTCTTGAGGGGAAAGCTGTAACTCTGTGAGATGATTTCACAGAACACAAAGAAGTTTCTCAGAAAGCTTCTTTCTCTTTCTTATCGGAGGATATTTCCTTTGGCCCTATAGTCTTCAAAGGGATCCGAAATATCTGTTCTCAGATTCCACAGAAATAAGGCTAGCAAAGAGATCCACGAAATACACATGTAACTCTGTGAGATGAATTAACAGAACACTAAGCAGTTTCTCAGAAAGCTTCTTTCCAGATTTCATCTGAGGATATTTCCTTTTTCACCCTAGCCCTCTAGGGGTTGCAAATATCACTTTGCCAATTCCACAAGAACTGTCTTAGCGAAAGGCTTCTTGAGGGGAAAGCTGTAACTCTGTGAGATGATTTCACGGAACACAAAGAAGTTTCTCAGAAAGCTTCTTTCTCTTTGTTATCGGAGGATATTTCCTTTGGCCCTACAGTCTTCAAAGGGATCCGAAATATCTGTTCTCAGATTCCACAGAAATAAGGCTAACAAAGAGATCCACGAAACACACATGTAACTCTGTGAGATGAATTAACAGAACACTAAGCTGTTTCTCAGAAAGCTTCTTTCCGGATTTCATCTGAGGATATTTCCTTTTTCACCTTAGCCCTCTATGGGCTACCAAATATCACTTTGCCAATTCCACAAGAACTGTCTTACCGAAAGGCTTCTTGAGGGGAAAGCTGTAACTCTGTGAGATGATTTCACAGAACACAAAGAAGTTTTTCAGAAAGCTTCTTTCTCTTTGTTATCGGAGTATATTTCCTTTGGCCCTATAGTCTTCAAAGGGATCCGAAATATCTGTTCTCAGATTCCACAGAAATAAGACTAGCAAAGAGATCCACGAAATACAGATGTAACTCTGTGAGTGGAAGTCACACATCACAGAGCAGTTTCTCAGAAAGCTTCTTTCCAGATTTCATCTGAGGATATTTCCTTTTTCACCATAGAACTCTAAGGGCTTCCAAATATCACTTTGCCAATTCCTCAAGAACTGTCTTAGCGAAAGGCTTCTTGAGGGGAAAGCTGTAACTCTGTGAGATGATTTCACAGAACACAAAGAAGTTTCTCAGAAAGCTTCTTTCTCTTTGTTATCGGAGGATATTTCCTTTGGCCCTATAGTCTTCAAAGGGATCCGAAATATCTGTTCTCAGATTCCACAGAAATAAGGCTAGCAAAGAGATCCACGAAATACAGATGTAACTCTGTGAGATGAATTAACAGAACACTAAGCAGTTTCTCAGAAAGCTTCTTTCCAGATTTCATCTGAGGATATTTCCTTTTTCACCATAGCCCTCTATGGGCTTCCAAATATCACTTTGCCAATTCCACAAGAACTGTCTTAGCGAAAGGCTTCTTGGGGGAAAGCTGTAACTCTGTGAGATGATTTCACAGAACACAAAGAAGTTTCTCAGAAAGCTTCTTTCCCTTTGTTATGGGAGTATATTTCCTTTGGCCCTATAGTCTTCAAAGGGATCCGAAATATCTGTTCTCAGATTCCACAGAAATAAGGCTAGCAAAGAGATCCACGAAATACACATGTAACTCTGTGCGAAAAATTAACAGAACACTAAGCAGTTTCTCAGAAAGCTTCTTTCCAGATTTCATCTGAGGATATTTCCTTTTTCACAATAGCCCTCTAGGGGTTGCAAATATCACTTTGCCAATTCCACAAGAACTGTCTTAGCGAAAGGCTTCTTGAGGGGAAAGCTGTAACTCTGTGAGATGATTTCACAGAACACAAAGAAGTTTATCAGAAAGCTTCTTTCTCTTTGTTATCGGAGGATATTTCCTTTGCCCCTATAGTCTTCAAATGGATCCGAAATATCTGTTCTGAGATTCCACAAAAATAAGGCTAGCAAAGAGATCCACGAAATACAGATGTAACTCTGTGAGATGAATTCACAGAACACTAAGCAGTTTCTCCGAAAACTTCTTTCCAGATTTCATCTGAGGATATTTCCTTTTTCACCATAGCACTCTATGAGCTTCCAAATATCACTTTGCCAATACCACAAGAACTGTCTTAGCGAAAGGCTTCTTGAGGGGAAAGCTGTAACTCTGTGAGATGATTTCACAGAACACAAAGAAGTTTCTCAGAAAGCTTCTTTCTCTTTGTTATCGCAGGATATTTCCTTTGGCCCTAGAGACTTCAAAGGGATCCGAAATATCTGTTCTCAGATTCCACAGAAATAAGGCTAGCAAAGTGATCCACGAAATACAGATGTAACTCAGTGAGTGGAAGTCACACATCACAGAGGAGTTTCTCAGAAAGCTTCTTTCCAGATTTCTTCAGAGGATATTTCCCTTTTCACCATAGCCCTCTATGGGCTTCCAAATATCACTTTGCCAATTCCACAAGAACTGTCTTAGCGAAAGGCTTCTTGAGGGG
Organism: Macaca mulatta; assembly: GCF_049350105.2. NCBI lineage: Eukaryota > Metazoa > Chordata > Mammalia > Primates > Cercopithecidae > Macaca > Macaca mulatta. The sequence continues at coordinate 100,679,598 of NC_133406.1, read as the reverse complement.
AAAGCTGTAACTCTGTGAGATGATTTCACAGAACACAAAGAAGTTTCTCAGAAAGCTTCTTTCTCTTTGTTATCGGAGGATATTTCCTTTGGCCCTATAGTCTTCAAAGGGATCCGAAATATCTGTTCTCAGATTCCACAGAAATAAGGCTAGCAAAGAGATCCACGAAATACAGATGTAACTCTGTGAGTGGAAGTCACACATCACAGAGCAGTTTCTCAGAAAGCTTCTTTCCAGATTTCATCTGAGGATATTTCCTTTTTCACCATAGCCCTCTAAGGGCTTCCAAATATCACTTTGCCAATTCCACAAGAACTGTCTTAGCGAAAGGCTTCTTGAGCTGAAAGCTGTAACTCTGTGAGATGATTTCACAGGACACAAAGAATTTTCTCAGAAAGCTTCTTTCTCTTTGTTATCGGAGGATATTTCCTTTGGCCCTATAGTCTTCAAAGGGATCCGAAATATCTGTTCTCAGATTCCACAGAAATAAGGCTAGCAAAGAGATCCACGAAATACAGATGTAACTCTGTGAGATAAATTAACAGAACAGTAAGCAGTTTCTCAGAAAGCTTCTTTCCAGATTTCATCTGAGGATATTTCCTTTTTCACCATAGCCCTCTATGGGCTTCCAAATATCACTTTGCCAATTCCACAAGAACTGTCTTAGCGAAAGGCTTCTTGGGGGAAAGCTGTAACTCTGTGAGATGATTTCACAGAACACAAAGAAGTTTCTCAGAAAGCTTCTTTCTCTTTGTTATCGGAGGATATTTCCATTGGCCCTATAGTCTTCAAAGGTATCCGAAATATCTTTTCTCAGATTCCACAGAAATAAGGCTAGCAAAGAGATCCACGAAATACACATGTAACTCTGTGAGATGAATTAACAGAACACTAAGCAGTTTCTCAGAAAGCTTCTTTCCAGATTTCATCTGAGGATATTTCCTTTTTCACCACAGCCCTCTAGGGGTTGCAAATATCACTTTGCCAATTCCACAAGAACTGTCTTAGCGAAAGGCTTCTTGAGGGGAAAGGTGTAACTCTGTGAGATGATTTCACAGAACACAAAGAAGTTTCTCAGAAAGCTTCTTTCTCTTTGTTATCGGAGGATATTTCCTTTGGCCCTACAGTCTTCAAAGGGATCCGAAATATCTGTTCTCAGATTCCACAGAAATAAGGCTAGCAAAGAGATCCACGAAATACAGATGTAACTCTGTGAGATGAATTAACAGAACACTAAGCAGTTTCTCAGAAAGCTTCTTTCCGGATTTCATCTGAGGATATTTCCTTTTTCACCATAGCCCTCCATGGGCTTGCAAATATCACTTTGCCAATTCCACAAGAACTGTCTTAGCGAAAGGCTTCTTGAGGGGAAAGCTGTAACTCTGTGAGATGATTTCACAGAACACAAAGAACTTTCTCAGAAAGCTTCTTTCTCTTTGTTATCGGAGGATATTTCCTTTGGCCCTATAGTCTTCAAAGGGATCCGAAATATCTGTTCTCAGATTCCACAGAAATAATGCTAGCAAAGAGATCCACGAAATACAGATGTAACTCTGTGAGATAAATTAACAGAACAGTAAGCAGTTTCTCAGAAAGCTTCTTTCCAGATTTCATCTGAGGATATTTCCTTTTTCACCATAGCCCTCTATGGGCTTCCAAATATCACTTTGCCAATTCCACAAGAACTGTCTTAGCGAAAGGCTTCTTGGGGGAAAGCTGTAACTCTGTGAGATGATTTCACAGAACACAAAGAAGTTTCTCAGAAAGCTTCTTTCTCTTTGTTATCGGAGGATATTTCCATTGGCCCTATAGTCTTCAAAGGGATCCGAAATATCTTTTCTCAGATTCCACAGAAATAAGGCTAGCAAAGAGATCCACGAAATACACATGTAACTCTGTGAGATGAATTAACAGAACACTAAGCAGTTTCTCAGAAAGCTTCTTTCCAGATTTCATCTGAGGATATTTTCTTTTTCACCACATCCCTCTAGGGGTTGCAAATATCACTTTGCCAATTCCACAAGAACTGTCTTAGCGAAAGGCTTCTTGAGGGGAAAGGTGTAACTCTGTGAGATGATTTCACAGAACACAAAGAAGTTTCTCAGAAAGCTTCTTTCTCTTTGTTATCGGAGGATATTTCCTTTGGCCCTACAGTCTTCAAAGGGATCCGAAATATCTGTTCTCAGATTCCACAGAAATAAGGCTAGCAAAGAGATCCACGAAATACAGATGTAACTCTGTGAGATGAATTAACAGAACACTAAGCAGTTTCTCAGAAAGCTTCTTTCCGGATTTCATCTGAGGATATTTCCTTTTTCACCATAGCCCTCCATGGGCTTGCAAATATCACTTTGCCAATTCCACAAGAACTGTCTTAGCGAAAGGCTTCTTGAGGGGAAAGCTGTAACTCTGTGAGATGATTTCACAGAACACAAAGAACTTTCTGAGAAAGCTTCTTTCTCATTGTTATCGGAGGATATTTCCTTTGGCCCTATAGTCTTCAAAGGGATCCGAAATATCTGTTCTCAGATTCCACAGAAATAATGCTAGCAAAGAGATCCACGAAATACAGATGTAACTCTGTGAGATGAATTAAGAGAACACTAAGCAGTTTCTCAGAAAGCTTCTTTCCAGATTTCATCTGAGGATATTTCCTTTTTCACCATAGCCCTCTGTGGGCTTCCAAATATCACTTTGGCAATTCCACAAGAACTGTCTTAGCGAAAGTCTTCTTGAGGGGAAAGCTGTAACTCTGTGAGATGATTTCACAGAACACAAAGAAGTTTCTCAGAAAGCTTTTTTCTCTATGATATCGGACGATATTTCCTTTGGCTATATAGTCTTCAAAGGGATCCGAAATATCTGTTCTCAGATTCCACAGAAATAAGGCTAGCAAAGAGATCCACGAAATACAGATGTAACTCTGTGAGTGGAAGTCACACATCACAGAGCAGTTTCTCAGAAAGCTTCTTTCCAGATTTCATCTGAGGATATTTCCTTTTTAACCATAGCCCTCTAAGGGCTTCCAAATATCACTTTGCCAATTCCACAAGAACTGTCTTAGCGAAAGGCTTCTTGAGCGGAAAGGTGTAACTCTGTGAGATGATTTCACAGGACACAAAGAAGTTTCTCAGAAAGCTTCTTTCTCTTTGTTATCGGAGGATATTTCCTTTGGCCCTATAGTCTTCAAAGGGATCCGAAATATCTGTTCTCAGATTCCACAGAAATAAGGCTAACAAAGAGATCCACGAAATGCAGATGTAACTCTGTGAGATAAATTAACAGAACACTAAGCAGTTTCTCAGAAAGCTTCTTTCCAGGTTTCATCTGAGGATATTTCCTTTTTCACCATAGCCCTCTATGGGCTTCCAAATATCACTTTGCCAATTCCACAAGAACTGTCTTAGCGAAAGGCTTCTTGAGGGGAAAGCTGTAACTCTGTGAGATGATTTCACAGAACACAAAGAAGTTTCTCAGAAAGCTTTTTTCTCTTTGTTATCGGAGGATATTTCCTTTGGCCCTATAGTCTTCAAAGGGATCCGAAATATCTGTTCTCATATTCCACAGAAATAAGGCTAGCAAAGAGATCCACGAAATACAGATGTAACTCTGTGAGATGAATTAACAGAACACTAAGCAGTTTCTCAGAAAGCTTCTTTCCAGATTTCATCTGAGGATATTTCCTTTTTCACCATAGCCCTCTATGGGCTTCCAAATATCACTTTGCCAATTCCACAAGAACTGTCTTAGCGAAAGGCGTCTTGGGGGAAAGCTGTAACTCTGTGAGATGATTTCACAGAACACAAAGAAGTTTCTCAGAAAGCTTCTTTCCCTTTGTTATGGGAGTATATTTCCTTTGGCCCTATAGTCTTCAAAGGGATCCGAAATATCTGTTCTCAGATTCCACAGAAATAAGGCTAGCAAAGAGATCCACGAAATACACATGTAACTCTGTGCGAAAAATTAACAGAACACTAAGCAGTTTCTCAGAAAGCTTCTTTCCAGATTTCATCTGAGGATATTTCCTTTTTCACAATAGCCCTCTAGGGGTTGCAAATATCACTTTGCCAATTCCACAAGAACTGTCTTAGCGAAAGGCTTCTTGAGGGGAAAGCTGTAACTCTGTGAGATGATTTCACAGAACACAAAGAAGTTTATCAGAAAGCTTCTTTCTCTTTGTTATCGGAGGATATTTCCTTTGCCCCTATAGTCTTCAAATGGATCCGAAATATCTGTTCTGAGATTCCACAGAAATAAGGCTAGCAAAGAGATCCACGAAATACAGATGTAACTCTGTGAGATGAATTCACAGAACACTAAGCAGTTTCTCCGAAAACTTCTTTCCAGATTTCATCTGAGGATATTTCCTTTTTCACCATAGCCCTCTATGAGCTTCCAAATATCACTTTGCCAATACCACAAGAACTGTCTTAGCGAAAGGCTTCTTGAGGGGAAAGCTGTAACTCTGTGAGATGATTTCACAGAACACAAAGAAGTTTCTCAGAAAGCTTCTTTCTCTTTGTTATCGCAGGATATTTCCTTTGGCCCTAGAGACTTCAAAGGGATCCGAAATATCTGTTCTCAGATTCCACAGAAATAAGGCTAGCAAAGTGATCCACGAAATACAGATGTAACTCAGTGAGTGGAAGTCACACATCACAGAGGAGTTTCTCAGAAAGCTTCTTTCCAGATTTCTTCTGAGGATATTTCCCTTTTCACCATAGCCCTCTATGGGCTTCCAAATATCACTTTGCCAATTCCACAAGAACTGTCTTAGCGAAAGGCTTCTTGAGGGGAAAGCTGTAACTCTGTGAGATGATTTCACAGAACACAAAGAAGTTTCTCAGAAAGCTTCTTTCTCTTTGTTATCGGAGGATATTTCCTTTGGCCCTATAGTCTTCAAAGGGATCCGAAATATCTGTTCTCAGATTCCACAGAAATAAGGCTAGCAAAGAGATCCACGAAATACAGATGTAACTCTGTGAGTGGAAGTCACACATCACAGAGCAGTTTCTCAGAAAGCTTCTTTCCAGATTTAATCTGAGGATATTTCCTTTTTCACCATAGCCCTCTAAGGGCTTCCAAATATCACTTTGCCAATTCCACAAGAACTGTCTTAGCGAAAGGCTTCTTGAGCTGAAAGCTGTAACTCTGTGAGATGATTTCACAGGACACAAAGAATTTTCTCAGAAAGCTTCTTTCTCTTTGTTATCGGAGGATATTTCCTTTGGCCCTATAGTCTTCAAAGGGATCCGAAATATCTGTTCTCAGATTCCACAGAAATAAGGCTAGCAAAGAGATCCACGAAATACAGATGTAACTCTGTGAGATAAATTAACAGAACAGTAAGCAGTTTCTCAGAAAGCTTCTTTCCAGATTTCATCTGAGGATATTTCCTTTTTCACCATAGCCCTCTATGGGCTTCCAAATATCACTTTGCCAATTCCACAAGAACTGTCTTAGCGAAAGGCTTCTTGGGGGAAAGCTGTAACTCTGTGAGATGATTTCACAGAACACAAAGAAGTTTCTCAGAAAGCTTCTTTCTCTTTGTTATCGGAGGATATTTCCATTGGCCCTATAGTCTTCAAAGGGATCCGAAATATCTTTTCTCAGATTCCACAGAAATAAGGCTAGCAAAGAGATCCACGAAATACACATGTAACTCTGTGAGATGAATTAACAGAACACTAAGCAGTTTCTCAGAAAGCTTCTTTCCAGATTTCATCTGAGGATATTTCCTTTTTCACCACAGCCCTCTAGGGGTTGCAAATATCACTTTGCCAATTCCACAAGAACTGTCTTAGCGAAAGGCTTCTTGAGGGGAAAGGTGTAACTCTGTGAGATGATTTCACAGAACACAAAGAAGTTTCTCAGAAAGCTTCTTTCTCTTTGTTATCGGAGGATATTTCCTTTGGCCCTACAGTCTTCAAAGGGATCCGAAATATCTGTTCTCAGATTCCACAGAAATAAGGCTAGCAAAGAGATCCACGAAATACAGATGTAACTCTGTGAGATGAATTAACAGAACACTAAGCAGTTTCTAAGAAAGCTTCTTTCCGCATTTCATCTGAAGATATTTCCTTTTTCACCATAGCCCTCCATGGGCTTGCAAATATCACTTTGCCAATTCCACAAGAACTGTCTTAGCGAAAGGCTTCTTGAGGGGAAAGCTGTAACTCTGTGAGATGATTTCACAGAACACAAAGAACTTTCTCAGAAAGCTTCTTTCTCTTTGTTATCGGAGGATATTTCCTTTGGCCCTATAGTCTTCAAAGGGATCCGAAATATCTGTTCTCAGATTCCACAGAAATAATGCTAGCAAAGAGATCCAGGAAATACAGATGTAACTCTGTGAGATGAATTAAGAGAACACTAAGCAGTTTCTCAGAAAGCTTCTTTCCAGATTTCATCTGAGGATATTTCCTTTTTCACCATAGCCCTCTGTGGGCTTCCAAATATCACTTTGGCAATTCCACAAGAACTGTCTTAGCGAAAGTCTTCTTGAGGGGAAAGCTGTAACTCTGTGAGATGATTTCACAGAACACAAAGAAGTTTCTCAGAAAGCTTCTTTCTCTTTGTTATCGGAGGATATTTCCTTTGGCCCTACAGTCTTCAAAGGGATCCGAAATATCTGTTCTCAGATTCCACAGAAATAAGGCTAGCAAAGAGATCCACGAAATACAGATGTAACTCTGTGAGATGAATTAACAGAACACTAAGCAGTTTCTCAGAAAGCTTCTTTCCGGATTTCATCTGAGGATATTTCCTTTTTCACCATAGCCCTCCATGGGCTTGCAAATATCACTTTGCCAATTCCACAAGAACTGTCTTAGCGAAAGGCTTCTTGAGGGGAAAGCTGTAACTCTGTGAGATGATTTCACAGAACACAAAGAACTTTCTGAGAAAGCTTCTTTCTCATTGTTATCGGAGGATATTTCCTTTGGCCCTATAGTCTTCAAAGGGATCCGAAATATCTGTTCTCAGATTCCACAGAAATAATGCTAGCAAAGAGATCCACGAAATACAGATGTAACTCTGTGAGATGAATTAAGAGAACACTAAGCAGTTTCTCAGAAAGCTTCTTTCCAGATTTCATCTGAGGATATTTCCTTTTTCACCATAGCCCTCTGTGGGCTTCCAAATATCACTTTGGCAATTCCACAAGAACTGTCTTAGCGAAAGTCTTCTTGAGGGGAAAGCTGTAACTCTGTGAGATGATTTCACAGAACACAAAGAAGTTTCTCAGAAAGCTTTTTTCTCTATGATATCGGACGATATTTCCTTTGGCTATATAGTCTTCAAAGGGATCCGAAATATCTGTTCTCAGATTCCACAGAAATAAGGCTAGCAAAGAGATCCACGAAATACAGATGTAACTCTGTGAGTGGAAGTCACACATCACAGAGCAGTTTCTCAGAAAGCTTCTTTCCAGATTTCATCTGAGGATATTTCCTTTTTAACCATAGCCCTCTAAGGGCTTCCAAATATCACTTTGCCAATTCCACAAGAACTGTCTTAGCGAAAGGCTTCTTGAGCGGAAAGGTGTAACTCTGTGAGATGATTTCACAGGACACAAAGAAGTTTCTCAGAAAGCTTCTTTCTCTTTGTTATCGGAGGATATTTCCTTTGGCCCTATAGTCTTCAAAGGGATCCGAAATATCTGTTCTCAGATTCCACAGAAATAAGGCTAACAAAGAGATCCACGAAATGCAGATGTAACTCTGTGAGATAAATTAACAGAACACTAAGCAGTTTCTCAGAAAGCTTCTTTCCAGGTTTCATCTGAGGATATTTCCTTTTTCACCATAGCCCTCTATGGGCTTCCAAATATCACTTTGCCAATTCCACAAGAACTGTCTTAGCGAAAGGCTTCTTGAGGGGAAAGCTGTAACTCTGTGAGATGATTTCACAGAACACAAAGAAGTTTCTCAGAAAGCTTTTTTCTCTTTGTTATCGGAGGATATTTCCTTTGGCCCTATAGTCTTCAAAGGGATCCGAAATATCTGTTCTCATATTCCACAGAAATAAGGCTAGCAAAGAGATCCACGAAATACAGATGTAACTCTGTGAGATGAATTAACAGAACACTAAGCAGTTTCTCAGAAAGCTTCTTTCCAGATTTCATCTGAGGATATTTCCTTTTTCACCATAGCCCTCTATGGGCTTCCAAATATCACTTTGCCAATTCCACAAGAACTGTCTTAGCGAAAGGCGTCTTGGGGGAAAGCTGTAACTCTGTGAGATGATTTCACAGAACACAAAGAAGTTTCTCAGAAAGCTTCTTTCCCTTTGTTATGGGAGTATATTTCCTTTGGCCCTATAGTCTTCAAAGGGATCCGAAATATCTGTTCTCAGATTCCACAGAAATAAGGCTAGCAAAGAGATCCACGAAATACACATGTAACTCTGTGCGAAAAATTAACAGAACACTAAGCAGTTTCTCAGAAAGCTTCTTTCCAGATTTCATCTGAGGATATTTCCTTTTTCACAATAGCCCTCTAGGGGTTGCAAATATCACTTTGCCAATTCCACAAGAACTGTCTTAGCGAAAGGCTTCTTGAGGGGAAAGCTGTAACTCTGTGAGATGATTTCACAGAACACAAAGAAGTTTATCAGAAAGCTTCTTTCTCTTTGTTATCGGAGGATATTTCCTTTGCCCCTATAGTCTTCAAATGGATCCGAAATATCTGTTCTGAGATTCCACAGAAATAAGGCTAGCAAAGAGATCCACGAAATACAGATGTAACTCTGTGAGATGAATTCACAGAACACTAAGCAGTTTCTCCGAAAACTTCTTTCCAGATTTCATCTGAGGATATTTCCTTTTTCACCATAGCCCTCTATGAGCTTCCAAATATCACTTTGCCAATACCACAAGAACTGTCTTAGCGAAAGGCTTCTTGAGGGGAAAGCTGTAACTCTGTGAGATGATTTCACAGAACACAAAGAAGTTTCTCAGAAAGCTTCTTTCTCTTTGTTATCGCAGGATATTTCCTTTGGCCCTAGAGACTTCAAAGGGATCCGAAATATCTGTTCTCAGATTCCACAGAAATAAGGCTAGCAAAGTGATCCACGAAATACAGATGTAACTCAGTGAGTGGAAGTCACACATCACAGAGGAGTTTCTCAGAAAGCTTCTTTCCAGATTTCTTCTGAGGATATTTCCCTTTTCACCATAGCCCTCTATGGGCTTCCAAATATCACTTTGCCAATTCCACAAGAACTGTCTTAGCGAAAGGCTTCTTGAGGGGAAAGCTGTAACTCTGTGAGATGATTTCACAGAACACAAAGAAGTTTCTCAGAAAGCTTCTTTCTCTTTGTTATCGGAGGATATTTCCTTTGGCCCTATAGTCTTCAAAGGGATCCGAAATATCTGTTCTCAGATTCCACAGAAATAAGGCTAGCAAAGAGATCCACGAAATACAGATGTAACTCTGTGAGTGGAAGTCACACATCACAGAGCAGTTTCTCAGAAAGCTTCTTTCCAGATTTAATCTGAGGATATTTCCTTTTTCACCATAGCCCTCTAAGGGCTTCCAAATATCACTTTGCCAATTCCACAAGAACTGTCTTAGCGAAAGGCTTCTTGAGCTGAAAGCTGTAACTCTGTGAGATGATTTCACAGGACACAAAGAATTTTCTCAGAAAGCTTCTTTCTCTTTGTTATCGGAGGATATTTCCTTTGGCCCTATAGTCTTCAAAGGGATCCGAAATATCTGTTCTCAGATTCCACAGAAATAAGGCTAGCAAAGAGATCCACGAAATACAGATGTAACTCTGTGAGATAAATTAACAGAACAGTAAGCAGTTTCTCAGAAAGCTTCTTTCCAGATTTCATCTGAGGATATTTCCTTTTTCACCATAGCCCTCTATGGGCTTCCAAATATCACTTTGCCAATTCCACAAGAACTGTCTTAGCGAAAGGCTTCTTGGGGGAAAGCTGTAACTCTGTGAGATGATTTCACAGAACACAAAGAAGTTTCTCAGAAAGCTTCTTTCTCTTTGTTATCGGAGGATATTTCCATTGGCCCTATAGTCTTCAAAGGGATCCGAAATATCTGTTGTCAGATTCCACAGAAATAAGGCTAGCAAAGAGATCCACGAAATACACATGTAACTCTGTGAGATGAATTAACAGAACACTAAGCAGTTTCTCAGAAAGCTTCTTTCCAGATTTCATCTGAGGATATTTCCTTTTTCACCACAGCCCTCTAGGGGTTGCAAATATCACTTTGCCAATTCCACAAGAACTGTCTTAGCGAAAGGCTTCTTGAGGGGAAAGGTGTAACTCTGTGAGATGATTTCACAGAACACAAAGAAGTTTCTCAGAAAGCTTCTTTCTCTTTGTTATCGGAGGATATTTCCTTTGGCCCTACAGTCTTCAAAGGGATCCGAAATATCTGTTCTCAGATTCCACAGAAATAAGGCTAGCAAAGAGATCCACGAAATACAGATGTAACTCTGTGAGATGAATTAACAGAACACTAAGCAGTTTCTAAGAAAGCTTCTTTCCGCATTTCATCTGAAGATATTTCCTTTTTCACCATAGCCCTCCATGGGCTTGCAAATATCACTTTGCCAATTCCACAAGAACTGTCTTAGCGAAAGGCTTCTTGAGGGGAAAGCTGTAACTCTGTGAGATGATTTCACAGAACACAAAGAACTTTCTCAGAAAGCTTCTTTCTCTTTGTTATCGGAGGATATTTCCTTTGGCCCTATAGTCTTCAAAGGGATCCGAAATATCTGTTCTCAGATTCCACAGAAATAATGCTAGCAAAGAGATCCAGGAAATACAGATGTAACTCTGTGAGATGAATTAAGAGAACACTAAGCAGTTTCTCAGAAAGCTTCTTTCCAGATTTCATCTGAGGATATTTCCTTTTTCACCATAGCCCTCTGTGGGCTTCCAAATATCACTTTGGCAATTCCACAAGAACTGTCTTAGCGAAAGTCTTCTTGAGGGGAAAGCTGTAACTCTGTGAGATGATTTCACAGAACACAAAGAAGTTTCTCAGAAAGCTTTTTTCTCTATGATATCGGACGATATTTCCTTTGGCTATATAGTCTTCAAAGGGATCCGAAATATCTGTTCTCAGATTCCACAGAAATAAGGCTAGCAAAGAGATCCACGAAATACAGATGTAACTCTGTGAGTGGAAGTCACACATCACAGAGCAGTTTCTCAGAAAGCTTCTTTCCAGATTTCATCTGAGGATATTTCCTTTTTCACCATAGCCCTCTAAGGGCTTCCAAATATCACTTTGCCAATTCCACAAGAACTGTCTTAGCGAAAGGCTTCTTGAGGGGAAAGCTGTAACTCTGTGAGATGATTTCACAGGACACAAAGAAGTTTCTCAGAAAGCTTCTTTCTCTTTGTTATCGGAGGATATTTCCTTTGGCCCTATAGTCTTCAAAGGGATCCGAAATATCTGTTCTCAGATTCCACAGAAATAAGGCTAACAAAGAGATCCACGAAATGCAGATGTTACTCTGTGAGATAAATTAACAGAACACTAAGCAGTTTCTCAGAAAGCTTCTTTCCAGATTTCATCTGAGGATATTTCCTTTTTCACCATAGCCCTCGATGGTCTTCCAAATATCACTTTGCCAATTCCACAAGAACTGTCTTAGCGAAAGGCTTCTTGAGGGGAAAGCTGTAACTCTGTGAGATGATTTCACAGAACACAAAGAACTTTCTCAGAAAGCTTCTTTCTCTTTGTTATCGGAGGATATTTCCTTTGGCCCTATAGTCTTCAAAGGGATCCGAAATATCTGTTCTCAGATTCCACAGAAATAAGGCTAGCAAAGAGATCCACGAAATACACATGTAACTCTGTGAGATGAATTAACAGAACACTAAGCAGTTTCTCAGAAAGCTTCTTTCCAGATTTCATCTGAGGATATTTCCTTTTTCACCATAGCCCTCTAGGGGTTGCAAATATCACTTTGCCAATTCCACAAGAACTGTCTTAGCGAAAGGCTTCTTGAGGGGAAAGCTGTAACTCTGTGAGATGATTTCACAGAACACAAAGAAGTTTCTCAGAAAGCTTCTTTCTCTTTGTTATCGGAGGATATTTCCTTTGGCCCTACAGTCTTCAAAGGGATCCGAAATATCTGTTCTCAGATTCCACAGAAATAAGGCTAACAAACAGATCCACGAAACACACATGTAACTCTGTGAGATGAATTAACAGAACACTAAGCAGTTTCTCAGAAAGCTTCTTTCCGGATTTCATCTGAGGATATTTCCTTTTTCACCTTAGCCCTCTATGGGCTACCAAATATCACTTTGCCAATTCCACAAGAACTGTCTTACCGAAAGGCTTCTTGAGGGGAAAGCTGTAACTCTGTGAGATGATTTCACAGAACACAAAGAAGTTTCTCAGAAAGCTTCTTTCTCTTTGTTATCGGAGTATATTTCCTTTGGCCCTATAGTCTTCAAAGGGATCCGAAATATCTGTTCTCAGATTCCACAGAAATAAGGCTAGCAAAGAGATCCACGAAATACAGATGTAACTCTGTGAGTGGAAGTCACACATCACAGAGCAGTTTCTCAGAAAGCTTCTTTCCAGATTTCATCTGAGGATATTTCCTTTTTCACCATAGCCCTCTAAGGGCTTCCAAAGATCACTTTGCCAATTCCACAAGAACTGTCTTAGCGAAAGGCTTCTTGAGGGGAAAGCTGTAACTCTGTGAGATGATTTCACAGAACACAAAGAAGTTTCTCAGAAAGCTTCTTTCTCTTTGTTATCGGAGGATATTTCCTTTGGCCCTATAGTCTTCAAAGGGATCCGAAATATCTGTTCTCAGATTCCACAGAAATAAGGCTAGCAAAGAGATCCACGAAATACAGATGTAACTCTGTGAGATGAATTAACAGAACACTAAGCAGTTTCTCAGAAAGCTTCTTTCCAGATTTCATCTGAGGATATTTCCTTTTTCACCATAGCCCTCTATGGGCTTCCAAATATCACTTTGCCAATTCCACAAGAACTGTCTTAGCGAAAGGCTTCTTGAGGGGAAAGCTGTAACTCTGTGAGATGATTTCACAGAACACAAAGAAGTTTCTCAGAAAGCTTCTTTCTCTTTGTTATAGCAGGATATTTCCTTTGGCCCTATAGTCTTCAAAGGGATCCGAAATATCTGTTCTCTGATTCCACAGAAATAAGGCTAGCAAAGAGATCCACGAAATACAGATGTAACTCTGTGAGATGAATTAACAGAACACTAAGCAGTTTCTCAGAAAGCTTCTTTCCAGATTTCATCTGAGGATATTTCCTTTTTCACCATAGCCCTCTATGGGCTTCCAAATATCACTTTGCCAATTCCACAAGAACTGTCTTAGCGAAAGGCTTCTTGAGGGGAAAGCTGTAACTCTGTGAGATGATTTCACAGAACACAAAGAAGTTTCTCAGAAAGCTTCTTTCTCTTTGTCATCGGAGGATATTTCCTTTGGCCCGATAGTCTTCAAAGGGATCCGAAATATCTGTTCTCAGATTCCACAGAAATAAGGCTAGCAAAGAGATCCACGAAATACAGATGTAACTCTATGAGATGAATTAAGAGAACACTAAGCAGTTTCTCAGAAAGCTTCTTTCCAGATTTCATCTGAGGATATTTCCTTTTTCACCAGAGCCCTCTAAGGGCTTCCAAATACCACTTTGCCAATTCCACAAGAACTGTCTTAGCGAAAGGCTTCTTGAGGGGAAAGCTGTAACTCTGTGAGATGATTTCACAGAACACAAAGAAGTTTCTCAGAAAGCTTCTTTCTCTTTGTTATCGGAGGATATTTCCTTTGGCCCTATAGTCTTCAAAGGGATCCGAAATATCTGTTCTCAGATTCCACTGAAATAAGACTAGCAAAGAGATCCACGAAATACAGATGTAACTCTGTGAGATGAATTAACAGAACACTAAGCAGTTTCTCAGAAAGCTTCTTTCCAGATTTCATCTGAGGATATTTCCTTTTTCACCATAGCCCTCTATGGGCTTCCAAATATCACTTTGCCAATTCCACAAGAACTGTCTTAGCGAAAGGCTTCTTGAGAGGAAAGCTGTAACTCTGTGAGATGATTTCACAGAACACAAGGAAGTTTCTCAGAAAGTTTCTTTCTCTTTGTTATCGCAGGATATTTCCTTTGGCCCTATAGTCTTCAAAGGGATCCGAAATATCTGTTCTCAGATTCCACAGAAATAAGGCTAGCAAAGAGATCCACGAAATACAGATGTAACTCTGTGAGATGAATTCACAGAACACTAAGCAGTTTCTCAGAAAGCTTCTTTCCAGATTTCATCTGAGGATATTTCCTTTTTCACCATAGCCCTCTATGGGCTTCCAAATATCACTTTGCCAATTCCACAAGAACTGTCTTAGCGAAAGGCTTCTTGAGGGGAAAGCTGTAACTCTGTGAGATGATTTCACAGAACACAAAGAAGTTTCTCAGAAAGCTTCTTTCTCTTTGTTATCGGAGGATATTTCCTTTGGCCCTATAGTCTTCAAAGGGATCCGAAATATCTGTTCTCAGATTCCACAGAAATAAGGCTAGCAAAGAGATCCACGAAATACAGATGTAACTCTGTGAGGTGAATTAACAGAACACTAAGCAGTTTCTCAGAAAACTTCTTTCCAGATTTCATCTGAGGATATTTCCTTTTTCACCATAGCCCTCTATGGGCTTCCAAATATCACTTTGCCAATTCCACAAGAACTGTCTTAGCGAAAGGCTTCTTGAGGGGAAAGCTGTAACTCTGTGAGATGATTTCACAGAACACAAAGAAGTTTCTCAGAAAGCTTCTTTCTCTTTGTTATCGGAGGATATTTCCTTTGGCCCTATAGTCTTCAAAGGGATCCGAAATATCTGTTCTCAGATTCCACAGAAATAAGGCTAGCAAAGAGATCCACGACACACAGATGTAACTCTGTGAGATGAATTAACAGAACACTAAGCAGTTTCTCAGAAAGCTTCTTTCCAGATTTCATCTGAGGATATTTGCTTTTTCACCATAGCCCTCTATGGGCTTCCAAATATCACTTTGCCAATTCCACAAGAACTGTCTTAGCGAAAGGCTTCTTGAGGGGAAAGCTGTAACTCTGTGAGATGATTTCACAGAAAACAAAGAAGTTTCTCAGAAAGCTTCTTTCTCTTTGTTATAGCAGGATATTTCCTTTGGCCCTATAGTCTTCCAAGGGATCCGAAATATCTGTTCTCAGATTCCACAGAAATAAGGCTAGCAAAGAGATCCACGAAATACACATGTAACTCTGTGAGATGAATTAACAGAACACTAAGCAGTTTCTCAGAAAGCTTCTTTCCAGATTTCATCTGAGGATATTTCCTTTTTCACCATAGCCCTCTAGGGGTTGCAAATATCACTTTGCCAATTCCACAAGAACTGTCTTAGCGAAATTCTTCTTGAGGGGAAAGCTGTAACTCTGTGAGATGATTTCACAGAACACAAAGAAGTTTCTCAGAAAGCTTCTTTCTCTTTGTTATCGGAGGATATTTCCTTTGGCCCTACAGTCATCAAAGGGATCCGAAATATCTGTTCTCAGATTCCACTGAAATAAGACTAGCAAGGAGATCCACGAAATACAGATGTAACTCTGTGAGATGAATTAACAGAACACTAAGCAGTTTCTCAGAAAGCTTCTTTGCAGATTTCATCTGAGGATATTTCCTTTTTCACCATAGCCCTCTATGGGCTTCCAAATATCACTTTGCCAATTCCACAAGAACTGTCTTAGCGAAAGGCTTCTTGAGAGGAAAGCTGTAACTCTGTGAGATGATTTCACAGAACACAAGGAAGTTTCTCAGAAAGTTTCTTTCTCTTTGTTATCGCAGGATATTTCCTTTGGCCCTATAGTCTTCAAAGGGATCCGAAATATCTGTTCTCAGATTCCACAGAAATAAGGCTAGCAAAGAGATCCACGAAATACAGATGTAACTCTGTGAGATGAATTCACAGAACACTAAGCAGTTTCTCAGAAAGCTTCTTTCCAGATTTCATCTGAGGATATTTCCTTTTTCACCATAGCCCTCTATGGGCTTCCAAATATCACTTTGCCAATTCCACAAGAACTGTCTTAGCGAAAGGCTTCTTGAGGGGAAAGCTGTAACTCTGTGAGATGATTTCACAGAACACAAAGAAGTTTCTCAGAAAGCTTCTTTCTCTTTGTTATCGGAGGATATTTCCTTTGGCCCTATAGTCTTCAAAGGGATCCGAAATATCTGTTCTCAGATTCCACAGAAATAAGGCTAACAAAGAGATCCACGAAATGCAGATGTTACTCTGTGAGATAAATTAACAGAACACTAAGCAGTTTCTCAGAAAGCTTCTTTCCAGATTTCATCTGAGGATATTTCCTTTTTCACCATAGCCCTCGATGGTCTTCCAAATATCACTTTGCCAATTCCACAAGAACTGTCTTAGCGAAAGGCTTCTTGAGGGGAAAGCTGTAACTCTGTGAGATGATTTCACAGAACACAAAGAACTTTCTCAGAAAGCTTCTTTCTCTTTGTTATCGGAGGATATTTCCTTTGGCCCTATAGTCTTCAAAGGGATCCGAAATATCTGTTCTCAGATTCCACAGAAATAAGGCTAGCAAAGAGATCCACGAAATACACATGTAACTCTGTGAGATGAATTAACAGAACACTAAGCAGTTTCTCAGAAAGCTTCTTTCCAGATTTCATCTGAGGATATTTCCTTTTTCACCATAGCCCTCTAGGGGTTGCAAATATCACTTTGCCAATTCCACAAGAACTGTCTTAGCGAAAGGCTTCTTGAGGGGAAAGCTGTAACTCTGTGAGATGATTTCACAGAACACAAAGAAGTTTCTCAGAAAGCTTCTTTCTCTTTGTTATCGGAGGATATTTCCTTTGGCCCTACAGTCTTCAAAGGGATCCGAAATATCTGTTCTCAGATTCCACAGAAATAAGGCTAACAAACAGATCCACGAAACACACATGTAACTCTGTGAGATGAATTAACAGAACACTAAGCAGTTTCTCAGAAAGCTTCTTTCCGGATTTCATCTGAGGATATTTCCTTTTTCACCTTAGCCCTCTATGGGCTACCAAATATCACTTTGCCAATTCCACAAGAACTGTCTTACCGAAAGGCTTCTTGAGGGGAAAGCTGTAACTCTGTGAGATGATTTCACAGAACACAAAGAAGTTTCTCAGAAAGCTTCTTTCTCTTTGTTATCGGAGTATATTTCCTTTGGCCCTATAGTCTTCAAAGGGATCCGAAATATCTGTTCTCAGATTCCACAGAAATAAGGCTAGCAAAGAGATCCACGAAATACAGATGTAACTCTGTGAGTGGAAGTCACACATCACAGAGCAGTTTCTCAGAAAGCTTCTTTCCAGATTTCATCTGAGGATATTTCCTTTTTCACCATAGCCCTCTAAGGGCTTCCAAAGATCACTTTGCCAATTCCACAAGAACTGTCTTAGCGAAAGGCTTCTTGAGGGGAAAGCTGTAACTCTGTGAGATGATTTCACAGAACACAAAGAAGTTTCTCAGAAAGCTTCTTTCTCTTTGTTATCGGAGGATATTTCCTTTGGCCCTATAGTCTTCAAAGGGATCCGAAATATCTGTTCTCAGATTCCACAGAAATAAGGCTAGCAAAGAGATCCACGAAATACAGATGTAACTCTGTGAGATGAATTAACAGAACACTAAGCAGTTTCTCAGAAAGCTTCTTTCCAGATTTCATCTGAGGATATTTCCTTTTTCACCATAGCCCTCTATGGGCTTCCAAATATCACTTTGCCAATTCCACAAGAACTGTCTTAGCGAAAGGCTTCTTGAGGGGAAAGCTGTAACTCTGTGAGATGATTTCACAGAACACAAAGAAGTTTCTCAGAAAGCTTCTTTCTCTTTGTTATAGCAGGATATTTCCTTTGGCCCTATAGTCTTCAAAGGGATCCGAAATATCTGTTCTCTGATTCCACAGAAATAAGGCTAGCAAAGAGATCCACGAAATACAGATGTAACTCTGTGAGATGAATTAACAGAACACTAAGCAGTTTCTCAGAAAGCTTCTTTCCAGATTTCATCTGAGGATATTTCCTTTTTCACCATAGCCCTCTATGGGCTTCCAAATATCACTTTGCCAATTCCACAAGAACTGTCTTAGCGAAAGGCTTCTTGAGGGGAAAGCTGTAACTCTGTGAGATGATTTCACAGAACACAAAGAAGTTTCTCAGAAAGCTTCTTTCTCTTTGTCATCGGAGGATATTTCCTTTGGCCCGATAGTCTTCAAAGGGATCCGAAATATCTGTTCTCAGATTCCACAGAAATAAGGCTAGCAAAGAGATCCACGAAATACAGATGTAACTCTATGAGATGAATTAAGAGAACACTAAGCAGTTTCTCAGAAAGCTTCTTTCCAGATTTCATCTGAGGATATTTCCTTTTTCACCAGAGCCCTCTAAGGGCTTCCAAATACCACTTTGCCAATTCCACAAGAACTGTCTTAGCGAAAGGCTTCTTGAGGGGAAAGCTGTAACTCTGTGAGATGATTTCACAGAACACAAAGAAGTTTCTCAGAAAGCTTCTTTCTCTTTGTTATCGGAGGATATTTCCTTTGGCCCTATAGTCTTCAAAGGGATCCGAAATATCTGTTCTCAGATTCCACTGAAATAAGACTAGCAAAGAGATCCACGAAATACAGATGTAACTCTGTGAGATGAATTAACAGAACACTAAGCAGTTTCTCAGAAAGCTTCTTTCCAGATTTCATCTGAGGATATTTCCTTTTTCACCATAGCCCTCTATGGGCTTCCAAATATCACTTTGCCAATTCCACAAGAACTGTCTTAGCGAAAGGCTTCTTGAGAGGAAAGCTGTAACTCTGTGAGATGATTTCACAGAACACAAGGAAGTTTCTCAGAAAGTTTCTTTCTCTTTGTTATCGCAGGATATTTCCTTTGGCCCTATAGTCTTCAAAGGGATCCGAAATATCTGTTCTCAGATTCCACAGAAATAAGGCTAGCAAAGAGATCCACGAAATACAGATGTAACTCTGTGAGATGAATTCACAGAACACTAAGCAGTTTCTCAGAAAGCTTCTTTCCAGATTTCATCTGAGGATATTTCCTTTTTCACCATAGCCCTCTATGGGCTTCCAAATATCACTTTGCCAATTCCACAAGAACTGTCTTAGCGAAAGGCTTCTTGAGGGGAAAGCTGTAACTCTGTGAGATGATTTCACAGAACACAAAGAAGTTTCTCAGAAAGCTTCTTTCTCTTTGTTATCGGAGGATATTTCCTTTGGCCCTATAGTCTTCAAAGGGATCCGAAATATCTGTTCTCAGATTCCACAGAAATAAGGCTAGCAAAGAGATCCACGAAATACAGATGTAACTCTGTGAGGTGAATTAACAGAACACTAAGCAGTTTCTCAGAAAACTTCTTTCCAGATTTCATCTGAGGATATTTCCTTTTTCACCATAGCCCTCTATGGGCTTCCAAATATCACTTTGCCAATTCCACAAGAACTGTCTTAGCGAAAGGCTTCTTGAGGGGAAAGCTGTAACTCTGTGAGATGATTTCACAGAACACAAAGAAGTTTCTCAGAAAGCTTCTTTCTCTTTGTTATCGGAGGATATTTCCTTTGGCCCTATAGTCTTCAAAGGGATCCGAAATATCTGTTCTCAGATTCCACAGAAATAAGGCTAGCAAAGAGATCCACGACACACAGATGTAACTCTGTGAGATGAATTAACAGAACACTAAGCAGTTTCTCAGAAAGCTTCTTTCCAGATTTCATCTGAGGATATTTGCTTTTTCACCATAGCCCTCTATGGGCTTCCAAATATCACTTTGCCAATTCCACAAGAACTGTCTTAGCGAAAGGCTTCTTGAGGGGAAAGCTGTAACTCTGTGAGATGATTTCACAGAAAACAAAGAAGTTTCTCAGAAAGCTTCTTTCTCTTTGTTATAGCAGGATATTTCCTTTGGCCCTATAGTCTTCCAAGGGATCCGAAATATCTGTTCTCAGATTCCACAGAAATAAGGCTAGCAAAGAGATCCACGAAATACACATGTAACTCTGTGAGATGAATTAACAGAACACTAAGCAGTTTCTCAGAAAGCTTCTTTCCAGATTTCATCTGAGGATATTTCCTTTTTCACCATAGCCCTCTAGGGGTTGCAAATATCACTTTGCCAATTCCACAAGAACTGTCTTAGCGAAATTCTTCTTGAGGGGAAAGCTGTAACTCTGTGAGATGATTTCACAGAACACAAAGAAGTTTCTCAGAAAGCTTCTTTCTCTTTGTTATCGGAGGATATTTCCTTTGGCCCTACAGTCATCAAAGGGATCCGAAATATCTGTTCTCAGATTCCACTGAAATAAGACTAGCAAAGAGATCCACGAAATACAGATGTAACTCTGTGAGATGAATTAACAGAACACTAAGCAGTTTCTCAGAAAGCTTCTTTGCAGATTTCATCTGAGGATATTTCCTTTTTCACCATAGCCCTCTATGGGCTTCCAAATATCACTTTGCCAATTCCACAAGAACTGTCTTAGCGAAAGGCTTCTTGAGAGGAAAGCTGTAACTCTGTGAGATGATTTCACAGAACACAAGGAAGTTTCTCAGAAAGTTTCTTTCTCTTTGTTATCGCAGGATATTTCCTTTGGCCCTATAGTCTTCAAAGGGATCCGAAATATCTGTTCTCAGATTCCACAGAAATAAGGCTAGCAAAGAGATCCACGAAATACAGATGTAACTCTGTGAGATGAATTCACAGAACACTAAGCAGTTTCTCAGAAAGCTTCTTTCCAGATTTCATCTGAGGATATTTCCTTTTTCACCATAGCCCTCTATGGGCTTCCAAATATCACTTTGCCAATTCCACAAGAACTGTCTTAGCGAAAGGCTTCTTGAGGGGAAAGCTGTAACTCTGTGAGATGATTTCACAGAACACAAAGAAGTTTCTCAGAAAGCTTCTTTCTCTTTGTTATCGGAGGATATTTCCTTTGGCCCTATAGTCTTCAAAGGGATCCGAAATATCTGTTCTCAGATTCCACAGAAATAAGGCTAGCAAAGAGATCCACGAAATACAGATGTAACTCTGTGAGGTGAATTAACAGAACACTAAGCAGTTTCTCAGAAAACTTCTTTCCAGATTTCATCTGAGGATATTTCCTTTTTCACCATAGCCCTCTATGGGCTTCCAAATATCACTTTGCCAATTCCACAAGAACTGTCTTAGTGAAAGGCTTCTTGAGGGGAAAGCTGTAACTCTGTGAGATGATTTCACAGAACAAAAAGAAGTTTCTCAGAAAGCTTCTTTCTCTTTGTTATCGGAGGATATTTCCTTTGGCCCTATAGTCTTCAAAGGGATCCGAAATATCTGTTCTCAGATTCCACAGAAATAAGGCTAGCAAAGAGATCCACGAAATACACATGTAACTCTGTGAGATGAATTAACAGAACACTAAGCAGTTTCTCAGAAAGCTTCTTTCCAGATTTCATCTGAGGATATTTCCTTTTTCACCATAGCCCTCTGGGGGTTGCAAATATCACTTTGCCAATTCCACAAGAACTGTCTTAGCGAAAGGGTTCTTGAGGGGAAAGCTGTAAGTCTGTGAGATGATTTCACAGAACACAAAGAAGTTTCTCAGAAAGCTTCTTTCTCCTTGTTATCGGAGGATATTTCCTTTGGCCCTACAGTCTTCAAAGGGATCCGAAATATCTGTTCTCAGATTCCACAGAAATAAGGCTAACAAAGAGATCCACGAAACACACATGTAACTCTGTGAGATGAATTAACAGAACACTAAGCAGTTTCTCAGAAAGCTTCTTTCCGGATTTCATCTGAGGATATTTCCTTTTTCACCTTAGCCCTCTATGGGCTACCAAATATCACTTTGCCAATTCCACAAGAACTGTCTTACCGAAAGGCTTCTTGAGGGGAAAGCTGTAACTCTGTGAGATGATTTCACAGAACACAAAGAAGTTTCTCAGAAAGCTTCTTTCTCTTTGTTATCGGAGTATATTTCCTTTGGCCCTATAGTCTTCAAAGGGATCCGAAATATCTGTTCTCAGATTCCACAGAAATAATGCTAGCAAAGAGATCCACGAAATACAGATGTAACTCTGTGAGTGGAAGTCACACATCACAGAGCAGTTTCTCAGAAAGCTTCTTTCCAGATTTCATCTGAGGATATTTCCTTTTTCACCATAGCCCTCTAAGGGCTTCCAAATATCACTTTGCCAATTCCACAAGAACTGTCTTAGCGAAAGGCTTCTTGAGGGGAAAGCTGTAACTCTGTGAGATGATTTCACAGAACACAAAGAAGTTTCTCAGAAAGCTTCTTTCTCTTTGTTATCGGAGGATATTTCCTTTGGCCCTATAGTCTTCAAAGGGATCCGAAATATCTGTTCTCAGATTCCACAGAAATAAGGCTAGCAAAGAGATCCACGACACACAGATGTAACTCTGTGAGATGAATTAACAGAACACTAAGCAGTTTCTCAGAAAGCTTCTTTCCAGATTTCATCTGAGGATATTTCCTTTTTCACCATAGCCCTCTATGGGCTTCCAAATATCACTTTGCCAATTCCACAAGAACTGTCTTAGCGAAAGGCTTCTTGAGGGGAAAGCTGTAACTCTGTTAGATGATTTCACAGAAAACAAAGAAGTTTCTCAGAAAGCTTCTTTCTCTTTGTTATAGCAGGATATTTCCTTTGGCCCTATAGTCTTCCAAGGGATCCGAAATATCTGTTCTCAGATTCCACAGAAATAAGGCTAGCAAAGAGATCCACGAAATACAGATGTAACTCTGTGAGATGAATTAACAGAACACTAAGCAGTTTCTCAGAAAGCTTCTTTCCAGATTTCATCTGAGGATATTTCCTTTTTCAACATAGCCCTCTATGGGCTTCCAAATATCACTTTGCCAATTCCACAAGAACTGTCTTAGCGAAAGGCTTCTTGAGGGGAAAGCTGTAACTCTGTGAGATGATTTCACAGAACACAAAGAAGTTTCTCAGAAAGCTTCTTTCTCTTTGTTATAGCAGGATATTTCCTTTGGCCCTATAGTCTTCCAAGGGATCCGAAATATCTGTTCTCAGATTCCACAGAAATAAGGCTAGCAAAGAGATCCACGAAATACAGATGTAACTCTGTGAGATGAATTCACAGAACACTAAGCAGTTTCTCCGAAAACTTCTTTCCAGATTTCATCTGAGGATATTTCCTTTTTCACCATAGCCCTCTATGGGCTTCAAATATCACTTTGCCAGTTCCACAAGAACTGTCTTAGCGAAAGGCTTCTTGAGGGGAAAGCTGTAACTATGTGTGATGATTTCACAGATCACAAAGAAGTTTCTCAGAAAGCTTCTTTCTCTTTGTTATCAGAGGATATTTCCTTTGGCCCTATAGTCTTCAAATGGATCCGAAATATCTTTTCTCAGATTCCACAGAAATAAGGCTAGCAAAGAGATCCACGAAATACAGATGTAACTCTGTGAGTGGAAGTCTCACATCACAGAGCAGTTTCTCAGAAAGCTTCTTTGCAGATTTCATCTGAGGATATTTCCTTTTTCACCATAGCCCTCTAAGGGCTTCCAAATATCACTTTGCCAATTCCACAAGAACTGTCTTAGCGAAAGGCTTCTTGAGGGGAAAGCTTTAACTCTGTGAGATGATTTCAAAGAACACAAAGAAGTGTATCAGAAAGCTTCTTTCTATTTGTTATCGGAGGATATTTCCATTGGCCCTATAGTCTTCAAAGGGATCCGAAATATCTGTTCTCAGATTCCACAGAAATAAGGCTAGCAAAGAGATCCACGAAATACAGATGTAACTCTATGAGATGAATTAAGAGAACACTAAGCAGTTTCTCAGAAAGCTTCTTTCCAGATTTCATCTGAGGATATTTCCTTTTTCACCATAGCCCTCTATGGGCTTCCAAATATCACATTGCCAATTCCACAAGAACTGTCTTAGCGAAAGACTTCTTGAGAATAAAGCTGTAACTCTGTGAGATGATTTCACAGAACACAAGGAAGTTTTTCAGAAAGTTTCTTTCTCTTTGTTATCGGAGGATATTTCCTTTGGCCCTATAGTCTTCAAAGGGATCCGAAATATCTGTTCTCAGATTCCACAGAAATAAGGCTAGCAAAGAGATCCACGAAATACAGATGTAACTCTGTGAGATGAATTAAGAGAACACTAAGCAGTTTCTCAGAAAGCTTCTTTCCAGATTTCATCTGAGGATATTTCCTTTTTCACCATAGCCCTCTATGGGCTTCCAAATATCACTTTGCCAATTCCACAAGAACTGTCTTAGCGAAAGGCTTCTTGAGAGGAAAGCTGTAACTCTGTGAGATGATTTCACAGAACACAAAGAAGTTTCTCAGAAAGCTTCTTTCTCTTTGTTATAGCAGGATATTTCCTTTGGCCCTATAGTCTTCCAAGGGATCCGAAATATCTGTTCTCAGATTCCACAGAAATAAGGCTAGCAAAGAGATCCACGAAATACAGATGTAACTCTGTGAGTGGAAGTCACACATCACAGAGCAGTTTCTCAGAAAGCTTCTTTGCAGATTTCATCTGAGGATATTTCCTTTTTCACCATAGCCCTCTATGGGCTTCCAAATATCACTTTGCCAATTCCACAAGAACTGTCTTAGCGAAAGGCTTCTTGAGGGGAGAGCTGTAACTCTGTGAGATGATTTCGCAGAACACAAAGAAGTTTCTCAGAAAGCTTCTTTCTCTTTGTTATCGGAGGATATTTCCTTTGGCCCTATAGTCTTCAAAGGGATCCGAAATATCTGTTCTCAGATTCCACAGAAATAAGGCTAGCAAAGAGATCCACGAAATACAGATGTAACTCCGTGAGATGAATTAAGAGAACACTAAGCAGTTTCTCAGAAAGCTTCATTCCAGATTTCATCTGAGGATATTTCCTTTTTCACCATAGCCCTCTATGGGCTTCCAAATATCACATTGCCAATTCCACAAGAACTGTCTTAGCGAAAGGCTTCTTGAGAGGAAAGCTGTAACTCTGTGAGATGATTTCACAGAACACAAGGAAGTTTCTCAGAAAGTTTCTTTCTCTTTGTTATCGGAGGATATTTCCTTTGGCCCTTTAGTCTTCAAATGGATCCGAAATATCTTTTCTCAGATTCCAAAGAAATAAGGCTAGCAAAGAGATCCACGAAATACAGATGTAACTCTGTGAGTGGAAGTCTCACATCACAGAGCAGTTTCTCAGAAAGCTTCTTTGCAGATTTCATCTGAGGATATTTCCTTTTTCACCATAGCCCTCTAAGGGCTTCCAAATATCACTTTGCCAATTCCACAAGAACTGTCTTAGCGAAAGGCTTCTTGAGGGGAAAGCTTTAACTCTGTGAGATGATTTCAAAGAACACAAAGAAGTTTATCAGAAAGCTTCTTTCTATTTGTTATCGGAGGATATTTCCATTGGCCCTATAGTCTTCAAAGGGATCCGAAATATCTGTTCTCAGATTCCACAGAAATAAGGCTAGCAAAGAGATCCACGAAATACAGATGTAACTCTGTGAGATGAATTAAGAGAACACTAAGCAGTTTCTCAGAAAGCTTCTTTCCAGATTTCATCTGAGGATATTTCCTTTTTCACCATAGCCCTCTATGGGCTTCCAAATATCACATTGCCAATTCCACAAGAACTGTCTTAGCGAAAGACTTCTTGAGAATAAAGCTGTAACTCTGTGAGATGATTTCACAGAACACAAGGAAGTTTTTCAGAAAGTTTCTTTCTCTTTGTTATCGGAGGATATTTCCTTTGGCCCTATAGTCTTCAAAGGGATCCGAAATATCTGTTCTCAGATTCCACAGAAATAAGGCTAGCAAAGAGATCCACGAAATACAGATGTGACTCTGTGAGATGAATTAAGAGAACACTAAGCAGTTTCTCAGAAAGCTTCTTTCCAGATTTCATCTGAGGATATTTCCTTTTTCACCATAGCCCTCTATGGGCTTCCAAATATCACTTTGCCAATTCCACAAGAACTGTCTTAGCGAAAGGCTTCTTGAGAGGAAAGCTGTAACTCTGTGAGATGATTTCACAGAACACAAAGAAGTTTCTCAGAAAGCTTCTTTCTCTTTGTTATCTTAGTTTATTTCCTTTGGCCCTATAGTCTTCCAAGGGATCCGAAATATCTGTTCTCAGATTCCACAGAAATAAGGCTAGCAAAGAGATCCACGAAATACAGATGTAACTCTGTGAGTGGAAGTCACACATCACAGAGCAGTTTCTCAGAAAGCTTCTTTGCAGATTTCATCTGAGGATATTTCCTTTTTCACCATAGCCCTCTAAGGGCTTCCAAATATCACTTTGCCAATTCCACAAGAACTGTCTTAGCGAAAGGCTTCTTGAGGGGAAAGCTGTAACTCTGTGAGATGATTTCACAGAACACAAAGAAGTTTATTGGAAAGCTTCTTTCTCTTTGTTATCGGAGGATATTTCCTTTGGCCCTATAGACTTCAAAGGGATCCAAAATATCTGTTCTCAGATTCCACAGAAATAAGGCTAGCAAAGAGATCCACGAAACACAGATGTAACTCTGTGAGATGAATTAACAGAACACTAAGCAGTTTCTCAGAAAGCTTCTTTCCAGATTTCATCTGAGGATATTTTTTTTTTCACCATAGCCCTCTATGGGCTTCCAAATATCACTTTGCCAATTCCACAAGAACTGTCTTAGCGAAAGGCTTCTTGAGGGGAGAGCTGTAACTCTGTGAGATGATTTCGCAGAACACAAAGAAGTTTCTCAGAAAGCTTCTTTCTCTTTGTTATCGGAGGATATTTCCTTTGGCCCTATAGTCTTCAAAGGGATCCGAAATATCTGTTCTCAGATTCCACAGAAATAAGGCTAGCAAAGAGATCCACGAAATACAGATGTAACTCCGTGAGATGAATTAAGAGAACACTAAGCAGTTTCTCAGAAAGCTTCATTCCAGATTTCATCTGAGGATATTTCCTTTTTCACCATAGCCCTCTAAGGGCTTCCAAATATCACATTGCCAATTCCACAAGAACTGTCTTAGCGAAAGGCTTCTTGAGAGGAAAGCTGTAACTCTGTGAGATGATTTCACAGAACACAAGGAAGTTTCTCAGAAAGTTTCTTTCTCTTTGTTATCGGAGGATATTTCCTTTGGCCCTTTAGTCTTCAAAGGGATCCGAAATATCTGTTCTCAGATTCCACAGAAATAAGGCTAGCAAAGAGATCCACGAAATACAGATGTAACTCTGTGAGATGAATTAAGAGAACACTAAGCAGTTTCTCAGAAAGCTTCTTTCCAGATTTCATCTGAGGATATTTCCTTTTTCACCATAGCCCTCTATGGGCTTCCAAATATCACTTTGCCAATTCCACAAGAACTGTCTTAGCGAAAGGCTTCTTGAGGGGAAAGCTGTAACTCTGTGAGATGATTTCACAGAACACAAAGAAGTTTCTCAGAAAGCTTCTTTCTCTTTGTTATCGGAGGATATTTCCTTTGGCCCTATAGTCTTCAAAGGGATCCGAAATATCTGTTCTCAGATTCCACAGAAATAAGGCTAGCAAAGAGATCCACGAAATACAGATGTAACTCTGTGAGTGGAAGTCACACATCACAGAGCAGTTTCTCAGAAAGCTTTTTTCCAGATTTCATCTGAGGATATTTCCTTTTTCACCATAGCCCTCTAAGGGCTTCCAAATATCACTTTGCCAATTCCACAAGAACTGTCTTAGCGAAAGGCTTCTTGAGGGGAAAGCTTTAACTCTGTGAGATGATTTCACAGAACACAAAGAAGTTTATCAGAAAGCTTCTTTCTCATTGTTATCGGAGGATATTTCCTTTGGCCCTATAGTCTTCAAAGGGATCCGAAATATCTGTTCTCAGATTCCACAGAAATAAGGCTAGCAAAGAGATCCACGAAATACAGATGTAACACTGTGAGATGAATTAAGAGAACACTAAGCAGTTTCTCAGAAAGCTTCTTTCCAGATTTCATCTGAGGATATTTCCTTTTTCACCATAGCCCTCTATGGGCTTCCAAATATCACTTTGCCAATTCCACAAGAACTGTCTTAGCGAAAGGCTTCTTGAGGGGAAAGCTGTAACTCTGTGAGATGATTTCACAGAACACAAAGAAGTTTCTCAGAAAGCTTCTTTCTCTTTGTTATCGGAGGATATTTCCTTTGGCCCTATAGTCTTCAAAGGGATCCGAAATATCTGTTCTCAGATTCCACAGAAATAAGGCTAGCAAAGAGATCCACGAAATACAGATGTAACTCTGTGAGTGGAAGTCACACATTACAGAGCAGTTTCTCAGAAACCTTTTTTCCAGATTTCATCTGAGGATATTTCCTTTTTCACCATAGCCCTCTAAGGGCTTCCAAATATCACTTTGCCAATTCCACAAGAACTGTCTTAGCCAAAGGCTTCTTGAGGGGAAAGCTGTAACTCTGTGGGATGATTTCACAGAACACAAAGAAGTTTATCAGAAGGCTTCTTTCTCATTGTTATCGGAGGATATATCCTTTGGCCCTATAGTCTTCAAAGGGATCCGAAATATCTGTTCTCAGATTCCACAGAAATAAGGCTAGCAAAGAGATCCACGAAATACAGATGTAACTCTGTGAGATGAATTAACAGAACACTAAGCAGTTTCTCAGAAAGCTTCTTTCCAGATTTCATCTGAGGATATTTCCTTTTTCACCATAGCCCTCTATGGGCTTCCAAATATCACTTTGCCAATTCCACAAGAACTGTCTTAGCGAAAGGCTTCTTGAGGGGAAAGCTGTAACTCTGTAAGATGATTTCACAGAACACAAAGAAGTTTCTCAGAAAGCTTCTTTCTCTTTGTTATCGCAGGATATTTCCTTTGGCCCTATAGTCTTCAAAGGGATCCGAAATATCTGTTCTCAGATTCCACAGAAATAAGGCTAGCAAAGAGATCCACGAAATACAGATGTACCTCTGTGAGATGAATTAAGAGAACACTAAGCAGTTTCTCAGAAAGCTTCTTTCCAGATTTCATCTGAGGATATTTCCTTTTTCACCATAGCCCTCTAAAGGCTTCCAAATATCACTTTGCCAATTCCACAAGAACTGTCTTAGCGAAAGGCTTCTTGAGGGGAAAGCTTTAACTCTGTGAGATGATTTCACAGAACACAAAGAAGTTTATCAGAAAGCTTCTTTCTCATTGTTATCGGAGGATATTTCCTTTGGCCCTATAGTCTTCAAAGGGATCCGAAATATCTGTTCTCAGATTCCACAGAAATAAGGCTAGCAAAGAGATCCACGAAATACAGATGTAAATCTGTGAGATGAATTAACAGAACACTAAGCAGTTTCTCAGAAAGCTTCTTTCCAGATTTCATCTGAGGATATTTCCTTTTTCACCATAGCCCTCTATGGGCTTCCAAATATCACTTTGCCAATTCCAGAAGAACTGTCTTAGCGAAAGGCTTCTTGAGGGGAAAACTGTAACTCTGTGAGATGATTTCACAGAACACAAAGAAGTTTCTCAGAAAGCTTCTTTCTCTTTGTCATCGGAGGATATTTCCTTTGGCCCTATAGTCTTCAAAGGGATCCGAAATATCTGTTCTCAGATTCCACAGAAATAAGGCTAGCAAAGAGATCCACGAAATACAGATGTAACTCTGTGAGATGAATTAACAGAACACTAAGCAGTTTCTCAGAAAGCTTCTTTCCGGATTTCATCTGAGGATATTTCCTTTTTCACCTTAGCCCTCTATGGGCTACCAAATATCACTTTGCCAATTCCACAAGAACTGTCTTACCGAAAGGCTTCTTGAGGGGAAAGCTGTAACTCTGTGAGATGATTTCACAAGACACAAAGAAGTTTCTCAGAAAGCTTCTTTCTCTTTGTTATCGGAGGATATTTCCTTTGGCCCTATAGTCTTCAAAGGGATCCGAAATATCTGTTCTCAGATTCCACAGAAATAAGGCTAGCAAAGAGATCCACGAAATACAGATGTAACTCTGTGAGATGAATTAACAGAACACTAAGCAGTTTCTCAGAAAGCTTCTTTCCAGATTTCATCTGAGGATATTTCCTTTTTCAACATAGCCCTCTATGGGCTTCCAAATATCACTTTGCCAATTCCACAAGAACTGTCTTAGCGAAAGGCTTCTTGAGGGGAAAGCTGTAACTCTGTGAGATGATTTCACAGAACACAAAGAAGTTTCTCAGAAAGCTTCTTTCTCTTTGTTATAGCAGGATATTTCATTTGGCCCTATAGTCTTCCAAGGGATCCGAAATATCTGTTCTCAGATTCCACAGAAATAAGGCTAGCAAAGAGATCCACGAAATACAGATGTAACTCTGTGAGATGAATTCACAGAACACTAAGCAGTTTCTCCGAAAACTTCTTTCCAGATTTCATCTGAGGATATTTCCTTTTTCACCATAGCCCTCTATGGGCTTCAAATATCACTTTGCCAATTCCACAAGAACTGTCTTAGCGAAAGGCTTCTTGAGGGGAAAGCTGTAACTATGTGTGATGATTTCACAGATCACAAAGAAGTTTCTCAGAAAGCTTCTTTCTCTTTGTTATCAGAGGATATTTCCTTTGGCCCTATAGTCTTCAAATGGATCCGAAATATCTTTTCTCAGATTCCAAAGAAATAAGGCTAGCAAAGAGATCCACGAAATACAGATGTAACTCTGTGAGTGGAAGTCTCACATCACAGAGCAGTTTCTCAGAAAGCTTCTTTGCAGATTTCATCTGAGGATATTTCCTTTTTCACCATAGCCCTCTAAGGGCTTCCAAATATCACTTTGCCAATTCCACAAGAACTGTCTTAGCGAAAGGCTTCTTGAGGGGAAAGCTTTAACTCTGTGAGATGATTTCAAAGAACACAAAGAAGTTTATCAGAAAGCTTCTTTCTATTTGTTATCGGAGGATATTTCCATTGGCCCTATAGTCTTCAAAGGGATCCGAAATATCTGTTCTCAGATTCCACAGAAATAAGGCTAGCAAAGAGATCCACGAAATACAGATGTAACTCTGTGAGATGAATTAAGAGAACACTAAGCAGTTTCTCAGAAAGCTTCTTTCCAGATTTCATCTGAGGATATTTCCTTTTTCACCATAGCCCTCTATGGGCTTCCAAATATCACATTGCCAATTCCACAAGAACTGTCTTAGCGAAAGACTTCTTGAGAATAAAGCTGTAACTCTGTGAGATGATTTCACAGAACACAAGGAAGTTTTTCAGAAAGTTTCTTTCTCTTTGTTATCGGAGGATATTTCCTTTGGCCCTATAGTCTTCAAAGGGATCCGAAATATCTGTTCTCAGATTCCACAGAAATAAGGCTAGCAAAGAGATCCACGAAATACAGATGTAACTCTGTGAGATGAATTAAGAGAACACTAAGCAGTTTCTCAGAAAGCTTCTTTCCAGATTTCATCTGAGGATATTTCCTTTTTCACCATAGCCCTCTATGGGCTTCCAAATATCACTTTGCCAATTCCACAAGAACTGTCTTAGCGAAAGGCTTCTTGAGGGGAAAGCTGTAACTCTGTGAGATGATTTCACAGAACACAAAGAAGTTTCTCAGAAAGCTTCTTTCTCTTTGTTATAGCAGGATATTTCCTTTGGCCCTATAGTCTTCCAAGGGATCCGAAATATCTGTTCTCAGATTCCACAGAAATAAGGCTAGCAAAGAGATCCACGAAATACAGATGTAACTCTGTGAGTGGAAGTCACACATCACAGAGCAGTTTCTCAGAAAGCTTCTTTGCAGATTTCATCTGAGGATATTTCCTTTTTCACCATAGCCCTCTAAGGGCTTCCAAATATCACTTTGCCAATTCCACAAGAACTGTCTTAGCGAAAGGCTTCTTGAGGGGAAAGCTGTAACTCTGTGAGATGATTTCACAGAACACAAAGAAGTTTATTGGAAATCTTCTTTCTCTTTGTTATCGGAGGATATTTCCTTTGGCCCTATAGACTTCAAAGGGATCCAAAATATCTGTTCTCAGATTCCACAGAAATAAGGCTAGCAAAGAGATCCACGAAACACAGATGTAACTCTGTGAGATGAATTAACAGAACACTAAGCAGTTTCTCAGAAAGCTTCTTTCCAGATTTCATCTGAGGATATTTTCTTTTTCACCATAGCCCTCTATGGGCTTCCAAATATCACTTTGCCAATTCCACAAGAACTGTCTTAGCGAAAGGCTTCTTGAGGGGAGAGCTGTAACTCTGTGAGATGATTTCGCAGAACACAAAGAAGTTTCTCAGAAAGCTTCTTTCTCTTTGTTATCGGAGGATATTTCCTTTGGCCCTATAGTCTTCAAAGGGATCCGAAATATCTGTTCTCAGATTCCACAGAAATAAGGCTAGCAAAGAGATCCACGAAATACAGATGTAACTCCGTGAGATGAATTAAGAGAACACTAAGCAGTTTCTCAGAAAGCTTCATTCCAGATTTCATCTGAGGATATTTCCTTTTTCACCATAGCCCTCTATGGGCTTCCAAATATCACATTGCCAATTCCACAAGAACTGTCTTAGCGAAAGGCTTCTTGAGAGGAAAGCTGTAACTCTGTGAGATGATTTCACAGAACACAAGGAAGTTTCTCAGAAAGTTTCTTTCTCTTTGTTATCGGAGGATATTTCCTTTGGCCCTTTAGTCTTCAAAGGGATCCGAAATATCTGTTCTCAGATTCCACAGAAATAAGGCTAGCAAAGAGATCCACGAAATACAGATGTAACTCTGTGAGATGAATTAAGAGAACACTAAGCAGTTTCTCAGAAAGCTTCTTTCCATATTTCATCTGAGGATATTTCCTTTTTCACCATAGCCCTCTATGGGCTTCCAAATATCACTTTGCCAATTCCACAAGAACTGTCTTAGCGAAAGGCTTCTTGAGGGGAAAGCTGTAACTCTGTGAGATGATTTCACAGAACACAAAGAAGTTTCTCAGAAAGCTTCTTTCTCTTTGTTATCGGAGGATATTTCCTTTGGCCCTATAGTCTTCAAAGGGATCCGAAATATCTGTTCTCAGATTCCACAGAAATAAGTCTAGCAAAGAGATCCACGAAATACAGATGTAACTCTGTGAGTGGAAGTCACACATCACAGAGCAGTTTCTAAGAAAGCTTTTTTCCAGATTTCATCTGAGGATATTTCCTTTTTCACCATAGCCCTCTAAGGGCTTCCAAATATCACTTTGCCAATTCCACAAGAACTGTCTTAGCGAAAGGCTTCTTGAGGGGAAAGCTTTAACTCTGTGAGATGATTTCACAGAACACAAAGAAGTTTATCAGAAAGCTTCTTTCTCATTGTTATCGGAGGATATTTCCTTTGGCCCTATAGTCTTCAAAGGGATCCGAAATATCTGTTCTCAGATTCCACAGAAATAAGGCTAGCAAAGAGATCCACGAAATACAGATGTAACACTGTGAGATGAATTAAGAGAACACTAAGCAGTTTCTCAGAAAGCTTCTTTCCAGATTTCATCTGAGGATATTTCCTTTTTCACCATAGCCCTCTATGGGCTTCCAAATATCACTTTGCCAATTCCACAAGAACTGTCTTAGCGAAAGGCTTCTTGAGGGGAAAGCTGTAACTCTGTGAGATGATTTCACAGAACACAAAGAAGTTTCTCAGAAAGCTTCTTTCTCTTTGTTATCGGAGGATATTTCCTTTGGCCCTATAGTCTTCAAAGGGATCCGAAATATCTGTTCTCAGATTCCACAGAAATAAGGCTAGCAAAGAGATCCACGAAATACAGATGTAACTCTGTGAGTGGAAGTCACACATTACAGAGCAGTTTCTCAGAAACCTTTTTTCCAGATTTCATCTGAGGATATTTCCTTTTTCACCATAGCCCTCTAAGGGCTTCCAAATATCACTTTGCCAATTCCACAAGAACTGTCTTAGCCAAAGGCTTCTTGAGGGGAAAGCTTTAACTCTGTGGGATGATTTCACAGAACACAAAGAAGTTTATCAGAAGGCTTCTTTCTCATTGTTATCGGAGGATATATCCTTTGGCCCTATAGTCTTCAAAGGGATCCGAAATATCTGTTCTCAGATTCCACAGAAATAAGGCTAGCAAAGAGATCCACGAAATACAGATGTAACTCTGTGAGATGAATTAACAGAACACTAAGCAGTTTCTCAGAAAGCTTCTTTCCAGATTTCATCTGAGGATATTTCCTTTTTCACCATAGCCCTCTATGGGCTTCCAAATATCACTTTGCCAATTCCACAAGAACTGTCTTAGCGAAAGGCTTCTTGAGGGGAAAGCTGTAACTCTGTAAGATGATTTCACAGAACACAAAGAAGTTTCTCAGAAAGCTTCTTTCTCTTTGTTATCGCAGGATATTTCCTTTGGCCCTATAGTCTTCAAAGGGATCCGAAATATCTGTTCTCAGATTCCACAGAAATAAGGCTAGCAAAGAGATCCACGAAATACAGATGTACCTCTGTGAGATGAATTAAGAGAACACTAAGCAGTTTCTCAGAAAGCTTCTTTCCAGATTTCATCTGAGGATATTTCCTTTTTCACCAGAGCCCTCTAAGGGCTTCCAAATATCACTTTGCCAATTCCACAAGAACTGTCTTAGCGAAAGGCTTCTTGAAGGGAAAGCTTTAACTCTGTGAGATGATTTCACAGAACACAAAGAAGTTTATCAGAAAGCTTCTTTCTCATTGTTATCGGAGGATATTTCCTTTGGCCCTATAGTCTTCAAAGGGATCCGAAATATCTGTTCTCAGATTCCACAGAAATAAGGCTAGCAAAGAGATCCACGAAATACAGATGTAACTCTGTGAGATGAATTAACAGAACACTAAGCAGTTTCTCAGAAAGCTTCTTTCCAGATTTCATCTGGGGATATTTCCTTTTTCACCATAGCCCTCTATGGGCTTCGAAATATCACTTTGCCAATTCCAGAAGAACTGTCTTAGCGAAAGGCTTCTTGAGGGGAAAACTGTAACTCTGTGAGATGATTTCACAGAACACAAAGAAGTTTCTCAGAAAGCTTCTTTCTCTTTGTCATCGGAGGATATTTCCTTTGGCCCTATAGTCTTCAAAGGGATCCGAAATATCTGTTCTCAGATTCCACAGAAATAAGGCTAGCAAAGAGATCCACGAAATACAGATGTAACTCTGTGAGATGAATTAAGAGAACACTAAGCAGTTTCTCAGAAAGCTTCTTTCCAGATTTCATCTGAGGATATTTCCTTTTTCACCAGAGCCCTCTAAGGGCTTCCAAATACCACTTTGCCAATTCCACAAGAACTGTCTTAGCGAAAGGCTTCTTGAGGGGAAAGCTGTAACTCTGTGAGATGATTTCACAGAACACAAAGAAGTTTCTCAGAAAGCTTCTTTCTCTTTGTTATCGGAGTATATTTCCTTTGGCCCTATAGTCTTCAAAGGGATCCGAAATATCTGTTCTCAGATTCCACTGAAATAAGACTAGCAAAGAGATCCACGAAATACAGATGTAACTCTGTGAGATGAATTAACAGAACACTAAGCAGTTTCTCAGAAAGCTTCTTTCCAGATTTCATCTGAGGATATTTCCTTTTTCACCATAGCCCTCTATGGGCTTCCAAATATCACTTTGCCAATTCCACAAGAACTGTCTTAGCGAACGGCTTCTTGAGAGGAAAGCTGTAACTCTGTGAGATGATTTCACAGAACACAAGGAAGTTTCTCAGAAAGTTTCTTTCTCTTTGTTATCGCAGGATATTTCCTTTGGCCCTATAGTCTTCAAAGGGATCCGAAATATCTGTTCTCAGATTCCACAGAAATAAGGCTAGCAAAGAGATCCACGAAATACAGATGTAACTCTGTGAGATGAATTAACAGAACACTAAGCAGTTTCTCAGAAAGCTACTTTCCAGATTTCATCTGAGGATATTTCCTTTTTCACCATAGCCCTCTAAGGGCTTCCAAATATCACTTTGCCAATTCCACAAGAACTGTCTTAGCCAAAGGCTTCTTGAGGGGAAAGCTGTAACTCTGTGAGATGATTTCACAGAACACAAAGAAGTTTCTCAGAAAGCTTCTTTCTCTTTGTTATCGGAGGATATTTCCTTTGGCCCTATAGTCTTCAAAGGGATCCGAAATATCTGTTCTCAGATTCCACAGAAATAAGGCTAGCAAAGAGATCCACGAAATACAGATGTAACTCTGTGAGATGAATTAACAGAACACTAACCAGTTTCTCAGAAAGCTTCTTTCCAGATTTCATCTGAGGATATTTCCTTTTTCACCATAGCCCTCTATGGGCTTCCAAATATCACTTTGCCAATTCCACAAGAACTGTCTTAGCGAAAGGCTTCTTGAGGGGAAAGCTGTAACTCTGTGAGATGATTTCACAGAACACAAAGAAGTTTCTCAGAAAGCTTCTTTCTCTTTGTTATCGGAGGATATTTCCTTTGGCCCTATAGTCTTCAAAGGGATCCGAAATATCTGTTCTCAGATTCCACAGAAATAAGGCTAGCAAGGAGATCCACGAAATACATATATAACTCTGTGAGTGGAAGTCACACATCACAGAGCAGTTTCTCAGAAAGCTTCTTTCCAGATTTCATCTGAGGATATTTCCTTTTTCACCATAGCCCTCTAAGGGCTTCCAAATATCACTTTGCCAATTCCACAAGAACTGTCTTAGCGAAAGGCTTCTTGAGGGGAAAGCTGTAACTCTGTGAGATGATTTCACAGAACACAAAGAAGTATCTCAGAAAGCTTCTTTCTCTTTGTTAACGGAGGATATTTCCTTTGGCCCTATAGTCTTCAAAGGGATCTGAAATATCTGTTCTCAGATTCCACAGAAATAAGGCTAGCAAAGAGATCCACGAAATTCAGATGTAACTCTGTGAGATGAATTAACAGAACACTAAGCAGTTTCTCAGAAAGCTTCTTTCCAGATTTCATCTGAGGATATTTCCTTTTTCACCATAACCCTCCATGGGCTTCGAAATATCACTTTGCCAATTCCACAAGAACTGTCTTAGCGAAAGGCTTCTTGAGGGGGAAGCTGTAACTCTGTGAGATGATTTCACAGAACACAAGGAAGTTTCTCAGAAAGTTTCTTTCTCTTTGTTATCGGAGGATATTTCTTTTGGCCCTATAGTCTTCAAACGGATCCGAAATATCTGTTCTCAGATTCCACAGAAATAAGGCTAGCAAAGAGATCCACGAAATACAGATGTAACTCTGTGTGATGAATTCACAGAACACTAAGCAGTTTCTCAGAAAGCTTCTTTCCAGATTTCATCTGAGGATAGTTCCTTTTTCACCATAGCCCTCTATGGGCTTCCAAATATCACTTTGCCAATTCCACAAGAACTGTCTTAGCGAAAGGCTTCTTGAGGGGAAAGCTGTAACTCTGTGAGATGATTTCACAGAACACAAAGAAGTTTCTCAGAAAGATTCTTTCTCTTTGTTATCGGAGGATATTTCCTTTGGCCCTATAGTCTTCAAAGGGATCCGAAATATCTGTTCTCAGATTCCACAGAAATAAGGCTAGCAAAGAGATCCTCGAAATACAGATGTAACTCTGTGAGATGAATTAACAGAACACTAAGCAGTTTCTCAGAAAGCTTCTTTCCAGATTTCATCTGAGGATATTTCCTTTTTCACCGTAGCCCTCTATGGGCTTCCAAATATCACTTTGCCAATTCCACAAGAACTGTCTTAGCGAAAGGCTTCTTGAGGGGAAAGCTGTAACTCTGTGAGATGATTTCATAGAACACAAAGAACTTTCTCAGAAATCTTCTTTCTCTTTGTTATTCGAGGATATTTCCTTTGGCACTATAGTCTTCAAAGGGATCCGAAATATCTGTTCTCAGATTCCACAGAAATAATTCTAGCAAAGAGATCCACGAAATACAGCTGTAACTCTGTGAGATGAATTAACAGAACACTAAGCAGTTTCTCAGAAAGCTTCTTTCCAGATTTCATCTGAGGATATTTCCTTTTTCACCATAGCCCTCTATGGGCTTCCAAATATCACTTTGCCAATTCCACAAGAACTGTCTTAGCGAAAGGCTTCTTGAGAGGAAAGCTGTAACTCTGTGGGATGATTTCACAGAACACAAGGAAGTTTCTCAGAAAGTTTCTTTCTCTTTGTTATCGGAGGATATTTCCTTTGGCCCTATAGTCTTCAAAGGGATCCGAAATATCTGTTCTCAGATTCCACAGAAATAAGGCTAGCAAAGAGATCCACGAAATACAGATGTAACTCTGTGAGATGAATTAACAGAACACTAAGCAGTTTCTCAGAAAGCTTCTTTCCAGATTTCATCTGAGGATATTTCCTTTTTCACCATAGCCCTCTATGGGCTTCCAAATATCACTTTGCCAATTCCACAAGAACTGTCTTAGCGAAAGGCTTCTTGAGGGGAAAGCTGTAACTCTGTGAGATGATTTCACAGAACACAAAGAAGTTTCTGAGAAAGCTTCCTTCTCTTTGTTATCGGAGGATATTTCCTTTGGCCCTATAGACTTCAAAGGGATCCGAAATATCTGTTCTCAGATTCCACAGAAATAAGGCTAGAAAAGAGATCCACGAAATACATATGTAACTCTGTGAGTGGAAGTCACACATCACAGAGCAGTTTCTCAGAAAGCTTCTTTCCAGATTTCATCTGAGGATATTTCCTTTTTCACCATAGCCCTCTAAGGGCTTCCAAATATCACTTTGCCAATTCCACAAGAACTGTCTTAGCGAAAGGCTTCTTGAGGGGAAAGCTTTAACTCTGTGAGATGATTTCACAGAACACAAAGAATTTTATCAGAAAGCTTCTTTCTCTTTGTTATCGGAGGATATTTCCTTTGGCCCTATAGTCTTCAAAGGGATCCGAAATATCTGTTCTCAGATTCCACAGAAATAAGGCTAGCAAAGAGATCCACGAAATACAGATGTAACTCTGTGAGATGAATTAACAGAACACTAAGCAGTTTCTCAGAAAGCTTCTTTCCAGATTTCATCTGAGGATATTTCCTTTTTCACCATAGCCCTCTATGGGCTTCCAAATATCACTTTGCCAATTCCACAAGAACTGTCTTAGCAAAAGGCTTCTTGAGGGGAAAGCTGTAACTCTGTGAGATGATTTCACAGAACACAAAGAAGTTTATCAGAAAGCTTCTTTCTCTTTGTTATCGGAGGATATTTCCTTTGGCCCTGTAGTCTTCAAAGGGATCCGAAATATCTGTTCTCAGATTCCACAGAAATAAGGCTAGCAAAGAGATCCACGAAATACAGATGTAACTCTGTGAGATGAATTAAGAGAACACTAAGCAGTTTCTCAGAAAGCTTCTTTCCAGATTTCATCTGAGGATATTTCCTTTTTCACCATAGCCCTCTATGGGCTTCCAAATATCACTTTGCCAATTCCGCAAGAACTGTCTTAGCGAAAGGCTTCTTGAGGGGAAAGCTGTAACTCTGTGAGATGATTTCACAGAACACAAAGAAGTTTCTCAGAAAGCTTCTTTCTCTTTGTTATCGGAGGATATTTCCTTTGGCCCTATAGTCTTCAAAGGGATCCGAAATATCTGTTCTCAGATTCCACAGAAATAAGGCTAGCAAAGTGATCCACGAAATACAGATGTAACTCTGTTATTGGAAGTCACACATCACAGAGCAGTTTCTCAGAAAGCTTTTTTGCAAATTTCATCTGAGGATATTTCCTTTTTCACCATAGCCCTCTAGGGGTTGCAAATATCACTTTGCCAATTCCACAAGAACTGTCTTAGCGAAAGGCTTCTTGAGGGGAAAGCTGTAACTCTGTGAGATGATTTCACAGAACACAAAGAACTTTCTCAGAAAGCTTCTTTCTCTTTGTTATTCGATGATATTTCCTTTGGCACTATAGTCTTCAAAGGGATCCGAAATATCTGTTCTCAGATTCCACAGAAATAAGGCTGGCAAAGAGATCCACGAAATACAGCTGTAACTCTGTGAGATGAATTAACAGAACACTAAGCAGTTTCTCAGAAAGCTTCTTTCCAGATTTCATCTGAGGATATTTCCTCTTTCACCATAGCCCTCTATGGGCTTCGAAATATCACTTTGCCAATTCCACAAGAACTGTCTTAGCGAAAGGCTTCTTGAGGGGAAAGCTGTAACTCTGTGAGATGATTTCACAGAACACAAAGAAGTTTCTCAGAAAGCTTCTTTCTCTTTGTTATCGGAGGATATTTCCTTTGGCCCTATAGTCTTCAAAGGGATCCGAAATATCTGTTCTCAGATTCCACAGAAATAAGGCTAGCAAAGAGATCCTAGAAATACAGATGTAACTCTGTGAGATGAATTAACAGAACACTAAGCAGTTTCTCAGAAAGCTTCTTTCCAGATTTCATCTGAGGATATTTCCTTTTTCACCATAGCCCTCTATGGGCTTCCAAATATCACTTTGCCAATTCCACAAGAACTGTCTTAGCGAAAGGCTTCTTGAGGGGAAAGCTGTAACTCTGTGAGATGATTTCACAGAACACAAAGAACTTTCTCAGAAAGCTTCTTTCTCTTTGTTATTCGAGGATATTTCCTTTGGCACTATAGTCTTCAAAGGGATCCGAAATATCTGTTCTCAGATTCCACAGAAATAAGGCTGGCAAAGAGATCCACGAAATACAGCTGTAACTCTGTGAGATGAATTAACAGAACACTAAGCAGTTTCTCAGAAAGCTTCTTTCCAGATTTCATCTGAGGATATTTCCTTTTTCACCATAGCCCTCTATGGGCTTCCAAATATCACTTTGCCAATTCCACAAGAACTGTCTTAGCGAAAGGCTTCTTGAGGGCAAAGCTGTAACTCTGTGAGATGATTTCACAGAACACAAAGAAGTATCTCAGAAAGCTTCTTTCTCTTTGTTATCGGAGGATATTTCCTTTGGCCCTATAATCTTCAAAGGGATCCGAAATATCTGTTCTCAGATTCCACAGAAATAAGGCTAGCA
Source organism: Macaca mulatta (assembly GCF_049350105.2). NCBI lineage: Eukaryota > Metazoa > Chordata > Mammalia > Primates > Cercopithecidae > Macaca > Macaca mulatta. The sequence continues at coordinate 100,638,646 of NC_133406.1, read as the reverse complement.
AAGAGATCCTCGAAATACAGATGTAACTCTGTGAGATGAATTAAGAGAACACGAAGCAGTTTCTCAGAAAGCTTCTTTCCAGATTTCATCTGAGGATATTTCCTTTTTCACCATAGCCCTCTATGGGCTTCCAAATATCACTTTGCCAATTCCACAAGAACTGTCTTAGCGAAAGGCTTCTTGAGGGGGAAGCTGTAACTCTGTGAGATGATTTCACAGAACACAAAGAAGTTTCTCAGAAAGCTTCTTTCTCTTTGTTATCGGAGGATATTTCCTTTGGCCCTCTAGTCTTCCAAGGGATCCGAAATATCTGTTCTCAGATTCCACAGAAATAAGGCTAGCAAAGAGATCCACGAAATACAGATGTAACTCTTTGAGATGAATTCACAGAACACTAAGCAGTTTCTCAGAAAGCTTCTTTCCAGATTTCATCTGAGGATATTTCCTTTTTCACCATAGCCCTCTAAGGGCTTCCAAATATCACTTTGCCAATTCCACAAGAACTGTCTTAGCGAAAGGCTTCTTGAGGGGAAAGCTGTAACTCTGTGAGATGATTTCACAGAACACAAAGAAGTATCTCAGAAAGCTTCTTTCTCTTTGTTAACGGAGGATATTTCCTTTGGCCCTATAGTCTTCAAAGGGATCTGAAATATCTGTTCTCAGATTCCACAGAAATAAGGCTAGCAAAGAGATCCACGAAATTCAGATGTAACTCTGTGAGATGAATTCACAGAACACTAAGCAGTTTCTCAGAAAGCTTCTTTCCAGATTTCATCTGAGGATATTTCCTTTTTCACCATAGCCCTCTATGGGCTTCGAAATATCACTTTGCCAATTCCACAAGAACTGTCTTAGCGAAAGGCTTCTTGAGGGGGAAGCTGTAACTCTGTGAGATGATTTCACAGAACACAAGGATGTTTCTCAGAAAGTTTCTTTCTCTTTGTTATCGGAGGATATTTCTTTTGGCCCTATAGTCTTCAAACGGATCCGAAATATCTGTTCTCAGATTCCACAGAAATAAGGCTAGCAAAGAGATCCACGAAATACAGATGTAACTCTGTGAGATGAATTCACAGAACACTAAGCAGTTTCTCAGAAAGCTTCTTTCCAGATTTCATCTGAGGATAGTTCCTTTTTCACCATAGCCCTCTATGGGCTTCCAAATATCACTTTGCCAATTCCACAAGAACTGTCTTAGCGAAAGGCTTTTTGAGGGGAAAGCTGTAACTCTGTGAGATGATTTCACAGAACACAAAGAAGTTTCTCAGAAAGATTCTTTCTCTTTGTTATCGGAGGATATTTCCTTTGGCCCTATAGTCTTCAAAGGGATCCGAAATATCTGTTCTCAGATTCCACAGAAATAAGGCTAGCAAAGAGATCCTCGAAATACAGATGTAACTCTGTGAGATGAATTAACAGAACACTAAGCAGTTTCTCAGAAAGCTTCTTTCCAGATTTCATCTGAGGATATTTCCTTTTTCACCGTAGCCCTCTATGGGCTTCCAAATATCACTTTGCCAATTCCACAAGAACTGTCTTAGCGAAAGGCTTCTTGAGGGGAAAGCTGTAACTCTGTGAGATGATTTCATAGAACACAAAGAACTTTCTCAGAAAGCTTCTTTCTCTTTGTTATTCGAGGATATTTCCTTTGGCACTATAGTCTTCAAAGGGATCCGAAATATCTGTTCTCAGATTCCACAGAAATAAGGCTAGCAAAGAGATCCTCGAAATACAGATGTAACTCTGTGAGATGAATTAACAGAACACTAAGCAGTTTCTCAGAAAGCTTCTTTCCAGATTTCATCTGAGGATATTTCCTTTTTCACCGTAGCCCTCTATGGGCTTCCAAATATCACTTTGCCAATTCCACAAGAACTGTCTTAGCGAAAGGCTTCTTGAGGGGAAAGCTGTAACTCTGTGAGATGATTTCACAGAACACAAAGAAGTTTCTGAGAAAGCTTCTTTCTCTTTGTTATCGGAGGATATTTCCTTTGGCCCTATAGTCTTCAAAGGGATCCGAAATATCTGATCTCAGATTCCACAGAAATAAGGCTAGAAAAGAGATCCACGAAATACATATGTAACTCTGTGAGTGGAAGTCACACATCACAGAGCAGTTTCTCAGAAAGCTTCTTTCCAGATTTCATCTGAGGATATTTCCTTTTTCACCATAGCCCTCTAAGGGCTTCCAAATATCACTTTGCCAATTCCACAAGAACTGTCTTAGCGAAAGGCTTCTTGAGGGGAAAGCTTTAACTCTGTGAGATGATTTCACAGAACACAAAGAATTTTATCAGAAAGCTTCTTTCTCTTTGTTATCGGAGGATATTTCCTTTGACCCTATAGTCTTCAAAGGGATCCGAAATATCTGTTCTCAGATTCCACAGAAATAAGGCTAGCAAAGAGATCCACGAAATACAGATGTAACTCTGTGAGATGAATTAACAGAACACTAAGCAGTTACTCAGAAAGCTTCTTTCCAGATTTCATCTGAGGATATTTCCTTTTTCACCATAGCCCTCTATGGGCTTCCAAATATCACTTGGCCAATTCCACAAGAACTGTCTTAGCGAAAGGCTTCTTGAGGGGGAAGCTGTAACTCTGTGAGATGATTTCACAGAACACAAAGAAGTTTCTCAGAAAGCTTCTTTCTCTTTGTTATCGGAGGATATTTCCTTTGGCCCTCTAGTCTTCCAAGGGATCCGAAATATCTGTTCTCAGATTCCACAGAAATAAGGCTAGCAAAGAGATCCACGAAATACAGATGTAACTCTTTGAGATGAATTCACAGAACACTAAGCAGTTTCTCAGAAAGCTTCTTTCCAGATTTCATCTGAGGATATTTCCTTTTTCACCATAGCCCTCTAAGGGCTTCCAAATATCACTTTGCCAATTCCACAAGAACTGTCTTAGCGAAAGGCTTCTTGAGGGGAAAGCTGTAACTCTGTGAGATGATTTCACAGAACACAAAGAAGTATCTCAGAAAGCTTCTTTCTCTTTGTTAACGGAGGATATTTCCTTTGGCCCTATAGTCTTCAAAGGGATCTGAAATATCTGTTCTCAGATTCCACAGAAATAAGGCTAGCAAAGAGATCCACGAAATTCAGATGTAACTCTGTGAGATGAATTCACAGAACACTAAGCAGTTTCTCAGAAAGCTTCTTTCCAGATTTCATCTGAGGATATTTCCTTTTTCACCATAGCCCTCTATGGGCTTCGAAATATCACTTTGCCAATTCCACAAGAACTGTCTTAGCGAAAGGCTTCTTGAGGGGGAAGCTGTAACTCTGTGAGATGATTTCACAGAACACAAGGATGTTTCTCAGAAAGTTTCTTTCTCTTTGTTATCGGAGGATATTTCTTTTGGCCCTATAGTCTTCAAACGGATCCGAAATATCTGTTCTCAGATTCCACAGAAATAAGGCTAGCAAAGAGATCCACGAAATACAGATGTAACTCTGTGAGATGAATTCACAGAACACTAAGCAGTTTCTCAGAAAGCTTCTTTCCAGATTTCATCTGAGGATAGTTCCTTTTTCACCATAGCCCTCTATGGGCTTCCAAATATCACTTTGCCAATTCCACAAGAACTGTCTTAGCGAAAGGCTTTTTGAGGGGAAAGCTGTAACTCTGTGAGATGATTTCACAGAACACAAAGAAGTTTCTCAGAAAGATTCTTTCTCTTTGTTATCGGAGGATATTTCCTTTGGCCCTATAGTCTTCAAAGGGATCCGAAATATCTGTTCTCAGATTCCACAGAAATAAGGCTAGCAAAGAGATCCTCGAAATACAGATGTAACTCTGTGAGATGAATTAACAGAACACTAAGCAGTTTCTCAGAAAGCTTCTTTCCAGATTTCATCTGAGGATATTTCCTTTTTCACCGTAGCCCTCTATGGGCTTCCAAATATCACTTTGCCAATTCCACAAGAACTGTCTTAGCGAAAGGCTTCTTGAGGGGAAAGCTGTAACTCTGTGAGATGATTTCATAGAACACAAAGAACTTTCTCAGAAAGCTTCTTTCTCTTTGTTATTCGAGGATATTTCCTTTGGCACTATAGTCTTCAAAGGGATCCGAAATATCTGTTCTCAGATTCCACAGAAATAAGGCTAGCAAAGAGATCCTCGAAATACAGATGTAACTCTGTGAGATGAATTAACAGAACACTAAGCAGTTTCTCAGAAAGCTTCTTTCCAGATTTCATCTGAGGATATTTCCTTTTTCACCGTAGCCCTCTATGGGCTTCCAAATATCACTTTGCCAATTCCACAAGAACTGTCTTAGCGAAAGGCTTCTTGAGGGGAAAGCTGTAACTCTGTGAGATGATTTCACAGAACACAAAGAAGTTTCTGAGAAAGCTTCTTTCTCTTTGTTATCGGAGGATATTTCCTTTGGCCCTATAGTCTTCAAAGGGATCCGAAATATCTGATCTCAGATTCCACAGAAATAAGGCTAGAAAAGAGATCCACGAAATACATATGTAACTCTGTGAGTGGAAGTCACACATCACAGAGCAGTTTCTCAGAAAGCTTCTTTCCAGATTTCATCTGAGGATATTTCCTTTTTCACCATAGCCCTCTAAGGGCTTCCAAATATCACTTTGCCAATTCCACAAGAACTGTCTTAGCGAAAGGCTTCTTGAGGGGAAAGCTTTAACTCTGTGAGATGATTTCACAGAACACAAAGAATTTTATCAGAAAGCTTCTTTCTCTTTGTTATCGGAGGATATTTCCTTTGACCCTATAGTCTTCAAAGGGATCCGAAATATCTGTTCTCAGATTCCACAGAAATAAGGCTAGCAAAGAGATCCACGAAATACAGATGTAACTCTGTGAGATGAATTAACAGAACACTAAGCAGTTACTCAGAAAGCTTCTTTCCAGATTTCATCTGAGGATATTTCCTTTTTCACCATAGCCCTCTATGGGCTTCCAAATATCACTTGGCCAATTCCACAAGAACTGTCTTAGCAAAAGGCTTCTTGAGGGGAAAGCTGTAACTCTGTGAGATGATTTCACAGAACACAAAGAAGTTTATCAGAAAGCTTCTTTCTCTTTGTTATCGGAGGATATTTCCTTTGGCCCTGTAGTCTTCAAAGGGATCCGAAATATCTGTTCTCAGATTCCACAGAAATAAGGCTAGCAAAGAGATCCACGAAATACAGATGTAACTCTGTGAGATGAATTAACAGAACACTAAGCAGTTTCTCAGAAAGCTTCTTTCCAGATTTCATCTGAGGATATTTCCTTTTTCACCATAGCCCTCTATGGGCTTCCAAATATCACTTTGCCAATTCCGCAAGAACTGTCTTAGCGAAAGGCTTCTTGAGGGGAAAGCTGTAACTCTGTGAGATGATTTCACAGAACACAAAGAAGTTTCTCAGAAAGCTTCTTTCTCTTTGTTATCGGAGGATATTTCCTTTGGCCCTATAGTCTTCAAAGGGATCCGAAATATCTGTTCTCAGATTCCACAGAAATAAGGCTAGCAAAGTGATCCACGAAATACAGATGTAACTCTGTTAGTGGAAGTCACACATCACAGAGCAGTTTCTCAGAAAGCTTTTTTGCAAATTTCATCTGAGGATATTTCCTTTTTCACCATAGCCCTCTAGGGGTTGCAAATATCACTTTGCCAATTCCACAAGAACTGTCTTAGCGAAAGGCTTCTTGAGGGGAAAGCTGTAACTCTGTGAGATGATTTCACAGAACACAAAGAAGTTTCTCAGAAAGCTTCTTTCTCTTTGTTATTCGATGATATTTCCTTTGGCACTATAGTCTTCAAAGGGATCCGAAATATCTGTTCTCAGATTCCACAGAAATAAGGCTGGCAAAGAGATCCACGAAATACAGCTGTAACTCTGTGAGATGAATTAACAGAACACTAAGCAGTTTCTCAGAAAGCTTCTTTCCAGATTTCATCTGAGGATATTTCCTCTTTCACCATAGCCCTCTATGGGCTTCGAAATATCACTTTGCCAATTCCACAAGAACTGTCTTAGCGAAAGGCTTCTTGAGGGGAAAGCTGTAACTCTGTGAGATGATTTCACAGAACACAAAGAAGTTTCTCAGAAAGCTTCTTTCTCTTTGTTATCGGAGGATATTTCCTTTGGCCCTATAGTCTTCAAAGGGATCCGAAATATCTGTTCTCAGATTCCACAGAAATAAGGCTAGCAAAGAGATCCTAGAAATACAGATGTAACTCTGTGAGATGAATTAACAGAACACTAAGCAGTTTATCAGAAAGCTTCTTTCCAGATTTCATCTGAGGATATTTCCTTTTTCACCATAGCCCTCTATGGGCTTCCAAATATCACTTTGCCAATTCCACAAGAACTGTCTTAGCGAAAGGCTTCTTGAGGGGAAAGCTGTAACTCTGTGAGATGATTTCACAGAACACAAAGAACTTTCTCAGAAAGCTTCTTTCTCTTTGTTATTCGAGGATATTTCCTTTGGCACTATAGTCTTCAAAGGGATCCGAAATATCTGTTCTCAGATTCCACAGAAATAAGGCTAGCATAGAGATCCACGAAATACAGCTGTAACTCTGTGAGATGAATTAACAGAACACTAAGCAGTTTCTCAGAAAGCTTCTTTCCAGATTTCATCTGAGGATATTTCCTTTTTCACCATAGCCCTCTATGGGCTTCCAAATATCACTTTGCCAATTCCACAAGAACTGTCTTAGCGAAAGGCTTCTTGAGGGCAAAGCTGTAACTCTGTGAGATGATTTCACAGAACACATAGAAGTATCTCAGAAAGCTTCTTTCTCTTTGTTATCGGAGGATATTTCCTTTGGCCCTATAATCTTCAAAGGGATCCGAAATATCTGTTCTCAGATTCCACAGAAATAAGGCTAGCAAAGAGATCCTCGAAATACAGATGTAACTCTGTGAGATGAATTAAGAGAACACGAAGCAGTTTCTCAGAAAGCTTCTTTCCAGATTTCATCTGAGGATATTTCCTTTTTCACCATAGCCCTCTATGGGCTTCCAAATATCACTTTGCCAATTCCACAAGAACTGTCTTAGCGAAAGGCTTCTTGAGGGGGAAGCTGTAACTCTGTGAGATGATTTCACAGAACACAAAGAAGTTTCTCAGAAAGCTTCTTTCTCTTTGTTATCGGAGGATATTTCCTTTGGCCCTCTAGTCTTCCAAGGGATCCGAAATATCTGTTCTCAGATTCCACAGAAATAAGGCTAGCAAAGAGATCCACGAAATACAGATGTAACTCTGTGAGATGAATTCACAGAACACTAAGCAGTTTCTCAGAAAGCTTCTTTCCAGATTTCATCTGAGGATATTTCCTTTTTCACCATAGCCCTCTAAGGGCTTCCAAATATCACTTTGCCAATTCCACAAGAACTGTCTTAGCGAAAGGCTTCTTGAGAGGAAAGCTGTAACTCTGTGAGATGATTTCACAGAACACAAAGAAGTTTCTCCGAAAGCTTCTTTCTCTTTGTTATTGGAGGATATTTCCTTTGGCCCTATAGTCTTCAAAGGGATCCGAAATATCTGTTCTCAGATTCCACAGAAATAAGGCTAGCAAAGAGATCCACGAAATACAGATGTAACTCTGTGAGTTGAATTAACAGAACACTAAGCAGTTTCTCATAAAGCTTCTTTCCAGATTTCATCTGAGGATATTTCCTTTTTCACCATAGCCCTCTATGGGCTTCCAAATATCACTTTGCCAATTCCACAAGAACTGTCTTATCGAAAGGCTTCTTGAGGGGAAAGCTGTAACTCTGTGAGATGATTTCACAGAACACAAAGAAGTTTCTCAGAAAGCTTCTTTCTCTTTGTTATTGGAGGATATTTCCTTTGGCCCTATAGTCTTCAAAGGGATCCGAAATATCTGTTCTCAGATTCCACAGAAATAAGGCTAGAAAAGAGATCCACGAAATACAGATGTAACTCTGTGAGATGAATTAAGAGAACACTAAGCAGTTTCTCAGAAAGCTTCTTTCCAGATTTCATCTGAGGATATTTCCTTTTTCACCAGAGCCCTCTAAGGGCTTCCAAATACCACTTTGCCAATTCCACAAGAACTGTCTTAGCGAAAGGCTTCTTGAGGGGAAAGCTGTAACTCTGTGAGATGATTTCACAGAACACAAAGAAGTTTCTCAGAAAGCTTCTTTCTCTTTGTTATCGGAGGATATTTCCTTTGGCCCTATAGTCTTCAAAGGGATCCGAAATATCTGTTCTCAGATTCCACAGAAATAAGGCTAGCAAAGAGATCCACGAAATACAGATGTAACTCTGTGAGATGAATTAACAGAACACTAAGCAGTTTCTCAGAAAGCTTCTTTCCAGATTTCATCTGAGGATATTTCCTTTTTCACCATAGCCCTCTATGGGCTTCCAAATATCACTTTGCCAATTCCACAAGAACTGTCTTAGCGAAAGGCTTCTTGAGGGGAAAGCTGTAACTCTGTGAGATGATTTCACAGAACACAAAGAAGTTTCTCAGAAAGCTTCTTTCTCTTTGTTATCGGAGGATATTTCCTTTGGCCCTATAGTCTTCAAAGGGATCCAAAATATCTGTTCTCAGATTCCACAGAAATAAGGCTAGCAAAGAGATCCACGAAATACCGATGTATCTCTGTGAGATGAATTAACAGAACACTAAGCAGTTTCTTAGAAAGCTTCTTTCCAGATTTCATCTGAGGATATTTCCTTTTTCACCATAGCCCTCTAGGGGCTTCCAAATATCACTTTGCCAATTCCACAAGAACTGTCTTACCGAAAGGCTTCTTGAGGGGAAAGCTGTAACTCTGTGAGATGATTTCACAGAACACAAAGAAGTTTCTCAGAAAGGTTCTTTCTCTTTGTTATCGGAGGATATTTCCTTTGGCCCTATAGTCTTCAAAGGGATCCGAAATATCTTTTCTCAGATTCCACAGAAATAAGGCTAGCAAAGAGATCCACGAAATACATATGTAACTCTGTGAGTGGAAGTCACACATCACAGAGCAGTTTCTCAGAAAGCTTCTTTCCAGATTTCATCTGAGGATATTTCCTTTTTCACCATAGCCCTCTAAGGGCTTCCAAATATCACTTTGCCAATTCCACAAGAACTGTCTTAGCGAAAGGCTTCTTGAGGGGAAAGCTTTAACTCTGTGAGATGATTTCACAGAACACAAAGAATTTTATCAGAAAGCTTCTTTCTCTTTGTTATCGGAGGATATTTCCTTTGGCCCTATAGTCTTCAAAGGGATCCGAAATATCTGTTCTCAGATTCCACAGAAATAAGGCTAGCAAAGAGATCCACGAAATACAGATGTAACTCTGTTAGTGGAAGTCACACATCACAGAGCAGTTTCTCAGAAAGCTTTTTTCCAAATTTCATCTGAGGATATTTCCTTTTTCACCATAGCCCTCTAAGGGCTTCCAAATATCACTTTGCCAATTCTACAAGAACTGTCTTAGCGAAAGGCTTCTTGAGGGGAAAGCTTTAACTCTGTGAGATGATTTCACAGAACACAAAGAAGTTTCTCAGAAAGCTTCTTTCTCTTTGTTATCGGAGGATATTTCCTTTGTCCCTATAGTCTTCAAAGGGATCCGAAATATCTGTTCTCAGATTCCACAGAAATAAGGCTAGCAAAGAGATCCACGAAATACAGATGTAACTCTGTGAGATGAATTAACAGAACACTAAGCAGTTTCTCAGAAAGCTTCTTTCCAGATTTCATCTGAGGATATTTCCTTTTTCAGCATAGCCCTCTATGGGCTTCCAAATATCACTTTGCCAATTCCACAAGAACTGTCTTAGCGAAAGGCTTCTTTAGGGGAAAGCTGTAACTCTGTGAGATGATTTCACAGAACACAAAGAAGTTTCTCAGAAAGCTTCTTTCTCTTTGTTATCGCAGGATATTTCCTTTGGCCCTATAGTCTTCAAAGGGATCCGATATATCTGTTCTCAGATTCCACAGAAATAAGTCTAGCAAAGAGATCCACGAAATACAGATGTAACTCTGTGAGATGAATTAAGAGAACACTAAGCAGTTTCTCAGAAAGCTTCTTTCCAGATTTCATCTGAGGATATTTCCTTTTTCACCAGAGCCCTCTAAGTTCTTCCAAATACCACTTTGCCAATTACACAAGAACTTTCTTAGCGAAAGGCTTCTTGAGGTGAAAGCTGTAACTCTGTGAGATGATTTCACAGAACACAAAGAAGTTTCTCAGAAAGCTTCTTTCTCTTTGTTATCGGAGGATATTTCCTTTGGCCCTATAGTCTTCAAAGGGATCCGAAATATCTGTTCTCAGATTCCACTGAAATAAGACTAGCAAAGAGATCCACGAAATACAGATGTAACTCTGTGAGATGAATTAACAGAACACTAAGCAGTTTCTCCGAAAGCTTCTTTCGAGATTTCATCTGAGGATATTTCCTTTTTCACCATAGCCCTCTATGGGCTTCCAAATATCACTTTGCCAATTCCACAAGAACTCTCTTAGCGAAGGGCTTCTTGAGAGGAAAGCTGTAACTCTGTGAGATGATTTCACAGAACACCAGGAAGTTTCTCAGAAAGTTTCTTTCTCTTTGTTATCGGAGGATATTTCCTTTGGCCCTATAGTCTTCAAAGGGATCCGAAATATCTGTTCTCAGAAATATCTGTTTCTCAGAAACTGCTCTGTGATGTGTGACTTCCACTCACAGAGTTACATCTGTATTTCGTGGATCTCTTTGCTAGCCTTATTTCTGTGGAATCTGAGAACAGATATTTCGGATCCCTTTGAAGACTGTAGGGCCAAAGGAAATATCCTCCGATAACAAAGAGAAAGAAGCTTTCTGAGAAAGTTCTTTGTGTTCTGCCAAATCATCTCACAGAGTTACAGGTTTCCCCTCAAGAAGCCTTTCGCTAAGACAGTTCTTGTGAAATTGACAAAGTGATATTTGGAAGCCCATAGAGGGCTATGGTGAAAAAGGAAATATCCTCAGATGAAATCTGAAAAGAAGCTTTCTGAGAAACTGCTTAGTGTTCTGTTAATTCATCTCACAGAGTTACATCTGTATTTCGTGGATCTCTTTGCTAGCCTTATTTCTGTGGAATCTGAGAACAGATATTTCGGATCCCTTTGAAGACTATAGGGCCAAAGGAAATATCCTCCGTTAACAAAGAGAAAGAAGCTTTCTGAGAAACTTCTTTGTGTTCTGTGAAATAATCTCACAGAGTTACAGCTTTCCCCTCAAGAAGCCTTTCGCTAAGACAGTTCTTGTGGAATTGGCAAAGTGATATTTGGAAGCCCATAGAGGGCTATGGTGAAAAAGGAATTATCCTCAGATAAAATCTGGAAAGAAGCTTTCTGAGAAACTGCTTAGTGTTCTGTTAATTCATCTCACAGAGTTACATCGGTATTTCGTGGATCTCTTTGCTAGCCTTATTTCTGTGGAACCTGAGAACAGATATTTCGGATCCCTTTGAAGACTATAGGGCCAAAGGAAATATCCTCCGATAACAAAGAGAAAGAAGCTTTCTGAGAAACTTCTTTGTGTTCTGTGAAATCATCTCACAGAGTTACAGCTTTCCTCTCAAGAAGCCTTTCGCTAAGACAGTTCTTGCGCAATTGGCAAAGTGATATTTGGAAGCCCATAGAGGGCTATGGTGAAAAAGGAAATATCCTCAGATGAAATCCGGAAAGAAGCTTTCTGAGAAACTGCTGAGTGTTCTGTTAATTCATCTCACAGAGTTACATCTGTACTTCGTGGATCTCTTTGCTAGCCTTATTTCTGTGGAATCTGAGAACAGATATTTCGGATCCCTTTGAAGACTGTAGGGCCAAAGGAAATATCCTCTGATAACAAAGAGAAAGAAGCTTTCTGAGAAAGTTCTTTGTGTTCTGTGAAATCATCTCACAGAGTTACAGCTTTCCCCTCAAGAAGCCTTTCGCTAAGACAGTTCTTGTGGAATTGGCAAAGTGATATTTGGAAGCCCAGAGAGGGCTATGGTGAAAAAGGAAATATCCTCAGATGAAATCTGGAAAGAAGCTTTCTGAGAAACTGCTTAGTGTTCTGTTAATTCATGTCACAGCGTTACATCGGTATTTCGTGGATCTCTTTGCTAGCCTTATTTCTGTGGAATCTGAGAACTGATATTTCGGATCCCTTTGAAAACTATAGGATCAAAGGAAATATCCTCCGATAACAAAGAGAAAGAAGCTTTCTGAGAAACTTCTTTGTGTTCTGTGAAATCATCTCACAGCGTTACAGCTTTCCGCTCAAGAAGCCTTTCGGTAAGACAGTTTTTGTGGAATTGGCAAAGTGATATTTGGAAGCCCATAGAGGGCTATGGTGAAAAAGAAATATCCTCAGATGAAATCTGGAAAGAAGCTTTCTGAGAAACTGATCTGTGATGTGTGACTTCCACTCACAGAGTTACATCTGTATTTCGTGGATCCCTTAGCTAGCCTTATTTCTGTGGAATCTGAGAACAGATATTTCGGATCCCTTTGAAGTCTATAGGGCCAAAGGAAATATCCTTCGATAAGAAATAGAAAGAAACTTTTTGAGAGACTTCTTTGTTTTCTGTGAAATCATCTCACAGAGTTACAGCTTTCCCCTCAAGAAGTCTTTCGCTAAGACAGTTCTTGTGGAATTGGCAAAGTGATATTTGGAAGCCCATAGAGGGCTATGGTGAAAAAGGAAATATCCTCAGATGAAATCTGGAAAGAAGCTTTCTGAGAAACTGCTTAGTGTTCTGTTAATTCATCTCACAGAGTTACATCTGTATTTCGTGGATCTCTTTGCTAGCCTTATTTCTGTGGAATCTGAGAACAGATATTTCGCATCCCTTTGAAGACTATAGGGCCAAAGGAAATATCCTCCGTTAACAAAGAAAAGAAGCTTTCAGAGAAACTTCTTTGTGTTCTGTGAAATCATCTCACAGATTTACAGCTTTCCCCTCAAGAAGCCTTTCGCTAAGACAGTTCTTGTGGAATTGGCAAAGTGATATTTGGAAGCCCATAGAGGGCTATGGTGAAAAAGGAAATATCCTCAGATGAAATCCGGAAAGAATCTTTCTGAGAAACTGCTTAGTGTTCTGTTAATTCATCTCACAGAGTTACATGTGTATTTCGTGGATCTCTTTGCTAGCCTTATTTCTGTGGAATCTGAGAACAGATATTTCGGATCCCTTTGAAGATTGTAGGGCCAAAGGAAATATCCTCCGATAACAAAGAGAAAGAAGCTTTCTGAGAAAGTTCTTTGTGTTCTGTGAAATCATCTCACAGAGTTACAGGTTTCCCCTCAAGAAGCCTTTCGCTGAGACAGTTCTTGTGGAATTGACAAAGTGATATTTGGAAGCCCATAGAGGGCTATGTTGAAAAAGGAAATATCCTCAGATGAAATCTGATAAGAAGCTTTCTGAGAAACTGCTTTGTGTTCTGTTAATTCATCTCACAGAGTTACATCTGTATTTCGTGGATCTCTTTGCTAACCTTATTTCTGTGGAATCTGAGATCAGATATTTCGGATCCCTTTGAAGACTATAGGGCCAAAGGAAATATCCTCCGTTAACAAAGAGAAAGAAGCTTTCTGAGAAACTTCTTTGTGTTCTGTGAAATAATCTCACAGAGTTACAGCTTTCCCCTCAAGAAGCCTTTCACTAAGACAGTTCTTGTGGAATTGGCAAAGTGATATTTGGAAGTCCATAGAGGGCTATGGTAAAAAGGAAATATCTTCAGATGAAATATGAAAAGGATTCAGAGAAACTGCTCTGTGTTGTGTGACTTCCACTCACAGAGTTACATCTGTATTTCGTGGATCTCTTTGGTAGCCTTATTTCTGTGGAATCTGAGAACAGATATTTCGGATCCCTTTGAAGTCTATAGGGCCAAAGGAAATATCCTCCGATAAGAAAGAGAAAGAAGCTTTCTGAGAAACTTCTTTGTGTTCTATGACATCATCTCACAGAGTTACAGCTTTCCCCTCAAGAAGCCTTTCGCTAAGACAGTTCTTGTGGAATTGGCAAAGTGATATTTGGAAGCCCATAGAGGGCTATGGTGAAAAAGGAAATATCCTCAGATGAAATCCGGAAAGAAGGTTTCTGAGAAACTGCTTAGTGTTCTGTTAATTCATCTGTCAGAGTTACATGTGTATTTCGTGGATCTCTTTGCTAGCCTTATTTCTGTGGAATCTGAGAACAGATATTTCGGATCTCTTTGAAGACTATAGGGCCAAAGGAAATATCGTCCGATAACAAAGAGAAAGAAGCTTTCTGAGAAACTTCTTTGTGTTCTGTGAAATCATCTCACAGAGTTACAGCTTTCCCCTCAAGAAGCCTTTCGCTAAGACAGTTCTTGTGGAATTGGCAAAGTGATATTTGGAAGCCCATAGAGGGCTATGGTAAAAAGGAAATATCTACAGATGAAATATGAAAAGAAGGTTTCAGAGAAACTGCTCTGTGATGTGTGACTTCCCCTCACGGAGTTACATCTGTATTTCGTGGATCTCTTTGCTAGCCTTATTTCTGTGGAATCTGAGAACAGATATTTCGCATCCCTTTGAAGACTATAGGGCCAAAGGAAATATCCTCCGTTAACAAAGAAAAGAAGCTTTCAGAGAAACTTCTTTGTGTTCTGTGAAATCATCTCACAGATTTACAGCTTTCCCCTCAAGAAGCCTTTCGCTAAGACAGTTCTTGTGGAATTGGCAAAGTGATATTTGGAAGCCCATAGAGGGCTATGGTGAAAAAGGAAATATCCTCAGATGAAATCCGGAAAGAATCTTTCTGAGAAACTGCTTAGTGTTCTCTTAATTCATCTCACAGAGTTACATGTGTATTTCGTGGATCTCTTTGCTAGCCTTATTTCTGTGGAATCTGAGAACAGATATTTCGGATCCCTTTGAAGATTGTAGGGCCAAAGGAAATATCCTCCGATAACAAAGAGAAAGAAGCTTTCTGAGAAAGTTCTTTGTGTTCTGTGAAATCATCTCACAGAGTTACAGGTTTCCCCTCAAGAAGCCTTTCGCTGAGACAGTTCTTGTGGAATTGACAAAGTGATATTTGGAAGCCCATAGAGGGCTATGTTGAAAAAGGAAATATCCTCAGATGAAATCTGATAAGAAGCTTTCTGAGAAACTGCTTTGTGTTCTGTTAATTCATCTCACAGAGTTACATATGTATTTCGTGGATCTCTTTGCTAGCCTTATTTCTCTGGAATCTGAGATCAGATATTTCGGATCCCTTTGAAGACTATAGGGCCAAAGGAAATATCCTCCGTTAACAAAGAGAAAGAAGCTTTCTGAGAAACTTCTTTGTGTTCTGTGAAATAATCTCACAGAGTTACAGCTTTCCCCTCAAGAAGCCTTTCGCTAACACAGTTCTTGTGGAATTGGCAAAGTGATATTTGGAAGCCCATAGAGGGCTATGGTGAAAAAGGAATTATCCTCAGATGAAATCTGGAAAGAAGCTTTCTGAGAAACTGCTTAGTGTTCTGTTAATTCATCTCACAGAGTTACATCGGTATTTCGTGGATCTCTTTGCTAGCCTTATTTCTGTGGAATCTGAGAACAGATATTTCGGATCCCTTTGAAGACTATAGGGCCAAAGGAAATATCCTCCGATAACAAAGAGAAAGAAGCTTTCTGAGAAACTTCTTTGTGTTCTGTGAAATCATCTCACAGAGTTACAGCTTTCCCCTCAAGAAGCCTTTCGCTAAGACAGTTCTTGCGCAATTGGCAAAGTGATATTTGGAAGCCCATAGAGGGCTATGGTGAAAAAGGAAATATCCTCAGATGAAATCCGGAAAGAAGCTTTCTGAGAAACTGCTTAGTGTTCTGTTAATTCATCTCACAGAGTTAAATATGTATTTCGTGGATCTCTTTGCTAGCCTTATTTCTGTGGAATCTGAGAACAGATATTTCGGATCCCTTTGAAGACTGTAGGGCCAAAGGAAATATCCTCCGATAACGAAGAGAAAGAAGCTTTCTGAGAAACTTCTTTGTGTTCTGTGAAATCATCTCACAGAGTTACAGCTTTAACCTCAAGAAGCCTTTCACTAAGACAGTTCTTGTGGAATTGGCAAAGTGATATTTGGAAGTCCATAGAGGGCTATGGTAAAAAGGAAATATCTTCAGATGAAATATGAAAAGGATTCAGAGAAACTGCTCTGTGTTGTGTGACTTCCACTCACAGAGTTACATCTGTATTTCGTGGATCTCTTTGCTAGCCTTATTTCTGTGGAATCTGAGAACAGAGATTTCGGATCCCTTTGAAGTCTATAGGGCCAAAGGAAATATCCTCCGATAAGAAAGAGAAAGAAGCTTTCTGAGAAACTTCTTTGTGTTCTATGACATCATCTCACAGAGTTACAGCTTTCCCCTCAAGAAGCCTTTCGCTAAGACAGTTCTTGTGGAATTGGCAAAGTGATATTTGGAAGCCCATAGAGGGCTATGGTGAAAAAGGAAATATCCTCAGATGAAATCCGGAAAGAAGGTTTCTGAGAAACTGCTTAGTGTTCTGTTAATTCATCTGACAGAGTTACATGTGTATTTCGTGGATCTCTTTGCTAGCCTTATTTCTGTGAAATCTGAGAACAGATATTTCGGATCTCTTTGAAGACTATAGGGCCAAAGGAAATATCCTCCGATAACAAAGAGAAAGAAGCTTTCTGAGAAACTTCTTTGTGTTCTGTGAAATCATCTCACAGAGTTACAGCTTTCCCCTCAAGAAGCCTTTCGCTAAGACAGTTCTTGTGGAATTGGCAAAGTGATATTTGGAAGCCCATAGAGGGCTATGGTAAAAAGGAAATATCTACAGATGAAATATGAAAAGAAGGTTTCAGAGAAACTGCTCTGTGATGTGTGACTTCCCCTCACGGAGTTACATCTGTATTTCGTGGATCTCTTTGCTAGCCTTATTTCTGTGGAATCTGAGAACAGATATTTCGCATCCCTTTGAAGACTATAGGGCCAAAGGAAATATCCTCCGTTAACAAAGAAAAGAAGCTTTCAGAGAAACTTCTTTGTGTTCTGTGAAATCATCTCACAGATTTACAGCTTTCCCCTCAAGAAGCCTTTCGCTAAGACAGTTCTTGTGGAATTGGCAAAGTGATATTTGGAAGCCCATAGAGGGCTATGGTGAAAAAGGAAATATCCTCAGATGAAATCCGGAAAGAATCTTTCTGAGAAACTGCTTAGTGTTCTCTTAATTCATCTCACAGAGTTACATGTGTATTTCGTGGATCTCTTTGCTAGCCTTATTTCTATGGAATCTGAGAACAGATATTTCGGATCCCTTTGAAGATTGTAGGGCCAAAGGAAATATCCTCCGATAACAAAGAGAAAGAAGCTTTCTGAGAAAGTTCTTTGTGTTCTGTGAAATCATCTCACAGAGTTACAGCTTTCCCCTCATGAAGCCTTTCGCTAAGACAGTTCTTGTGGAATTGGCAAAGTGATATTTGGAAGCCCATCGAGGGCTATGGTGAAAAAGGAAATATCCTCAGATGAAATCCGGAAAGAAGGTTTCTGAGAAACTGCTTAGTGTTCTGTTAATTCATCTGACAGAGTTACATGTGTATTTCATGGATCTCTTTGCTAGCCTTATTTCTGTGGAATCTGAGATCAGATATTTCGGATCCCTTTGAAGACTATAGGGCCAAAGGAAATATCCTCCGTTAACAAAGAGAAAGAAGCTTTCTGAGAAACTTCTTTGTGTTCTGTGAAATAATCTCACAGAGTTACAGCTTTCCCCTCAAGAAGCCTTTCGCTAAGACAGTTCTTGTGGAATTGGCAAAGTGATATTTGGAAGCCCATAGAGGGCTATGGTGAAAAAGGAATTATCCTCAGATGAAATCTGGAAAGAAGCTTTCTGAGAAACTGCTTAGTGTTCTGTTAATTCATTTCACAGAGTTACATCGGTATTTCGTGGATCTCTTTGCTAGCCTTATTTCTGTGGAATCTGAGAACAGATATTTCGGATCCCTTTGAAGACTATAGGGCCAAAGGAAATATCCTCCGATAACAAAGAGAAAGAAGCTTTCTGAGAAACTTCTTTGTGTTCTGTGAAATCATCTCACAGAGTTACAGCTTTCCCCTCAAGAAGCCTTTCGCTAAGACAGTTCTTGCGCAATTGGCAAAGTGATATTTGGAAGCCCATAGAGGGCTATGGTGAAAAAGGAAATATCCTCAGATGAAATCCGGAAAGAAGCTTTCTGAGAAACTGCTTAGTGTTCTGTTAATTCATCTCACAGAGTTAAATATGTATTTCGTGGATCTCTTTGCTAGCCTTATTTCTGTGGAATCTGAGAACAGATATTTCGGATCCCTTTGAAGACTGTAGGGCCAAAGGAAATATCCTCCGATAACGAAGAGAAAGAAGCTTTCTGAGAAACTTCTTTGTGTTCGGTGAAATCATCTCACAGAGTTACAGCTTTCCCCTCAAGAAGCCTTTCACTAAGACAGTTCTTGTGGAATTGGCAAAGTGATATTTGGAAGTCCATAGAGGGCTATGGTAAAAAGGAAATATCTTCAGATGAAATATGAAAAGGATTCAGAGAAACTGCTCTGTGTTGTGTGACTTCCACTCACAGAGTTACATCTGTATTTCGTGGACCTCTTTGCTAGCCTTATTTCTGTGGAATCTGAGAACAGAGATTTCGGATCCCTTTGAAGTCTATAGGGCCAAAGGAAATATCCTCCGATAAGAAAGAGAAAGAAGCTTTCTGAGAAACTTCTTTGTGTTCTATGACATCATCTCACAGAGTTACAGCTTTCCCCTCAAGAAGCCTTTCGCTAAGACAGTTCTTGTGGAATTGGCAAAGTGATATTTGGAAGCCCATAGAGGGCTATGGTGAAAAAGGAAATATCCTCAGATGAAATCTGGAAAGAAGCTTTCTGAGAAACTGCTTAGTGTTCTGTTAATTCATCTCACAGAGTTACATCTGTGTGTCGTGGATCTCTTTGCTAGCCTTATTTCTGTGGAATCTGAGGACAGATATTTCCGATCCCTTTGAAGACTATAGGGCCAAAGGAAATATCCTCCGATAACAAAGAGAAAGAAGCTTTCTGAGAAACTTCTTTGGGTTCTGTGAAATCATCTCACAGAGTTACAGCTTTCCCCTCAAGAAGCCTTTCGCTAAGACAGTTCTTGTGGAATTGGCAAAGTGATATTTGGAAGCCCATCGAGGGCTATCTGGAAAAAGGAAATATCCTCAGATGAAATCTGGAAAGAAGCTTTCTGAGAAACTGCTTAGTGTTCTGTTAATTCATCTCACAGAGTTACATCTGTATTTCGTGGATCTCTTTGCTGGCATTATTTCTGTGGGATCTGAGAACAGATATTTCGGATCCCTTTGAAGTCTATAGGGCCAAAGGAAATATCCTCCGATAACAAAGAGAAAGAAGCTTTCTGAGAAAGTTCTTTGTGTTCTGTGAAATCATCTCACAGAGTTACAGCTTTCCCCTCATGAAGCCTTTCGCTAAGACAGTTCTTGTGGAATTGGCAAAGTGATATTTGGAAGCCCATCGAGGGCTATGGTGAAAAAGGAAATATCCTCAGATGAAATCCGGAAAGAAGGTTTCTGAGAAACTGCTTAGTGTTCTGTTAATTCATCTGACAGAGTTACATGTGTATTTCATGGATCTCTTTGCTAGCCTTATTTCTGTGGAATCTGAGAACAGATATTTCGGATCCCTTTGAAGACTATAGGGCCAAAGGAAATATCCTCCGATAACAAAGAGAAAGAAGCTTTCTGAGAAACTTCTTTGTGTTCTGTGAAATCATCTCACAGAGTTACAGCTTTCCCCTCAAGAAGCCTTTCGCTAAGACAGTTCTTGTGGAATTGGCAAAGTGATATTTGGAAGCCCATAGAGGGCTATGGTAAAAAGGAAATATCTACAGATGAAATATGAAAAGAAGGTTTCAGAGAAACTGCTCTGTGATGTGTGACTTCCCCTCACGGAGTTACATCTGTATTTCGTGGATCTCTTTGCTAGCCTTATTTCTGTGGAATCTGAGAACAGAGATTTCAGATCCCTTTGAAGACTATAGGGCCAAAGGAAATATCCATCGATAACAAATAGAAAGAAGCTTTCTGAGAAACTTCTTTGTGTTCTATGACATCATCTCACAGAGTTACAGCTTTCCCCTCAAGAAGCCTTTCGCTAAGACAGTTCTTGTGGAATTGGCAAAGTGATATTTGGAAGCCCATAGAAGGCTATGGTGTAAAAGGAAATATCCTCAGATGAAATGTGGAAAGAAGCTTTCTGAGAAACTGCTTAGTGTTCTGTAAATTCATATCACAGAGTTACATCTGTATTTCGTGGATCTCTTTGCTAGCTTTATTTCCGTGGAATCTGAGAATAGATATTTCGGATCCCTTTGAAGACTACAGGGCCAAAGGAAATATCCTCCGATAACAAATAGAAGGAAGCTTTCTAAGAAACTTCTTTGTGTTCTGTGAAATCGTCTCAAAGAGTTACAGCTTTCCCCTCAAGAAGCCTTTCGCGACGACAGTTCTTGTGGAATTTGCAAGGAGATATTTGGAAGCCCATAGAGGGCTATGGTGAAAAAGGAAATATCCTCAGATGAAATCTGGAAAGAAGCTTTCTAAGAAACTACTTAGTGTTCTGTTAATTCATCTCACAGTGTTACGTCTGTATTTCGTGGATCTCTTTGCTAGCCTTATTTCTGTGGAATCTGAGAACAGATATTTCGGATCCCTTTGAAGACTCTAGGGCCAAAGGAAATATCCTCCGATAACAAAGAGAAAGAAGCTTTCTGAGAAACTTCTTTGTGTTCTGTGAAATCATCTCACAGTGTTACAGCTTTCCCTCAAGAAGCCTTTCGCTAAGACAGTTCTTGTGGAATTGGCAAGGGATATTTGGAATCCCATAGAGGGCGATGGTGAAAAAGGAAATATCCTAAGATGAAATCTGGAAACCAGCTTTCTGAGAAACTGCTTAGTTTTCTGTTAATTCATCTCACAGAGTTACATCTGTATTTCGTGGATCTCTTTGCTAGCATTATTTCTGTGGAATGTGAGAACAGATATTTCGGATCCCTTTGAAGACTACAGGGCCAAAGGAAATATCCTCCGATAACAAAGAGAAAGAAGCTTTCTGAGAAATTTCTTTGTGTTCTGTGAAATCATCTCTCAGAGTTACAGCTTTCCCCTCAAGAAGCCTTTCGCTAAGACAGTTCTTGTGGAATTGGCAAAGTGATATTTGGAAGCCCATAGAGGGCTATGGTGAAAAAGGAAATATACTCAGATGAAATCTGGAAAGAAGCTTTCTGAGAAACTCCTTAGTGTTCTGTTAATTCATCTCACAGAGTTACCTCTGTATTTCGTGGATCTCTTTGCTAACCTTATTTCTGTGGAATCTGAGAAGAGATATTTCGGATCCCTTTGAAGACTATAGGGCCAAAGGAAATATCCTCCGATAACAAAGAGAAAGAAGCTTTCTGAGAAAGTTCTTTGTGTTCTCTGAAATCATCTCACAGAGTTACAGCTTTCCCCTCAAGAAGCCTTTCGCTAAGACAGTTCTTGTGGAATTGGCAAAGTGATATTTGGAAGCCCATAGAGGGCTATGGTAAAAAGGAAATATCTTCAGATGAAATATGAAAAGAAGATTTCAGAGAAACTGCTCTGTGATGTGTGACTTCCACTCTCAGAGTTACATCTGGATTTCGTGGATCTCTTTGCTAGCCTTATTTCTGTGGAATCTGAGAACAGAGATTTCGGATCCCTTTGAAGACTATAGGGCCAAAGGAAATATCCTCCGATAACAAAGAGAAAGAATCTTTCTGAGAAACTTCTTTGTGTTCTGTGAAATCATCTCACAGAGTTACAGCTTTCCCCTCAAGAAGCCTTTCGTTAAGACAGTTCTTGTGGAATTTGCAAAGTGATATTTGGACGCCCATAGGGGTCGATGGTGAAAAAGGAAATATCCTCAGATGAAATCTTGAAACGAGCTTTCTGAGAAACTGCTTAGTGTTCTGTTAATTCATCTCACAGAGTTACATCTGTATTTCGTGGATCTCTTTAGTAGCCTTATTTCTGTGGAATCTGAGAACAGAGATTTCGGATCCTTTTGAAGACTATAGGGCCAAAGGAAATATCCTCCGATAACAAAGAGAAAGAAGCTTTCTGAGAAACTTCTTTGTGTTCTGTGAAATCATCTCTCAGAGTTACAGCTTTCCCCTGAAGAAGCCTTTCGCTAAGACAGTTCTTGTGGAATTGGCAAAGTGATATTTGGAAGCCCATAGAGGGCTATTGTGAAAAAGGAAATATCCTCAGACGAAATCTGGACAGAAGCTTTCTGAGAAACTGCTCTGTGATGTGTGACTTCCACTCACAGAGTTACATCTGTATTTCGTGGATCTCTTTGCTAGCCTTATTTCTGTGGAATCTGAGAACAGAGATTTCGGATCCCTTTGAAGTCTATAGGGCCAAAGGAAATATCCTCTGATAAGAAAGAGAAAGAAGCTTACTGAGAAACTTCTTTGTGTTCTATGACATCATCTCACAGAGTTACAGCTTTCCCCTCAAGAAGTCTTTCGCTAAGACAGTTCTTGTGGAATTGGCAAAGTGATATTTCGAAGCCCTTAGGGGGCTATGGTGAAAAAGGAAATATCCTCAGATGAAATCTGGAAAGAAGCTTTCTAAGAAACTACTTAGTGTTCTGTTAATTCATCTCACAGTGTTACATCTGTATTTCGTGGATCTCTTTGCTAGCCTTATTTCTGTGGAATCTGAGAACAGATATTTCGGATCCCTTTGAAGACTATAAGTCCAAAGGAAATATCCTCCGATAACAAAGAGAAAGAAGCTTTCTGAGAAACTACTTTGTGTTCTGTGAAATCATCTCACAGTGTTACAGCTTTCCCCTCAAGAAGCCTTTCGCTAAGACAGTTCTTGTGGAATTGGCAAAGTGATATTTGGAAGCCCATAGAGGGCTACGGTGAAAAAGGAAATATACTCAGATGAAATATGGAAAGAAGCTTTCTGAGAAACTCCTCAGTGTTCTGTTAATTCATCTCACAGAGTTACATCTGTATTTCGTGGATCTCTTTGCTAACCTTATTTCTGTGGAATCTGAGAAGAGATATTTCGGATCCCTTTGAGGACTATAGGGCCAAAGGAAATATCCTCCGATAACAAAGAGAAAGAAGCTTTCTGAGAAAGTTCTTTGTGTTCTCTGAAATCATCTCACAGAGTTACAGCTTTCCCCTCAAGAAGCCTTTCGCTAAGACAGTTCTTGTGGAATTGGCAAAGTGATATTTGGAAGCCCATAGAGGGCTATGGTGAAAAAGGAAATATCCTCAGACGAACTCTGGAAAGAAGCTTTCTGAGAAACTGCTCTGTGATGTGTGACTTCCACTCACAGAGTTACATCTGTATTTCGTGGATCTCTTTGCTAGCCTTATTTCTGTGGAATCTGAGAACAGAGAATTCGGATCCCTTTGAAGACTATAGGGCCAAAGGAGATATCCTCCGATAACAAAGAGAAAGAAGCTTTCTGAGAAACTTCTTTGCGTTTTGTGAAATCATCTCTCAGAGTTACGGCTTTCCCTTCAAGAAGCCTTTCGCAAAGACAGTTCTTGTGGAATTGGCAAAGTGATATTTGGAAGCCCATAGAGGGCTATGGTGAAAAAGAAAATACCCTCAGATGAAATCTGGAAAGAAGCTTTCTGAGAAACTGCTTAGTGTTCTGTGAATTCATCTCACAGAGTTACATCTGTATTTCGTGGATCTCTTTGCTAGCCTTATTTCTGTGGAATGTGAGAACAGATATTTCGGATCCCTTTGAAGACTACAGGGCCAAAGGAAATATCCTCCGATAACAAAGAGAAAGAAGCTTTCTGAGAAATTTCTTTGTGTTCTGTGAAATCATCTCTCAGAGTTACAGCTTTCCCCTCAAGAAGCCTTTCGCTAAGACAGTTCTTGTGGAATTGGCAAAGTGATATTTGGAAGCCCATAGAGGGCTACGGTGAAAAAGAAAATATACTCAGATGAAATCTGGAAAGAAGCTTTCTGAGAAACTCCTTAGTGTTCTGTTAATTCATCTCACAGAGTTACATCTGTATTTCGTGGATCTCTTTGCTAACCTTATTTCTGTAGAATCTGAGAAGAGATATTTCGGATCCCTTTGAAGACTATAGGGCCAAAGGAAATATCCTCTGATAACAAAGAGAAAGAAGCTTTCTGAGAAAGTTCTTTGTGTTCTCTGAAATCATCTCACAGAGTTACAGCTTTCCCCTCAAGAAGCCTTTCGCTAAGACAGTTCTTGTGGAATTGGCAAAGTGATATTTGGAAGCCCATAGTGGTCGATGGTGAAAAAGGAAATATCCTCAGATGAAATCTTGAAACGAGCTTTCTGAGAAACTGCTTAGTGTTCTGTTAATTCATCTCACAGAGTTACATCTGTATTTCGTGGATCTCTTTGCTAGCCTTATTTCTGTGGAATCTGAGAACAGATATTTCGGATCCCTTTGAAGACTATAGGGCCAAAGGAAATATCCTCTGAGAACAAAGAGAAAGAAGCTTTCTGAGAAACTTCTTTGTGTTCTGTGAAATCATCTCACAGAGGTACAGGTTTTCCCTCAAGAAGCCTTTCGCTAAGACAGTTCTTGTGGAATTGGCAAAGTGATATTTGGAAGCCCATAGAGGGCTATGGTGAAAAAGGAAATATCCTCAGACGAACTCTGGAAAGAAGCTTTCTGAGAAACTGCTCTGTGATGTGTGACTTTCACTCACAGAGTTACATCTGTATTTCGTGGATCTCTTTGCTAGCCTTATTTCTGTGGAATCTGAGAACAGAGATTTCGGATCCCTTTGAATACTATAGGGCCAAAGGAGATATCCTCCGATAACAAAGAGAAAGAAGCTTTCTGAGAAACTTCTTTGCGTTCTGGGAAATCATCTCTCAGAGTTACGGCTTTCCCCTCAAGAAGCCTTTCGCAAAGACAGTTCTTGTGGAATTGGCAAAGTGATATTTGGAAGCCCATAGAGGGCTATGGTGAAAAAGAAAATA
Source organism: Macaca mulatta (assembly GCF_049350105.2). Lineage (NCBI taxonomy): Eukaryota > Metazoa > Chordata > Mammalia > Primates > Cercopithecidae > Macaca > Macaca mulatta. Next base: position 100,613,670 of record NC_133406.1, on the reverse strand, counting down.
CCCTCAGATGAAATCTGGAAAGAAGCTTTCTGAGAAACTGCTTAGTGTTCTGTGAATTCATCTCACAGAGTTACATCTGTATTTCGTGGATCTCTTTGCTAGCCTTATTTCTGTGGAATCTGAGAACAGATATTTCGGATCCCTTTGAAGACTATAGGGCCAAAGGAAATATCCTCTGATAACAAAGAAAGAAGCTTTCTGAGAAACTTCTTTGTGTTCTGTGAAATCATCTCACAGAGTTACAGGTTTTCCTTCAAGAAGCCTTTCGCTAAGACAGTTCTTGTGGAATTGGCAAAGTGATATTTGGAAGCCCATAGAGGGCTATGGTGAAAAAGGAAATATCCTCAGATGAAATGTGAAAAGAAGCTTTCAGAGAAACTACTCTGTGATGTGTGACTTCCAATCACAGAGTTGCATCTGTATTTCGTGGATCTCTTTGCTAGCCTTATTTCTGTGGAATCTGAGAACAGATAATTCGGATCCCTTTGAAGACTACAGGGCCAAAGGAAATATCCTCCGATAACAAAGAGAAAGAAGCTTTCTGAGAAACTTCTTTGTGTTCTCAGAAATCATCTCACAGAGTTACAGCTTTCCCCTCAAGAAGCCTTTCGCTAAGACAGTTCTTGTGGAATTGGCAAAGTGATATTTGGAAGCCCTTAAAGGGCTGTGGTAAAAAAGGAAATATCCTCAGATGAAATCTGGAAAGAAGCTTTCTGAGAAACTGCTTAGTGTTCTGTGAATTCATCTCACAGAGTTACATCTGTATTTCGTGGATCTCTTTCCTAGTCTTATTTCTGTGGAATCTGAGAACAGATATTTCGGATCCCTTTGAAGACTATAGGGCCAAAGGAAATATCCTCCGATAACAAAGAGAAAGAAGCTTTCTGAGAAACTTCTTTGTGTTCTGTGAAATCATCTCACAGAGTTACAGCTTTTCCCTCAAGAAACCTTTCGCTAAGACAGTTCTTGTGGAATTGGCAAAGTGATATTTGCAAGCCCATAGAGGGCTATGGTAAAAAGGAAATATCTTCAGATGAAATATGAAAAGAAGATTTCAGAGAAACTGCTCTGTGATGTGTGACTTCCACTCTCAGAGTTACATCTGGATTGCGTGGATCTCTTTGCTAGCCTTATTTCTGTGGAATCTGAGAACAGAGTTCGGATCCCTTTGAAGACTATAGGGCCAAAGGAAATATCCTCCGATAACAAAGAGAAAGAATCTTTCTGAGAAACTTCTTTGTGTTCTGTGAAATCATCTCACAGAGTTACAGCTTTCCCCTCAAGAAGCCTTTCGCTAAGACAGTTCTTGTGGAATTGGCAAAGTGATATTTGGACGCCCATAGGGGTCGATGGTGAAAAAGGAAATATCCTCAGATGAAATCTTGAAACGAGCTATTTGAGAAACTGCTTAGTGTTCTGTTAATTCATCTCACAGAGTTACATCTGTATTTCGTGGATATCTTTAGTAGCCTTATTTCTGTGGAATCTGAGAACAGAGATTTCGGATCCTTTTGAAGACTATAGGGCCAAAGGAAATATCCTCCGATAACAAAGAGAAAGAAGCTTTCTGAGAAACTTCTTTGTGTTCTGTGAAATCATCTCTCAGAGTTACAGCTTTCCCCTGAAGAAGCCTTTCGCTAAGACAGTTCTTGTGGAATTGGCAAAGTGATATTTGGAAGCCCATAGAGGGCTATTGTGAAAAAGGAAATATCCTCAGACGAAATCTGGACAGAAGCTTTCTGAGAAACTGCTTAGTGTTCTGTGACTTCCACTCACAGAGTTACATATGTATTTCGTGGATCTCTTTGCTAGCCTTATTTCTGTGGAATCTGAGAACAGATATTTCGGATCCCTTTGAAGACTATAGGGCCAAAGGAAATATCCTCTGATGACAAAGAAAGAAGCTTTCTGAGAAACTTCTTTGTGTTCTGTGAAATCATCTCACAGAGTTACAGGTTTTCCTTCAAGAAGCCTTTCGCTAAGACAGTTCTTGTGGAATTGGCAAAGTGATATTTGGAAGCCCATAGTGGGCTATGGTGAAAAAGGAAATATCCTCAGATGAAATGTGAAAAGAAGCTTTCAGAGAAACTACTCTGTGATGTGTGACTTCCAATCACAGGGTTGCATCTGTATTTCGTGGATCTCTTTGCTAGCCTTATTTCTGTGGAATCTGAGAACAGATAATTCGGATCCCTTTGAAGACTACAGGGCCAAAGGAAATATCCTCCGATAACAAAGAGAAAGAAGCTTTCTCAGAAACTTCTTTGTGTTCTCTGAAATCATCTCACAGAGTTACAGCTTTCCCCTTAGGAAGCCTTTCGCGAAGACTGTTCTTGTGGAATTGGCAAAGTGATATTTGGAAGCCCTTAAAGGGCTGTGGTAAAAAAGGAAATATCCTCAGATGAAATCTGGAAAGAAGCTTTCTGAGAAACTGCTTAGTGTTCTGTTAATTCATCTCACAGAGGTACATCTTTATTTCGTGGATCTCTTTAGTAGCCTTATTTCTGTGGAATCTGAGAACAGAGATTTCGGATCCTTTTGAAGACTATAGGGCCAAAGGAAATATCCTCCGATAACAAAGAGAAAGAAGCTTTCTGAGAAACTTCTTTGTGTTCTGTGAAATCATCTCTCAGAGTTACAGGTTTCCCCTGAAGAAGCCTTTCGCTAAGACAGTTCTTGTGGAATTGGCAAAGTGATATTTGGAAGCCCATAGAGGGCTATTGTGAAAAAGGAAATATCCTCAGACGAAATCTGGACAGAAGCTTTCTGAGAAACTGCTCTGTGATGTGTGACTTCCACTCACAGAGTTACATCTGTATTTCGTGGATCTCTTTGCTAGCCTTATTTCTGTGGAATCTGAGAACAGAGATTTCGGATCCCTTGGAAGTCTATAGGGCCAAAGGAAATATCCTCCGATAAGAAAGAGAAAGAAGCTTACTGAGAAACTTCTTTGTGTTCTATGACATCATCTCACAGAGTTACAGCTTTCCCCTCAAGAAGTCTTTCGCTAAGACAGTTCTTGTGGAATTGGCAAAGTGATATTTGGAAGCCCTTAGGGGGCTATGGTGAAAAAGGAAATATCCTCAGATGAAATCTGGAAAGAAGCTTTCTAAGAAACTACTTAGTGTTCTGTTAATTCATCTCACAGTGTTACGTCTGTATTTCGTGGATCTCTTTGCTAGCCTTATTTCTGTGGAATCTGAGAACAGATATTTCGGATCCCTTTGAAGACTATAGGGCCAAAGGAAATATCCTCGGATAACAAAGAGAAAGAAGCTTTCTGAGAAACTTCTTTGTGTTCTGTGAAATCATCTCACAGTGTTACAGCTTTCCCCTCAAGAAGCCTTTCGCTAAGACAGTTCTTGTGGAATTGGCCAGGGATATTTGGAAGCCCATAGAGGGCGATGGTGAAAAAGGAAATATCCTCAGATGAAATCTGGAAACTAGCTTTCTGAGAAACTGCTTAGTTTTCTGTTAATTCATCTCACAGAGTTACATCTGTATTTCGTGGATCTCTTGCTAGCCTTATTTCTGTGGAATGTGAGAACAGATATTTCGGATCCCTTTGAAGACTACAGGGCCAAAGGAAATATCCTCCGATAACAAAGAGAAAGAAGCTTTCTGAGAAAGTTCTTTGTGTTCTCTGAAATCATCTCACAGAGTTACAGCTTTCCCCTCAAGAAGCCTTTCGCTAAGACAGTTCTTGTGGAATTGGCAAAGTGATATTTGGAAGCCCATAGTGGTCGATGGTGAAAAAGGAAATATCCTCAGATGAAATCTTGAAACGAGCTTTCTGAGAAACTGCTTAGTGTTCTGTTAATTCATCTCACAGAGTTACATCTGTATTTCGTGGATCTCTTTGCTAGCCTTATTTCTGTGGAATCTGAGAACAGATATTTCGGATCCCTTTGAAGACTATAGGGCCAAAGGAAATATCCTCTGAGAACAAAGAGAAAGAAGCTTTCTGAGAAACTTCTTTGTGTTCTGTGAAATCATCTCACAGAGGTACAGGTTTTCCCTCAAGAAGCCTTTCGCTAAGACAGTTCTTGTGGAATTGGCAAAGTGATATTTGGAAGCCCATAGAGGGCTATGGTGAAAAAGGAAATATCCTCAGACGAACTCTGGAAAGAAGCTTTCTGAGAAACTGCTCTGTGATGTGTGACTTCCACTCACAGAGTTACATCTGTATTTCGTGGATCTCTTTGCTAGCCTTATTTCTGTGGAATCTGAGAACAGAGATTTCGGATCCCTTTGAAGACTATAGGGCCAAAGGAGATATCCTCCGATAACAAATAGAGAGAAGCTTTCTGAGAAACTTCTTTGCGTTTTGTGAAATCATCTCTCAGAGTTACGGCTTTCCCCTCAAGAAGCCTTTCGCAAAGACAGTTCTTGTGGAATTGGCAAAGTGATATTTGGAAGCACATAGAGGGCTATGGTGAAAAAGAAAATACCCTCAGATGAAATCTGGAAAGAAGCTTTCTGAGAAACTGCTTAGTGTTCTGTGAATTCATCTCACAGAGTTACATCTGTATTTCGTGGATCTCTTTGCTAGCCTTATTTCTGTGGAATCTGAGAACAGATATTTCGGATCCCTTTGAACACTATAGGGCCAAAGGAAATATCCTCTGATAACAAAGAAAGAAGCTTTCTGAGAAACTTCTTTGTGTTCTGTGAAATCATCTCACAGAGTTACAGGTTTTCCTTCAAGAAGCCTTTCGCTAAGACAGTTCTTGTGGAATTGGCAAAGTGATATTTGGAAGCCCATAGTGGGCTATGGTGAAAAAGGAAATATCCTCAGATGAAATGTGAAAAGAAGCTTTCAGAGAAACTACTCTGTGATGTGTGACTTCCAATCACAGAGTTGCATCTGTATTTCGTGGATCTCTTTGCTAGCCTTATTTCTGTGGAATCTGAGAACAGATAATTCGGATCCCTTTGAAGACTACAGGGCCAAAGGAAATATCCTCCGATAACAAAGAGAAAGAAGCTTTCTCAGAAACTTCTTTGTGTTCTCTGAAATCATCTCACAGAGTTAGAGCTTTCCCCTCAGGAAGCCTTTCGCTAAGACTGTTCTTGTGGAATTGGCAAAGTGATATTTGGAAGCCCTTAAAGGGCTGTGGTAAAAAAGGAAATATCCTCAGATGAAATCTGGAAAGAAGCTTTCTGAGAAACTGCTTAGTGTTCTGTTAATTCATCTCACAGAGTTACATCTGTATTTCGTGGATCTCTTTCCTAGTCTTATTTCTGTGGAATCTGAGAACAGATATTTCGGATCCCTTTGAAGACTATAGGGCCAAAGGAAATATCCTCCGATAACAAAGAGAAAGAAGCTTTCTGAGAAACTTTTTTGTGTTCTGTGAAATCATCTCACAGAGTTACAGCTTTCCCCTCAAGAAGCCTTTCGCTAAGACAGTTCTTGTGGAATTGGCAAAGTGATATTTGCAAGCCCATAGAGGGCTACGGTAAAAAGGAAATATCTTCAGATGAAATATGAAAAGAAGATTTCAGAGAAACTGCTCTGTGATGTGTGACTTCCACTCTCAGAGTTACATCTGTATTTCGTGGATCTCTTTGCTAGCCTTATTTCTGTGGAATCTGAGAACAGAGATTTCGGATCCCTTTGAAGACTATAGGGCCAAAGGAAATATCCTCCGATAACAAAGAGAAAGAAGCTTTCTGAGAAAGTTCTTTGTGTTCTCTGAAATCATCTCACAGAGTTACAGCTTTCCCCTCAAGAAGCCTTTCGCTAAGACAGTTCTTGTGGAATTGGCAAAGTGATATTTGGAAGCCCATAGTGGTCGATGGTGAAAAAGGAAATATCCTCAGATGAAATCTTGAAACGAGCTTTCTGAGAAACTGCTTAGTGTTCTGTTAATTCATCTCACAGAGTTACATCTGTATTTCGTGGATCTCTTTGCTAGCCTTATTTCTGTGGAATCTGAGAACAGATATTTCGGATCCCTTTGAAGACTATAGGGCCAAAGGAAATATCCTCTGAGAACAAAGAGAAAGAAGCTTTCTGAGAAACTTCTTTGTGTTCTGTGAAATCATCTCACAGAGGTACAGGTTTTCCCTCAAGAAGCCTTTCACTAAGACAGTTCTTGTGGAATTGGCAAAGTGATATTTGGAAGCCCATAGAGGGCTATGGTGAAAAAGGAAATATCCTCAGAAGAACTCTGGAAAGAAGCTTTCTGAGAAACTGCTCTGTGATGTGTGACTTCCACTCATAGAGTTACATCTGTATTTCGTGGATCTCTTTGCTAGCCTTATTTCTGTGGAATCTGAGAACAGAGATTTCCGATCCCTTTGAAGACTATAGGGCCAAAGGAGATATCCTCCGATAACAAAGAGAGAGAAGCTTTCTGAGAAACTTCTTTGCGTTTTGTGAAATCATCTCTCAGAGTTACGGCTTTCCCCTCAAGAAGCCTTTCGCAAAGACAGTTCTTGTGGAATTGGCAAAGTGATATTTGGAAGCCCATAGAGGGCTATGGTGAAAAAGAAAATACCCTCAGATGAAATCTGGAAAGAAGCTTTCTGAGAAACTGCTTAGTGTTCTGTGAATTCATCTCACAGAGTTACATCTGTATTTCGTGGATCTCTTTGCTAGCCTTATTTCTGTGGAATCTGAGAACAGATATTTCGGATCCCTTTGAAGACTATAGGGCCAAAGGAAATATCCTCTGATAACAAAGAAAGAAGCTTTCTGAGAAACTTCTTTGTGTTCTGTGAAATCATCTCACAGAGTTACAGGTTTTCCTTCAAGAAGCCTTTCGCTAAGACAGTTCTTGTGGAATTGGCAAAGTGATATTTGGAAGCCCATAGTGGGCTATGGTGAAAAAGGAAATATCCTCAGATGAAATGTGAAAAGAAGCTTTCAGAGAAACTACTCTGTGATGTGTGACTTCCAATCACAGAGTTGCATCTGTATTTCGTGGATCTCTTTGCTAGCCTTATTTCTGTGGAATCTGAGAACAGATAATTCGGATCCCTTTGAAGACTACAGGGCCAAAGGAAATATCCTTCGATAACAAAGAGAAAGAAGCTTTCTGAGAAACTTCTTTGTGTTCTCTGAAATCATCTCACAGAGTTACAGCTTTCCCCTCAGGAAGCCTTTCGCTAAGACTGTTCTTGTGGAATTGGCAAAGTGATATTTGAAAGCCCATAGGGGTCGATGGTGAAAAAGGAAATATCCTCAGAAGAAATCTTGAAACGAGCTTTCTGAGAAAATGCTTAGTGTTCTGTTAATTCATCTCACAGAGTTACATCTGTATTTCGTGGATCTCTTTAGTAGCCTTATTTCTGTGGAATCTGAGAACAGAGATTTCGGATCCTTTTGAAGACTATAGGGCCAAAGGAAATATCCTCCGATAACAAAGAGAAAGAAGCTTTCTGAGAAACTTCTTTGTGTTCTGTGAAATCATCTCTCAGAGTTACAGCTTTCCCCTGAAGAAGCCTTTCGCTAAGACAGTTCTTGTGGAATTGGCAAAGTGATATTTGGAAGCCCATAGAGGGCTATTGTGAAAAAGGAAATATCCTCAGACGAAATCCGGACAGAAGCTTTCTGAGAAACTGCTCTGTGATGTGTGACTTCCACTCACAGAGTTACATCTGTATTTCGTGGATCTCTTTGCTAGCCTTATTTCTGTGGAATCTGAGAACAGAGATTTCGGATCCCTTTGAAGTCTATAGGGCCAAAGGAAATATCCTCCGATAAGAAAGAGAAAGAAGCTTACTGAGAAACTTCTTTGTGTTCTATGACATCATCTCACAGAGTTACAGCTTTCCCCTCAAGAAGTCTTTCGCTAAGACAGTTCTTGTGGAATTGGCAAAGTGATATTTGGAAGCCCTTAGAGGGCTATGGTGAAAAAGGAAATATCCTCAGATGAAATCTGGAAAGAAGCTTTCTGAGAAACTGCTTAGTGTTCTGTGAATTCATCTCACAGAGTTACATCTGTATTTCGTGGATCTCTTTGCTAGCATTATTTCTGTGGAATCTGAGAACAGATATTTCGGATAACTTTGAAGACTATAGGGCCAAAGGAAATATCCTCCGATAACAAAGAGAAAGAAGCTTTCTGAGAAACTTCTTTGTGTTCTGTGAAATCATCTCACAGAGTTACAGCTTTCCCCTCAAGAAGCCTTTCGCTAAGACAGTTCTTGTGGAATTGGTAAAGTTATATTTGGAAGCCCACAGAGGGCTATGGTGAAAAAGGAAATATCCTCTGATGATATCCGGAAAGAAGCTTTCTGAGAAACTGCTTAGTATTCTGTTAATTCATCTCACAGACTTACGTGTGTATTTCCTGGATCTCTTTGCTAGCCTTATTTCTGTGGAATCTGAGAACAGATATTTCGGATCCCTTTGAAGACTGTAGGGCCAAAGTAAATATCCTCCGATAACAAAGAGAAAGAAGCTTTCTGAGAAACTTCTTTGTGTTCTGTGAAATCATCTCACAGAGTTACAGCTTTCCCCTCAAGAAGCCTTTCGCTAAGACAGTTCTTGTGGAATTGGCAAAGTGATATTTGGAAGCCCATAGAGGGCTAGGGTGAAAAAGGAAATATCCTCAGATGAAATCTGGAAAGAAGCTTTCTGAGAAACTGCTTAGTGTTCTGTTAATTCATCTCACAGAGTTACATCTGTATTTCGAGGATCTCTTTGCTAGCCTTATTTCTGTGGAATCTGAGAACAGATATTTCGGATCCCTTTGAAGACTATAGGGCCAAAGGAAATATCCTCCGATAACAAAGAGAAAGAAGCTTTCTGAGAAAGTTCTTTGGGTTCTGTGAAATCATCTCACAGAGTTACAGCTTTCCCCTCAAGAAGCCTTTCGCTAAGACAGTTCTTGTGGAATTGGCAAAGTGATATTTGGAAGCCCATAGAGGGCTATGGTGAAAAAGGAAATATCCTCAGATGAAATCTGGAAAGAAGCTTTCTGAGAAACTGCTTAGTGTTCTGTTAATTCATCTCACAGAGTTACATCTGTGTGTCGTGGATCTCTTTGCTAGCCTTATTTCTGTGGAATCTGAGAACAGATATTTCCGATCCCTTTGAAGACTATAGGGCCAAAGGAAATATCCTCCGATAACAAAGAGAAAGAAGCTTTCTGAGAAACTTCTTTGTGTTCTGTGAAATCATCTCACAGAGTTACAGCTTTCCCCTCAAGAAGCCTTTCGCTAAGACAGTTCTTGTGGAATTGGCAAAGTGATATTTGGAAGCCCTTCGAGGGCTATGGTGAAAAAGGAAATATCCTCAGATGAAATCTGGAAAGAAGCTTTCTGAGAAACTGCTTAGTGTTCTGTTAATTCATCTCACAGAGTTACATCTGTATTTCGTGGATCTCTTTGCTAGCATTATTTCTGTGGAATCTGAGAACAGATATTTCGGACCCCTTTGAAGTCTATAGAGCCAAAGGAAATATCCTCCGATAACAAAGAGAAAGAAGCTTTCTGAGAAACTTCTTTGTGTTCTGTGAAATCATCTCTCAGAGTTACAGCTTTCCCCTCAAGAAGCCTTTCGCTAAGACAGTTCTTGTGGAATTGGCAAAGTGATATTTGGAAGCCCATCGAGGGCTATGGTGAAAAAGGAAATATCCTCAGATGAAATCTGGAAAGAAGCTTTCTGAGAAACTGCTTAGTGTTCTGTTAATTCATCTGACAGAGTTACATCTGTATTTCGTGGATCTCTTTGCTAGCCTTATTTCTGTGGAATCTGAGAACAGATATTTCGGATCCCTTTGAAGACTATAGGGCCAAAGGAAATATCCTCCGATAACAAAGAGAAAGAAGCTTTCTGAGAAACCACTTTGTGTTCTGTGAAATCATCTCACAGAGTTACAGCTTTCCCCTCAAGAAGCCTTTCGATAAGACAGTTCTTGTGGAATTGGCAAAGTGATATTTGCAACCCCTAGGGGGCTATGGTGAAAAAGGAAATATACTCAGATGAAATCTGGAAAGAAGGTTTCTGAGAAACTGCTTAGTGTTCTGTTAATTCATCTCACAGAGTTACATGTGTATTTCCTGGATCTCTTGGCTAGCTTTATTTCTGTGGAATCTGAGAACAGATATTTCGCATCCCTTTGAAAACTGTAGGGCCAAAGTAAATATCCTCCGATAACAAAGAGAAAGAAGCTTTCTGAGAAACTTCTTTGTGTTCTGTGAAATCATCTCACAGAGTTACAGCTTTCCCCTCAAGAAGCCTTTCGCTAAGACAGTTCTTGTGGAATTGGCAAAGTGATATTTGGAAGCCCATAGAGGGCTAGGGTGAAAAAGGAAATATCCTCAGATGAAATCTGGAAAGAAGCTTTCTGAGAAACTGCTTAGTGTTCTGTAAATTCATCTCACAGAGTTACATCTGTAATTCGAGGATCTCTTTGCTAGCCTTATTTCTGTGGAATCTGAGAACAGATATTTTGGATCCCTTTGAAGATTATAGGGCCAAAGGAAATATCCTCCGATAACAAAGAGAAAGAAGCTTTCTGAGAAAGTTCTTTGGGTTCTGTGAAATCATCTCACAGAGTTACAGCTTTCCCCTCAAGAAGCCTTTCGCTAAGACAGTTCTTGTGGAATTGGCAAAGTGATATTTGGAAGCCCATAGAGGGCTATGGTGAAAAAGGAAATATCCACAGATGAAATCTGGAAAGAAGCTTTCTGAGAAACTGCTTAGTGTTCTGTTAATTCATCTCACAGAGTTACTTCTGTGTGTCGTGGATCTCTTTGCTAGCCTTATTTCTGTGGAATCTGAGAACAGATATTTCCGATCCCTTTGAAGACTATAGGGCCAAAGGAAATATCCTCCGATAACAAAGAGAAAGAAGCTTTCTGAGAAACTTCTTTGTGTTCTGTGAAATCATCTCACAGAGTTACAGCTTTCCCCTCAAGAAGCCTTTTGCTAAGACAGTTCTTGTGGAATTGGCAAAGTGATATTTGGAAGCCCATCGAGGGCTATCTGGAAAAAGGAAATATCCTCAGATGAAATCTGGAAAGAAGCTTTCTGAGAAACTGCTTAGTGTTCTGTTAATTCATCTCACAGAGTTACATCTGTATTTCGTGGATCTCTTTGCTAGCCTTATTTCTGTGGAATCTGAGAACAGATATTTCGGATCCCTTTGAAGACTATAGGGCCAAAGGAAATATCCTCCGATAACAAAGAGAAAGAAGCTTTCTGAGAAACTTCTTTGTGTTCTGTGAAATCATCTCACAGAGTTACAGCTTTCCCCTCAAGAAGCCTTTCGCTAAGACAGTTCTTGTGGAATTGGCAAAGTGATATTTGGAAGCCCATAGAGGGCTATGGTGAAAAAGGAAATACCCTCAGATGAAATCTGGAAAGAAGCTTTCTGAGAAACTGCTCTGTGATGTGTGACTTCCACTCACAGAGTTACATCTGTATTTCGTGGATCTCTTTGCAAGCCTTATTTCTGTGGAATATGTGAACAGAGATTTCGGATCCCTTTGAAGACTATAGGGCCAAAGGAAATATCCTCTGATAACAAAGAGAAAGAAGCTTTCTGAGAAACTTCTTTGTGTTCTGTGAAATCATCTCACAGAGTTACAGCTTTCCAATCAAGAACGCTCTCGCTACGACAGTTCTTGTGGAATTGGCAAAGTGATATTTGGAAACCCTTAGTGGGCTATGGTGAAAAAGGAAATATCCTCAGATGAAATTTGGAAAGAAGCTTTCTGAGAAACTGCTTGGTGTTCTGTTAATTCATTTCACCGAGTTACATTTGTATTCCGTGGATCTCTTTGCTAGTCTTATTTCTGTGGAATCTGAGAACAGATATTTCGGATCCCTTTGAAGACTGAAGGGGCAAAGGAAATATCCTCCTAGAACAAAGAGAAAGAAGATTTCTGAGAAACTTCTTTGTGTTCTGTGGAATCGTCTCACAGAGTTACAGCTTTCCCCTCAAGGAGACTTTCGCTAAGACAGTTCTTGTGGAATGGGCAAATTGATATTTTTAAGCCCATAGGGGGCGATTGTGAAAAAGGAAATATCCTCAGATGAAATCTGGAAACTAGCTTTCTGAGAAACTGCTTAGTGTTCTGTTAATTCATCTCACAGAGTTACATCTGTATTTCCTGGATTTCTTTGGTAGCCTTATTTGTGTGGAATGTGAGAAGAGATATTTCGGATCCCTTTGAAGACGATAGGGCCGAAGGAATTATCCTCCAATAACAAAGAGAAAGAAGCTTTTTGAGAAACTTCTTTGTGTTTTGTGAAATCATCACACAGAGTTACAGCTTTCCCCTCAAGAAGCCTTTCGCTAAGACAGTTGTTGTGGAATTGGCAAAGTGATATTTGGAAGCCCAAAGAGGGCTATGGTGAAAAAGGGAATATCCTCAGATGAAATCTGAAAAGAAGCTTTCAGAGAAACTACTCTGTGATGTGTGACTCCACTCACAGAGTTGCATCTGTATTTCGTGTATCTCTTTGCTAGCCTTATTTCTGTGGAATCTGAGAACAGATATTTCGGATCCCTGTGAAGACTATAGGGCCAAAGGAAATATCCTCCGATAACAAAGAGAAAGAAGCTTTCTGCGAAATTTCTTTGTGTTCTCTGAAATCATCTCTCAGAGTTACAGCTTTCCCCTCAAGAAGCCTTTCGCTAAGACAGTTCTTGTGGAATTGGCAAAGTGATATTTGGAAGCCCTTAGAGGGCTACGGTGAAAAAGGAAATATCCTCAGATGAAATCTGGAAAGAAGCTTTCTGAGAAACTGCTTAGTGTTCTGTTAATTCATCTCACAGAGTTACATCTGTATTTCGTGGATCTCTTTGCTAACCTTATTTCTGTGGAATCTGAGAAGAGATATTTCGGATCCCTTTGAAGACTATAGGGCCAAAGGAAATATCCTCCGATAACAAGGAGAAAGAAGCTTTCTGAGAAACTTCTTTGTGTTCTGTGAAATCATCTCACAGAGTTACAGCTTTCCCCTCAAGAAGCCTTTCGCTAAGACAGTTCTTGTGGAATTGGCAAAGTGATATTTGGAAGCCCATAGGGGTCGATGGTGAAAAAAGAAATATCCTCAGATGAAATCTTGAAACGAGCTTTCTGAGAAACTGCTTAGTGTTCTGTTAATTCATCTCACAGAGTTACATCTGTATTTCGTGGATCTCTTTAGTAGCCTTATTTCTGTGGAATCTAAGAACAGACATTTCGGATCCCTTTGAAGACTATAGGGCCAAAGGAAATATCCTCCGAGAACAAAGAGAAAGAAGCTTTCTGAGAAACTTCTTTGTGTTCTGTGAAATCATCTCACAGAGGTACAGGTTTTCCCTCAAGAAGCCTTTCGCTAAGACAGTTCTTGTGGAATTGGCAAAGTGATATTTGGAAGCCCATAGAGGGCTATTGTGAAAAAGGAAATATCCTCAGACGAAATCTTGACAGAAGCTTTCTGAGAAACTGCTCTGTGATGTGTGACTTCCACTCACAGAGTTACATCTGTATTTCGTGGATCTCTTTGCTAGCCTTATTTCTGTGGAATCTGAGAACAGAGATTTCGGATCCCTTTGAAGACTATAGGGCCAAAGGAAATATCCTCCGAGAACAAACAGAAAGAAGCTTTCTGAGAAACTTCTTTGTGTTCTGGGAAATCATCTCACAGAGTTACAGCTTTCCCCTCAAGAAGCCTCTCGCTACGACAGTTCTTGTGGAATTGGAAAAGTGATATTTGGAAACCCTTAGAGGGCTATGGTGAAAAAGGAAATATCCTCAGATGAAATTTGGAAAGAAGCTTTCTGAGAAACTGCTTGGTGTTCTGTTAATTCATCTCACAGAGTTACATCTGTATTTCGTGGATCTCTTTGCTAGCCTTATATCTGTGGAATCTGAGAACAGATATTTCGGATCCCTTTGAAGACTGTAGGGCCAAAGGAAATATCCTCCTAGAACAAAGAGAAAGAAGCTTTCTGAGAAACTTCTTTGTGTTCTGTGAAATCATCTAACAGAGTTACAGCTTTCCCCTCAAGGAGCCTTTCGCTAAGACAGTTCTTGTGGAATTGGCAAAGTGATATTTGTAAGCCCATAGAAGGCTATGTTGAAAAAGGAAATATGCTCAGATGAAATCTGGAAGGAAGCTTTCTGAGAAACTACTCTGTGATGTGTGACTTCCACTCACAGAGTTGCATCTGTATTTCGTGGATCTCTTTGCTAGCCCTATTTCTGTGGAATCTGAGAACAGATATTTCGGATCCCTTTGAAGACTATAGTGCCAAAGGAAATATCCTCCGATAACAAAGAGAAAGAAGCTTTCTGAGAAACTTCTTTGTGTTCTCTGAAATCATCTCACAGAGTTACAGCTTTGCCCTCAAGAAGCCTTTCGCTAAGACAGTTCTTGTGGAATTGGCAAAGTGATATTTGGAAGCACTTAGAGGGCTATGTTAAAAAAGGAAATATCCTCAGATGAAATCTGGAAGGAAGCTTTCTGAGAAACTGCTTAGTGTTCTGTTAATTCATCTCACAGAGTTACATCTGTATTTCGTGGATCTCTTTGCTAGCCTTATTTCTGTGGAATGTGAGAACAGATATTTCGGATCCCTTTGAAGACTACAGGGCCAAAGGAAATATCCTCCGATCACAAAGAGAAAGAAGCTTTCTGAGAAATTTCTTTGTGTTCTGTGAAATCATCTCTGAGAGTTACAGCTTTCCCCTCAAGAAGCCTTTCGCTAAGACAGTTCTTGTGGAATTGGCAAAGTGATATTTGGAAGCCCATAGAGGGCTACGGTGAAAAAGGAAATATACTCAGATGAAATCTGGAAAGAAGCTTTCTGAGAAACTGCTTAGTGTTCTGTTAATTCATCTCACAGAGTTACATCTGTATTTCGTGGATCTCTTTGCTAACCTTATTTCTGTGGAATCTGAGAACAGATATTTCGGATCCCTTTGAAGACTATAGGGCCAAAGGAAATATCCTCCGATAACAAAGAGAAAGAAGCTTTCTGAGAAACCACTTTGTGTTCTGTGAAATCATCTCAGAGAGTTACAGCTTTCCCCTCAAGAAGCCTTTCGCTAAGACAGTTCTTGTGGAATTGGCAAAGTGATATTTGCAACCCCTAGGGGGCTATGGTGAAAAAGGAAATATACTCAGATGAAATCTGGAAAGAAGCTTTCTGAGAAACTGCTTAGTGTTCTGTTAATTCATCTCACACAGTTACATGTGTATTTCGTGGATCTCTTGGCTAGCCTTATTTCTGTGGAATCTGAGAACAGATATTTCGGATCCCTTTGAAGACTGTAGGGCCAAAGTAAATATCCTCCGATAACAAAGAGAAAGAAGCTTTCTGAGAAACTTCTTTGTGTTCTGTGAAATCATCTCACAGAGTTACAGCTTTCCCCTCAAGAAGCCTTTCGCTAAGACAGTTCTTGTGGAATTGGCAAAGTGATATTTGGAAGCCCATAGAGGGCTAGGGTGAAAAAGGAAATATCCTCAGATGAAATCTGGAAAGAAGCTTTCTGAGAAACTGCTTAGTGTTCTGTAAATTCATCTCACAGAGTTACATCTGCATTTCGAGGATCTCTTTGCTAGCCTTATTTCTGTGGAATCTGAGAACAGATATTTCGGATCCCTTTGAAGACTATAGGGCCAAAGGAAATATCCTCCGATAACAAAGAGAAAGAAGCTTTCTGAGAAAGTTCTTTGGGTTCTGTGAAATCATCTCACAGAGTTACAGCTTTCCCCTCAAGAAGCCTTTCGCTAAGACAGTTCTTGTGGAATTGGCAAAGTGATATTTGGAAGCCCATAGAGGGCTATGGTGAAAAAGGAAATATCCACAGATGAAATCTGGAAAGAAGCTTTCTGAGAAACTGCTTAGTGTTCTGTTAATTCATCTCACAGAGTTACATCTGTGTGTCGTGGATCTCTTTGCTAGCCTTATTTCTGTGGAATCTGAGAACAGATATTTCCGATCCCTTTGAAGACTATAGGGCCAAAGGAAATATCCTCCGATAACAAAGAGAAAGAAGCTTTCTGAGAAACTTCTTTGTGTTCTGTGAAATCATCTCACAGAGTTACAGCTTTCCCCTCAAGAAGCCTTTCGCTAAGACAGTTCTTGTGGAATTGGCAAAGTGATATTTGGAAGCCCATCGAGGGCTATCTGGAAAAAGGAAATATCCTCAGATGAAATCTGGAAAGAAGCTTTCTGAGAAACTGCTTAGTGTTCTGTTAATTCATCTCACAGAGTTACATCTGTATTTAGTGGATCTCTTTGCTAGCCTTATTTCTGTGGAATCTGAGAACAGATATTTCGGATCCCTTTGAAGACTATAGGGCCAAAGGAAATATCCTCCGAGAACAAAGAGAAAGAAGCTTTCTGAGAAACTTCTTTGTGTTCTGTGAAATCATCTCACAGAGTTACAGCTTTCCCCTCAAGAAGCCTTTCGCTAAGACAGTTCTTGTGGAATTGGCAAAGTGATATTTGGAAGCCCATAGAGGGCTATGGTGAAAAAGGAAATATCCTCAGATGAAATCTGGAAAGAAGCTTTCTGAGAAACTGCTCTGTGATGTGTGACTTCCACTCACAGAGTTACATCTGTATTTCGTGGATCTCTTTGCTAGCCTTATTTCTGTGGAATCTGAGAACAGAGATTTCGGATCCCTTTGAAGACTATAGGGCCAAAGGAAATATCCTCTGATAACAAAGAGAAAGAAGCTTTCTGAGAAACTTCTTTGTGTTCTGTGAAATCATCTCACAGAGTTACAGCTTCCCCCTCAAGAAGCCTCTCGCTACGACAGTTCTTGTGGAATTGGCAAAGTGATATTTGGAAACCCTTAGAGGGCTATGGTGAAAAAGGAAATATCCTCAGATGAAATTTGGAAAGAAGCTTTCTGAGAAACTGCTTGGTGTTCTGTTAATTCATTTTACCGAGTTACATTTGTATTTCGTGGATCTCTTTGCTAGTCTTATTTCTGTGGAATCTGAGAACAGATATTTCGGATCCCTTTGAAGACTGAAGGGGCAAAGGAAATATCCTCCTAGAACAAAGAGAAAGAAGATTTCTGAGAAACTTCTTTGTGTTCTGTGGAATCGTCTCACAGAGTTACAGCTTTCCCCTCAAGGAGCCTTTCGCTAAGACAGTTCTTGTGGAATTGGCAAATTGATATTTTTAAGCCCATAGGGGGCGATTGTGAAAAAGGAAATATCCTCAGATGAAATCTGGAAACTAGCTTTCTGAGAACCTGCTTAGTGTTCTGTTAATTCATCTCACAGAGTTACATCTGTATTTCCTGGATTTCTTTGCTAGCCTTATTTGTGTGGAATGTGAGAAGAGATATTTCGGATCCCTTTGAAGACGATAGGGCCAAAGGAATTATCCTCCAATAACAAAGAGAAAGAAGCTTTCTGAGAAACTTCTTTGTGTTCTGTGAAATCATCACACAGAGTTACAGCTTTCCCCTCAAGAAGCCTTTCGCTAAGACAGTTCTTGTGGAATTGGCAAAGTGATATTTGGAAGCCCAAAGAGGGCTATGGTGAAAAAGGGAATATCCTCAGACGAAATCTGAAAAGAAGCTTTCAGAGAAACTACTCTGTGATGTGTGACTTCCACTCACAGAGTTGCATCTGTATTTCGTGTATCTCTTTGCTAGCCTTATTTCTGTGGAATCTGAGAACAGATATTTCGGATCCCTGTGAAGACTATAGGGCCAAAGGAAATATCCTCCGATAACAAAGAGAAAGAAGCTTTCTGAGAAACTTCTTTGTGTTCTGTGAAATCATCTCACAGAGTTACAGCTTTCCACTCAAGAAGCCTTTCGCTAAGACAGTTCTTGTGGAATTGGCAAAGTGATATTTGGAAGCCCTTAGAGGGCTATGGTAAAAAAGGAAATATCCTCAGATGAAATCTCGAAAGAAGCTTTCTGAGAAACTGATTAGTGTTCTGTTAATTCATCTCACAGAGTTACATCTGTATTTCGTGGATCTCTTTCCTAGTCTTATTAGTGTGGAATCTGAGAACAGATATTTCGGATCCCTTTGAAGACTATAGGGCCAAAGGAAATATCCTCCGATAACAAAGAGAAAGAAGCTTTCTGAGAAACTTCTTTGTGTTCTGTGAAATCATCTCACAGAGGTAAAGGTTTTCCCTCAAGAAGCCTTTCGCTAAGACAGTTCTTGTGGAATTGGCAAAGTGATATTTGGAAGCCCATAGAGGGCTATGGTGGAAAGGAAATATCCTCAGACGAACTCTGGAAAGAAGCTTTCTGAGAAACTGCTCTATGATGTGTGACTTCCACTCACAGAGTTACATCTGTATTTCGTGGATCTCTTTGCTAGCCTTATTTCTGTGGAATCTGAGAACAGAGATTTCGGATCCCTTTGAAGACTATAGGGCCAAAGGAGATATCCTCCGATAACAAAGAGAAAGAAGCTTTCTGAGAAACTTCTTTGCGTTCTGTGAAATCGTCTCTCAGAGTTACAGCTTTCCCCTCAAGAAGCCTTTCGCTAAGACAGTTCTTGTGGAATTGGCAAAGTGATATTTGGAAGCCCATAGAGGGTTACGGTGAAAAAGAAAATACCCTCAGATGAAATCTGGAAAGAAACTTTCTGAGAAACTGCTTAGTGTTCTGTGAATTCATCTCACAGAGTTACATCTGTATTTCGTGGATCTCTTTGCTAGCCTTATTTCTGTGGAATCTGAGAACAGATATTTCGGATCCCTTTGAAGACTATAGGGCCAAAGGAAATATCCTCTGATAACAAAGAAAGAAGCTTTCTGAGAAACTTCTTTGTGTTCTGTGAAATCATCTCACAGAGTTACAGGTTTTCCTTCAAGAAGCCTTTCGCTATGACAGTTCTTGTGGAATTGGCAAAGTGATATTTGGAAGCCCATAGAGGGCTGTGGTGAAAAAGGAAATATCCTCAGATGAAATGTGAAAAGAAGCTTTCAGAGAAACTACTCTGTGATGTGTGACTTCCACTCACAGAGTTGAATCTGTATTTCGTGGATCTCCTTGGTAGCCTTATTTCTGTGTAATCTGAGAACAGATAATTCGGATCCCTTTGAAGACTACAGGGCCAAAGGAAATATCCTCCGATAACAAAGAGAAAGAAGCTTTCTGAGAAACTTCTTTGTGTTCTCTGAAATCATCTCACAGAGTTACAGCTTTCCCCTCAGGAAGCCTTTCGCTAAGACAGTTCTTGTGGAATTGGCAAAGTGATATTTGGAAGACCTTAAAGGGTTATGGTAAAAAAGGAAATATCCTCAGATGAAATCTGGAAAGAAGATTTCTGAGAAACTGCTTAGTGTTCTGTTAATTCATCTCACAGAGTTACATCTGTATTTCGTGGATCTCTTTCCTAGTCTTATTTCTGTGGAATCTGAGAACAGATATTTCGGATCCCTTTGAAGACTATAGGGCCAAGGGAAATATCCTCCGATAACAAAGAGAAAGAAGCTTTCTGAGAAACTTCTTTGTGTTCTGTGAAATCATCTCACAGAGTTACAGCTTTCCCCTCAAGAAGCCTTTCGCTAAGACAGTTCTTGTGGAATTGGCAAAGTGATATTTGGAAGCCCATAGAAGGCTATGGTGAAAAAGGAAATATCCTCAGATGAAATCTGGAGGAAGCTTTCTGAGAAACTGCTTAGTGTTCTGTTAATTCATCTCACAGAGTTTCATCTGTATTTCGTGGATCTCTTGGCTATCCTTATTTCTGTGGAATGTAACAACAGATATTTCGGATCCCTTTGAAGACTATAGGGCCAAAGGAAATATTCTCCCATAACAAAGAGAAAGAAGCTTTCTGAGAAATTTCTTTGTGTTCTGTGAAATCATCTCTCAGAGTTACAGCTTTCCCCTCAAGAAGCCTTTCGCTAAGACAGTTCTTGTGGAATTGGCAAAGTGATATTTGGAAGCCCATAGAGTGCTATGGTGAAAAAGGAAATATCCTGAGATGAAATCTGGAAAGAAGCTTTCTGAGAAACTGCTTAGTGTTCTGTTAATTCATCACACAGAGTTACATCTGTGTTTCGTGGATCTCTTTGCTAGCCTTTTTTTCTGTGGAATCTGAGAAGAGATATTTCGGATCCCTTTGAAGACTATATGGCCAAAGGAAATATCCTCCGATAACAAAGAGAAAGAAGCTTTCTGAGAAAGTTCTTTGTGTTCTGTGAAATCATCTCACAGAGTTACAGCTTTCCCCTCAAGAAGCCTTTCGCTAAGGCAGTTCTTGTGGAATTGGCAAAGTGATATTTGGAAGCCCTTAGGGGTCGATGGTGAAAAAGGAAATATCCTCAGATGAAATCTTGAAACGAGCTTTCTGAGAAACTGCTTAGTGTTCTGTTAATTCATCTCACAGAGTTACATCTGTATTTCGTGGATCTCTTTAGTAGCCTTATTTCTGTGGAATCTGAGAACAGAGATTTCGGATCCTTTAGAAGACTATAGGGCCAAAGGAAATATCCTCCGATAACAAAGAGAAAGAAGCTTTCTGAGAAACTTCTTTGTGTTCTGTGAAATCATCTCTCAGAGTTACAGCTTTCCCCTCAAGAAGCCTTTCGCTAAGACAGTTCTTGTGGAATTGGCAAAGTGATATTCGGAAGCCCATAGAGGGCTATTGTGAAAAAGGAAATATCCTCAGACGAAATCTGGACAGAAGCTTTCTGAGAAACTGCTCTGTGATGTGTGACTTCCACTCACAGAGTTACATCTGTATTTCGTGGATCTCTTTGCTAGCCTTATTTCTGTGGAATCTGAGAACAGAGATTTCGGATCCCTTTGAAGACTATAGGGCCAAAGGAAATATCCTGCGAGAACAAAGAGAAAGAAGCTTTCTGAGAAACTTCTTTGTGTTCTGTGAAATCATCTCACAGAGTTACAGCTTTCCCCTCAAGAAGGCTTTCGCTAAGACAGTAATTGTGGAATTGGCAAAGTGATATTTGGAAGCCCATAGGGGTCGATGGTGAAAAAGGAAATATCCTCAGATGAAATCTTGAAACGAGCTTTCTGAGAAACTGCTTAGTGTTCTGATAATTCATCTCACAGAGTTACATCTGTATTTCGTGGATCTCTTTAGTAGCCTTATTTCTGTGGAATCTGAGAACAGAGATTTCGGATCCTTTTGAAGACTATAGAGCCAAAGGTAATATCCTCCGATAACAAAGAGAAAGAAGCTTTCTGAGAAACTTCTTTGTGTTCTGTGAAATCATCTCTCAGAGTTACAGCTTTCCCCTGAAGAAGCCTTTCGCTAAGACACTTCTTGTGGAATTGGCAAAGTGATATTTGGAAGCCCATAGAGGGCTATTGTGAAAAAGGAAATATCCTCAGACGAAATCTGGACAGAAGCTTTCTGAGAAACTGCTCTGTGATGTGTGACTTCCACTCACAGAGTTACATCTGTATTTCGTGGATCTCTTTGCTAGCCTTATTTCTGTGGAATCTGAGAACAGAGATTTCGGATCCCTTTGAAGTCTATAGGGCCAAAGGAAATATCCTCCGATAAGAAAGAGAAAGAAGCTTACTGAGAAACTTCTTTGTGTTCTATGACATCATCTCACAGAGTTACAGCTTTCCCCTCAAGAAGTCTTTCGCTAAGACAGTTCTTGTGGAATTGGCAAAGTGATATTTGGAAGCCCTTAGGGGGCTATGGTGAAAAAGGAAATATCCTCAGATGAAATCTGGAAAGAAGCTTTCTAAGAAACTACTTAGTGTTCTGTTAATTCATCTCACAGTGTTACGTCTGTATTTCGTGGATCTCTTTGCTAGCCTTATTTCTGTGGAATCTGAGAACAGATATTTCGGATCCCTTTGAAGACTATAATGCCAAAGGAAATATCCTCCGATAACAAAGAGAAAGAAGCTTTCTGAGAAACTTCTTTGTGTTCTGTGAAATCATCTCACAGAGTTACAGCTTTCCCCTCAAGAAGCCTTTCGCTAAGACAGTTCTTGTGGAATTGGCAAAGTGATATTTGGAAGCCCATCAAGGGCTATGTTGAAAAAGGAAATATCCTCAGATGAAATCTGGAAAGAAGCTTTCTGAGAAACTGCTTAGTGTTCTGTTAATTCATCTCACAGAGTTACATCTGTATTTCGTGGATCTCTTTGCTAGCCTTATTTCTGTGGAATCTGAGAACAGATATTTCGGATCCCGTTGAAGACTATAGGGCCAAAGGAAATATCCTCCGATAACAAAGAGAAAGAAGCTTTCTGAGAAACCACTTTGTGTTCTGTGAAATCATCTCACAGAGTTACAGCTTTCCCCTCAAGAAGCCTTTCGCTAAGACAGTTCTTGTGGAATTGGCAAAGTGATATTTGCAACCCCTAGGGGGCTATGGTGAAAAAGGAAATATACTCAGATGAAATCTGGAAAGAAGCTTTCTGAGAAACTGCTTAGTGTTCTGTTAATTCATCTCACAGAGTTACATGTGTATTTCGTGGATCTCTTTGCTAGCCTTATTTCTGTGGAATCTGAGAACAGATATATCGGATCCCTTTGAAGACTGTAGGGCCAAAGTAAATATCCTCCGATAACAAAGAGAAAGAAGCTTTCTGAGAAACTACTTTGTGTTCTGTGAAATCATCTCACAGAGTTACAGCTTTCCCCTCAAGAAGCCTTTTGCTAAGACAGTTCTTGTGGAATTGGCAAAGTGATATTTGGAAGCCCATAGAGGGCTAGGGTGAAAAAGGAAATATCCTCAGATGAAATCTGGAAAGAAGCTTTCTGAGAAACTGCTTAGTGTTCTGTAAATTCATCTCACAGAGTTACATCTGTATTTCGAGGATCTCTTTGCTAGCCTTATTTCTGTGGAATCTGAGAACAGATATTTCGGATCCCTTTGAAGACTATAGGGCCAAAGGAAATATCCTCCGATAACAAAGAGAAAGAAGCTTTCTGAGAAAGTTCTTTGGGTTCTGTGAAATCATCTCACAGAGTTACAGCTTTCCCCTCAAGAAGCCTTTCGCTAAGACAGTTCTTGTGGAATTGGCAAAGTGATATTTGGAAGCCCATAGAGGGCTATGGTGAAAAAGGAAATATCCTCAGATGAAATCTGGAAAGAAGCTTTCTGAGAAACTGCTTAGTGTTCTGTTAATTCATCTCACAGAGTTACATCTGTGTGTCGTGGATCTCTTTGCTAGCCTTATTTCTGTGGAATCTGAGAACAGATATTTCCGATCCCTTTGAAGACTATAGGGCCAAAGGAAATATCCTCCGATAACAAAGAGAAAGAAGCTTTCTGAGAAACTTTTTTGTGTTCTGTGAAATCATCTCACAGAGTTACAGCTTTCCCCTCAAGAAGCCTTTCGCTAAGACAGTTCTTGTGGAATTGGCAAAGTGATATTTGGAAGCCCATCGAGGGCTATCTGGAAAAAGGAAATATCCTCAGATGAAATCTGGAAAGAAGCTTTCTGAGAAACTGCTTAGTGTTCTGTTAATTCATCTCACAGAGTTACATCTGTATTTCGTGGATCTCTTTGCTAGCCTTATTTCTGTGGAATCTGAGAACAGATATTTCGGATCACTTTGAAGACTATAGGGCCAAAGGAAATATCCTCCGATAACAAAGAGAAAGAAGCTTTCAGAGAAACTTCTTTGTGTTCTGTGAAATCATCTCACAGAGTTACAGCTTTCCCCTCAAGAAGCCTTTCGCTAAGACAGTTCTTGTGGAATTGGGAAAGTGATATTTGGAAGCCCTTAGAGGGCTATGGTGAAAAAGGAAATATCCTCAGATGAAATCTGGAAAGAACCTTTCTGAGAAACTGCTTAGTGTTCTGTTAATTCATCTCACAGAGTTACATCTGTATTTCCTGGATCTCTTTGCTAGCCTTATTTCTGTGGAATCTGAGAACAGATATTTCGGATCCCTTTGAAGACTATAGGGCCAAAGGAAATATCCTCCGATAACAAAGAGAAAGAAGCTTTCTGAGAAACTTCTTTGTGTTCTGTGAAATCATCTCACAGAGTTACAGCTTTCCCCTCAAGAAGCCTTTCGCTAAGACAGTTCTTGTGGAATTGGCAAAGTGATATTTGGAAGCCCATCAAGGGCTATGTTGAAAAAGGAAATATCCTCAGATGAAATCTGGAAAGAAGCTTTCTGAGAAACTGCTTAGTGTTCTGTTAATTCATCTCACAGAGTTACATCTGTATTTCGTGGATCTCTTTGCTAGCCTTATTTCTGTGGAATCTGAGAACAGATATTTCGGATCCCGTTGAAGACTATAGGGCCAAAGGAAATATCCTCCGATAACAAAGAGAAAGAAGCTTTCTGAGAAACCACTTTGTGTTCTGTGAAATCATCTCACAGAGTTACAGCTTTCCCCTCAAGAAGCCTTTCGCTAAGACAGTTCTTGTGGAATTGGCAAAGTGATATTTGCAACCCCTAGGGGGCTATGGTGAAAAAGGAAATATACTCAGATGAAATCTGGAAAGAAGCTTTCTGAGAAACTGCTTAGTGTTCTGTTAATTCATCTCACAGAGTTACATGTGTATTTCGTGGATCTCTTTGCTAGCCTTATTTCTGTGGAATCTGAGAACAGATATATCGGATCCCTTTGAAGACTGTAGGGCCAAAGTAAATATCCTCCGATAACAAAGAGAAAGAAGCTTTCTGAGAAACTACTTTGTGTTCTGTGAAATCATCTCACAGAGTTACAGCTTTCCCCTCAAGAAGCCTTTTGCTAAGACAGTTCTTGTGGAATTGGCAAAGTGATATTTGGAAGCCCATAGAGGGCTAGGGTGAAAAAGGAAATATCCTCAGATGAAATCTGGAAAGAAGCTTTCTGAGAAACTGCTTAGTGTTCTGTAAATTCATCTCACAGAGTTACATCTGTATTTCGAGGATCTCTTTGCTAGCCTTATTTCTGTGGAATCTGAGAACAGATATTTCGGATCCCTTTGAAGACTATAGGGCCAAAGGAAATATCCTCCGATAACAAAGAGAAAGAAGCTTTCTGAGAAAGTTCTTTGGGTTCTGTGAAATCATCTCACAGAGTTACAGCTTTCCCCTCAAGAAGCCTTTCGCTAAGACAGTTCTTGTGGAATTGGCAAAGTGATATTTGGAAGCCCATAGAGGGCTATGGTGAAAAAGGAAATATCCTCAGATGAAATCTGGAAAGAAGCTTTCTGAGAAACTGCTTAGTGTTCTGTTAATTCATCTCACAGAGTTACATCTGTGTGTCGTGGATCTCTTTGCTAGCCTTATTTCTGTGGAATCTGAGAACAGATATTTCCGATCCCTTTGAAGACTATAGGGCCAAAGGAAATATCCTCCGATAACAAAGAGAAAGAAGCTTTCTGAGAAACTTTTTTGTGTTCTGTGAAATCATCTCACAGAGTTACAGCTTTCCCCTCAAGAAGCCTTTCGCTAAGACAGTTCTTGTGGAATTGGCAAAGTGATATTTGGAAGCCCATCGAGGGCTATCTGGAAAAAGGAAATATCCTCAGATGAAATCTGGAAAGAAGCTTTCTGAGAAACTGCTTAGTGTTCTGTTAATTCATCTCACAGAGTTACATCTGTATTTCGTGGATCTCTTTGCTAGCCTTATTTCTGTGGAATCTGAGAACAGATATTTCGGATCCCTTTGAAGACTATAGGGCCAAAGGAAATATCCTCCGATAACAAAGAGAAAGAAGCTTTCAGAGAAACTTCTTTGTGTTCTGTGAAATCATCTCACAGAGTTACAGCTTTCCCCTCAAGAAGCCTTTCGCTAAGACAGTTCTTGTGGAATTGGGAAAGTGATATTTGGAAGCCCTTAGAGGGCTATGGTGAAAAAGGAAATATCCTCAGATGAAATCTGGAAAGAACCTTTCTGAGAAACTGCTTAGTGTTCTGTTAATTCATCTCACAGAGTTACATCTGTATTTCCTGGATCTCTTTGCTAGCCTTATTTCTGTGGAATCTGAGAACAGATATTTCGGATCCCTTTGAAGACTATAGGGCCAAAGGAAATATCCTCCGATAACAAAGAGAAAGAAGCTTTCTGAGAAACTTCTTTGTGTTCGGAGAAATCATCTCACAGAGTTACAGCTTTCCAATCAAGAAGCCTTTCGCTAAGACAGTTCTTGTGGAATTGGCAAAGTGATATTTGGAAGCCCATAGAGGGATAGGGTGAAAAAGGAAATATCCTCAGAAGAAATCTGGAAAGAATCTTTCTGAGAAACTGCTCTGTGATGTGTGACTTCCACTCACAGAGTTACATGTGTATTTCGTGGATCTCTTTGCTAGCCTTATTTCTGTGGAATCTGAGAACAGATATTTCGGATCCCTTTGAAGACTATAGGGCCAAAGGAAATATCCTCCGAGAACAAAGAGAAAGAAGCTTTCTGAGAAACTTCTTTGTGTTCTGTGAAATCATCTCACAGAGTTACAGCTTTCCCCTCAAGAAGCCTTTCGCTAAGACAGTTCTTGTGTTATTGGCAAAGTGATATATGGAAGCCCAAAGAGGGCTATGGTGAAAAAGGAAATATCCTCAGATGAAATCTGGAAAGAAGCTTTCTGAGAAACTGCTTAGTGTTCTGTGAATTCATCTCACAGAGTTACATCTGTATTTCGTGTATCTCTTTGCTAGCCTTTTTCTGTGGAATCTGAGAACAGATATTTCGGATCCCTTTGAAGACTATAGTGCCAAAGGAAATATCCTACGATAACAAAGAGAAAGAAGCTTTCTGAGAAACTTCTTTGTGTTCTGTGAAATCATCTCACAGAGTTACAGCTTTCCCCTCAAGAAGCCTTTCGCTAAGACAGTTCTTGGGGAATTGGCAAAGTGATATTTGGAAGCCCACAGAGGGCTATAGTGAAAAAGGAATTATCCTCAGATGAAATCTGGAAAGAAGCTTTATGAGAACCTGGTTAGTGTTCTGCTAATTCATCTCACAGAGTTACATCTGTATTTCGTGTTTCTCTTTGCTAGCCTTATTTCTGTGGAATCTGAGAACAGATATTTCGGATCCCTTTGAAGACTATAGGGCCAAAGGAAATATCCTCCAATAACAAAGAGGAAGAAGCTTTCTGAGAAACCACTTTGTGTTCTATGAAATCATCTCACAGAGTTACAGCTTTCCCCTCAAGAAGCCTTTCGCTAAGACAGTTCTTGTGGAATTGGCAATGTGATATTTGCAACCCCTAGGGGGCTATGGTGAAAAAGGAAATATACTCAGATGAAATCTGGAAAGAAGCTTTCTGAGAAACTGCTTAGTGTTCTGTTAATTCATCTCACAGAGTTACATCTGTATTTCGTGGATCTCTTTGCTAGCCTTATTTCTGTGGAATCTGAGAACAGATATTTCGGATCCCTTTGAAGACTATAGGGCCAAAGGAAATATCCTCCGATAACAAAGAGAAAGAAGCTTTCTGAGAAACTTCTTTGTGTTCTGTGAAATCATCTCACAGAGTTACAGCTTTCCCCTCAAGAAGCCTTTCGCTAAGACAGTTCTTGTGGTATTGGCAAAGTGATATATGGAAGCCCAAAGAGGGCTATGGTGAAAAAGGAAATATCCTCAGATGAAATCTGGAAAGAAGCTTTCTGAGAAACTGCTTAGTGTTCTGTGAATTCATCTCACAGAGTTACATCTGTATTTCGTGTATCTCTTTGCTAGCCTTTTTCTGTGGAATCTGAGAACAGATATTTCGGATCCCTTTGAAGACTATAATGCCAAAGGAAATATCCTACGATAACAAAGAGAAAGAAGCTTTCTGAGAAACTTCTTTGTGTTCTGTGAAATCATCTCACAGAGTTACAGCTTTCCCCTCAAGAAGCCTTTCGCTAAGACAGTTCTTGGGGAATTGGCAAAGTGATATTTGGAAGCCCACAGAGGGCTATAGTGAAAAAGGAATTATCCTCAGATGAAATCTGGAAAGAAGCTTTATGAGAACCTGGTTAGTGTTCTGCTAATTCATCTCACAGAGTTACATCTGTATTTCGTGGTTCTCTTTGCTAGCCTTATTTCTGTGGAATCTGAGAACAGATATTTCGGATCCCTTTGAAGACTATAGGGCCAAAGGAAATATCCTCCGATAACAAAGAGGAAGAAGCTTTCTGAGAAACCACTTTGTGTTCTGTGAAATCATCTCACAGAGTTACAGCTTTCCCCTCAAGAAGCCTTTCGCTAAGACAGTTCTTGTGGAATTGGCAAAGTGATATTTGCAACCCCTAGGGGGCTATGGTGAAAAAGGAAATATACTCAGATGAAATCTGGAAAGAAGCTTTCTGAGAAACTGCTTAGTGATCTGTTAATTCATCTCACAGAGTTACATCTGTATTTCGTGTATCTCTTAGCTAGCCTTTTTCTGTGGAATCTGAGAACAGATATTTCGGATCCCTTTGAAGACTATAGTGCCAAAGGAAATATCCTACGATAACAAAGAGAAAGAAGCTTTCTGAGAAACTTCTTTGTGTTCTGTGAAATCATCTCACAGAGTTACAGCTTTCCCCTCAAGAAGCCTTTCGCTAAGACAGTTCTTGGGGAATTAGCAAAGTGATATTTGGAAGCCCACAGAGGGCTATAGTGAAAAAGGAATTATCCTCAGATGAAATCTGGAAAGAAGCTTTATGAGAACCTGGTTAGTGTTCTGCTAATTCATCTCACAGAGTTTCATCTGTATTTCGTGTTTCTCTTTGCTAGCCTTATTTCTGTAGAATCTGAAAACAGATATTTCGGATCCCTTTGAAGACTATAGGGCCAAAGGAAATATCCTCCGATAACAAAGAGGAAGAAGCTTTCTGAGAAACCACTTTGTGTTCTGTGAAATCATCTCACAGAGTTACAGCTTTCCCCTCAAGAAGCCTTTCGCTAAGACAGTTCTTGTTTAATTGGCAAAGTGATATTTGCAACCCCTAGGGGGCTATGGTGAAAAAGGAAATATCCTCAGATGAAATCTGGAAAGAAGCTTTCTGAGAAACTTCTTTGTGTTCTGTGAAATCATCTCACAGAGTTACAGCTTTCCCCTCAAGAAGCCTTTCGCTAAGACAGTTCTTGTGGAATTGGCAAAGTGATATTTGGAAGCCCATAGAAGGCTATGGTGAAAAAGGAAATATCCTCAGATGAAATCTGGAGGAAGCTTTCTGAGAAACTGCTTAGTGTTCTGTTAATTCATCTCACAGAGTTTCATCTGTATTTCGTGGATCTCTTGGCTATCCTTATTTCTGTGGAATGTAACAACAGATATTTCGGATCCCTTTGAAGACTATAGGGCCAAAGGAAATATTCTCCCATAACAAAGAGAAAGAAGCTTTCTGAGAAATTTCTTTGTGTTCTGTGAAATCATCTCTCAGAGTTACAGCTTTCCCCTCAAGAAGCCTTTCGCTAAGACAGTTCTTGTGGAATTGGCAAAGTGATATTTGGAAGCCCATAGAGTGCTATGGTGAAAAAGGAAATATCCTGAGATGAAATCTGGAAAGAAGCTTTCTGAGAAACTGCTTAGTGTTCTGTTAATTCATCACACAGAGTTACATCTGTGTTTCGTGGATCTCTTTGCTAGCCTTTTTTTCTGTGGAATCTGAGAAGAGATATTTCGGATCCCTTTGAAGACTATATGGCCAAAGGAAATATCCTCCGATAACAAAGAGAAAGAAGCTTTCTGAGAAAGTTCTTTGTGTTCTGTGAAATCATCTCACAGAGTTACAGCTTTCCCCTCAAGAAGCCTTTCGCTAAGGCAGTTCTTGTGGAATTGGCAAAGTGATATTTGGAAGCCCTTAGGGGTCGATGGTGAAAAAGGAAATATCCTCAGATGAAATCTTGAAACGAGCTTTCTGAGAAACTGCTTAGTGTTCTGTTAATTCATCTCACAGAGTTACATCTGTATTTCGTGGATCTCTTTAGTAGCCTTATTTCTGTGGAATCTGAGAACAGAGATTTCGGATCCTTTAGAAGGCTATAGGGCCAAAGGAAATATCCTCCGATAACAAAGAGAAAGAAGCTTTCTGAGAAACTTCTTTGTGTTCTGTGAAATCATCTCTCAGAGTTACAGCTTTCCCCTCAAGAAGCCTTTCGCTAAGACAGTTCTTGTGGAATTGGCAAAGTGATATTCGGAAGCCCATAGAGGGCTATTGTGAAAAAGGAAATATCCTCAGACGAAATCTGGACAGAAGCTTTCTGAGAAACTGCTCTGTGATGTGTGACTTCCACTCACAGAGTTACATCTGTATTTCGTGGATCTCTTTGCTAGCCTTATTTCTGTGGAATCTGAGAACAGAGATTTCGGATCCCTTTGAAGACTATAGGGCCAAAGGAATTATCCTCCGATAACAAAGAGAAAGAAGATTTCTGAGAAACTTCTTTGTGTTCCCTGAAATCATTTCACAGAGTTACAGCTTTCCCCTCAAGAAGCCTTTCGCTAAGACAGTTCTTGTGGAATTGGCAAAGTGATATTTGGAAGCCCATAGAGGGCTATGGTGAAAAAGGAAATATCCTCAGATGAAATCTGGAAAGAAGCTTTCTGAGAAACTGCTTAGTGTTCTGTGAATTCATCTCACAGAGTTACATGTGTATTGCGTGGATCTCTTTGCTAGCCTTATTTCTGTGGAATCTGAGAACAGATATATCGGATCCCTTTGAAGACTGTAGGGCCAAAGTAAATATCCTCCGATAACAAAGAGAAAGAAGCTTTCTGAGAAACTACTTTGTGTTCTGTGAAATCATCTCACAGAGTTACAGCTTTCCCCTCAAGAAGCCTTTCGCTAAGACAGTTCTTGTGGAATTGGCAAAGTGATATTTGGAAGCCCATAGCGGGCTAGGGTGAAAAAGGAAATATCCTCAGATGAAATCTGGAAAGAAGCTTTCTGAGAAACTGCTTAGTGTTCTGTAAATTCATCTCACAGAGTTACATCTGTATTTCGAGGATCTCTTTGCTAGCCTTATTTCTGTGGAATCTGAGAACAGATATTTCGGATCCCTTTGAAGACTATAGGGCCAAAGGAAATATCCTCCGATAACAAAGAGAAAGAAGCTTTCTGAGAAAGTTCTTTGGGTTCTGTGAAATCATCTCACAGAGTTACAGCTTTCCCCTCAAGAAGCCTTTCGCTAAGACAGTTCTTGTGGAATTGGCAAAGTGATATTTGGAAGCCCATAGAGGGCTATGGTGAAAAAGGAAATATCCTCAGATGAAATCTGGAAAGAAGCTTTCTGAGAAACTGCTTAGTGTTCTGTTAATTCATCTCACAGAGTTACATCTGTGTGTCGTTGATCTCTTTGCTAGCCTTATTTCTGTGGAATCTGAGAACAGATATTTCCGATCCCTTTGAAGACTATAGGGCCAAAGGAAATATCCTCCGATAACAAAGAGAAAGAAGCTTTCTGAGAAACTTCTTTGTGTTCTGTGAAATCATCTCACAGAGTTACAGCTTTCCCCTCAAGAAGCCTTTCGCTAAGATAGTTCTTGTGGAATTGGCAAAGTGATATTTGGAAGCCCATCGAGGGCTATCTGGAAAAAGGAAATATCCTCAGATGAAATCTGGAAAGAAGCTTTCTGAGAAACTGCTTAGTGTTCTGTTAATTCATCTCACAGAGTTACATGTGTATTTCGTGGATCTCTTTGCTAGCCTTATTTCTGTGGAATCTGAGAACAGATATTTCGGATCCCTTTGAAGACTATAGGGCCAAAGGAAATATCCTCCGATAACAAAGAGAAAGAAGCTTTCTGAGAAACTTCTTTGTGTTCGGAGAAATCATCTCACAGAGTTACAGCTTTCCAATCAAGAAGCCTTTCGCTAAGACAGTTCTTGTGGAATTGGCAAAGTGATATTTGGAAGCCCATAGAGGGATAGGGTGAAAAAGGAAATATCCTCAGAAGAAATCTGGAAAGAAGCTTTCTGAGAAACTGCTCTGTGATGTGTGACTTCCACTCACAGAGTTACATCGGTATTTCGTGGATCTCTTTGCTGGCCTTATTTCTGTGGAATCTGAGAACAGATATTTCGGATCCCTTTGAAGACTATAGGGCCAAAGGAAATATCCTCCGATAACAAAGAGAAAGAAGCTTTCTGAGAAACTTCTTTGTGTTCTGTGAAATCATCTCACAGAGTTACAGCTTTCCCCTCAAGAAGCCTTTCGCTAAGACAGTTCTTGTGGTATTGGCAAAGTGATATATGGAAGCCCAAAGAGGGCTATGGTGAAAAAGGAAATATCCTCAGATGAAATCTGGAAAGAAGCTTTCTGAGAAACTGCTTAGTGTTCTGTGAATTCATCTCACAGAGTTACATCTGTATTTCGTGTATCTCTTTGCTAGCCTTTTTCTGTGGAATCTGAGAACAGATATTTCGGATCCCTTTGAAGACTATAGTGCCAAAGGAAATATCCTACGATAACAAAGAGAAAGAAGCTTTCTGAGAAACTTCTTTGTGTTCTGTGAAATCATCTCACAGAGTTACAGCTTTCCCCTCAAGAAGCCTTTCGCTAAGACAGTTCTTGGGGAATTGGCAAAGTGATATTTGGAAGCCCACAGAGGGCTATAGTGAAAAAGGAATTATCCTCAGATGAAATCTGGAAAGAAGCTTTATGAGAACCTGGTTAGTGTTCTGCTAATTCATCTCACAGAGTTACATCTGTATTTCGTGGTTCTCTTTGCTAGCCTTATTTCTGTGGAATCTGAGAACAGATATTTCGGATCCCTTTGAAGACTATAGGGCCAAAGGAAATATCCTCCGATAACAAAGAGGAAGAAGCTTTCTGAGAAACCACTTTGTGTTCTGTGAAATCATCTCACAGAGTTACAGCTTTCCCCTCAAGAAGCCTTTCGCTAAGACAGTTCTTGTGGAATTGGCAAAGTGATATTTGCAACCCCTAGGGGGCTATGGTGAAAAAGGAAATATACTCAGATGAAATCTGGAAAGAAGCTTTCTGAGAAACTGCTTAGTGCTCTGTTAATTCATCTCACAGAGTTATATCTGTATTTCGTGTATCTCTTAGCTAGCCTTTTTCTGTGGAATCTGAGAACAGATATTTCGGATCCCTTTGAAGACTATAGTGCCAAAGGAAATATCCTACGATAACAAAGAGAAAGAAGCTTTCTGAGAAACTTCTTTGTGTTCTGTGAAATCATCTCACAGAGTTACAGCTTTCCCCTCAAGAAGCCTTTCGCTAAGACAGTTCTTGGGGAATTGGCAAAGTGATATTTGGAAGCCCACAGAGGGCTATAGTGAAAAAGGAATTATCCTCAGATGAAATATGGAAAGAAGCTTTATGAGAATCTGGTTAGTGTTCTGCTAATTCATCTCACAGAGTTACATCTGTATTTCGTGGTTCTCTTTGCTAGCCTTATTTCTGTGGAATCTGAGAACAGATATTTCGGATCCCTTTGAAGACTATAGGGCCAAAGGAAATATCCTCCGATAACAAAGAGGAAGAAGCTTTCTGAGAAACCACTTTGTGTTCTGTGAAATCATCTCACAGAGTTACAGCTTTCCCCTCAAGAAGCCTTTCGCTAAGACAGTTCTTGTGGAATTGGCAAAGTGATATTTGCAACCCCTAGGGGGCTATGGTGAAAAAGGAAATATACTCAGATGAAATCTGGAAAGAAGCTTTCTGAGAAACTGCTTAGTGTTCTGTGAATTCATGTCACAGAGTTACATCTGTATT
Source organism: Macaca mulatta (assembly GCF_049350105.2). NCBI lineage: Eukaryota > Metazoa > Chordata > Mammalia > Primates > Cercopithecidae > Macaca > Macaca mulatta. The sequence goes on along the minus strand of NC_133406.1, from coordinate 100,580,176 downwards.
TCGTGGATCTCTTTGCCAGCCTTATTTCTGTGGAATCTGAGAACAGATATTTCGGATCCCTTTGAAGACTATAGGGCCAAAGGAAGTATCCTCCGATAACAAAGAGAAAGAAGCTTTCTGAGAAACTTCTTTGTGTTCTGTGAAATCATCTCACAGAGTTACAGCTTTCCCCTCAAGAAGCCTTTCGCTAAGACAGTTCTTGTGGTATTGGCAAAGTGACATATGGAAGCCCAAAGAGGGCTATGGTGAAAAAGGAAATATCCTCAGATGAAATCTGGAAAGAAGCTTTCTGAGAAACTGCTTAGTGTTCTGTTAATTCATCTCACAGAGTTACATCTGTATTTCGTGGTTCTCTTTGCTAGCCTTATTTCTGTGGAATCTGAGAACAGATATTTCGGATCCCTTTGAAGACTATAGGGCCAAAGGAAATATCCTCCGATAACAAAGAGGAAGAAGCTTTCTGAGAAACCACTTTGTGTTCTGTGAAATCATCTCACAGAGTTACAGCTTTCCCCTCAAGAAGCCTTTCGCTAAGACAGTTCTTGTGGAATTGGCAAAGTGATATTTGCAACCCCTAGGGGGCTATGGTGAAAAAGGAAATATACTCAGATGAAATCTGGAAAGAAGCTTTCTGAGAAACTGCTTAGTGTTCTGTTAATTCATCTCACAGAGTTACATCTGTATTTCGTGGATCTCTTTGCTAGCCTTATTTCTGTGGAATCTGAGAACAGATATTTCGGATCCCTTTGAAGACTATAGGGCCAAAGGAAATATCCTCCGATAACAAAGAGAAAGAAGCTTTCTGAGAAACTTCTTTGTGTTCTGTGAAATCATCTCACAGAGTTACAGCTTTCCCCTCAAGAAGCCATCCACTAAGACACTTCTTGTGGAATTGGCAAAGTGATATTTGGAAGCCCATAGAGGGCTATGGTGAAAAAGGAATTATCCTCAGATGAAATCTGGAAAGAAGCTTTCTGAGAAACTGCTTAGTGTTCTGTTAATTCATCTGACAGAGTTACATGTGTATTTCGTGGATCTCTTTGCTAGCATTATTTCTGTGGAATCTGAGAACAGATATTTCGGACCCCTTTGAAGACTATAGGGCCAAAGGAAATATCCTCCGATAACAAAGAGAAAGAAGCTTTCTGAGAAACTTCTTTGTGTTCTGTGAAATCATCTCACAGAATTACAGCTTTCCCCTCAAGAAGCCTTTCGCTAAGACAGTTCTTGTGGAATTGGCAAAGTGATATTTGGAAGCCCATAGAGGGCTATGGTGAAAAAGGAAATATCCTCAGATGAAATCTGGAAAGAAGCTTTCTGAGAAACTGCTTAGTGTTCTGTTAATTCATCTCACAGAGTTACATCTCTATTTCGTGGATCTCTTTGCTAGCCTTATTTCTGTGGAATCTGAGAACAGATATTTCGGATCCCTTTGAAGACTATAGGTCCAAAGGAAATATCCTCCGATAACAAAGAGAAAGAAGCTTTCTGAGAAACTTCTTTGTGTTCTGTGAAATCATCTCACAGAGTTACAGCTTTCCCCTCAAGAAGCCTTTCGCTAAGACAGTTCTTGTGGAATTTGCAAAGTGATATTTGGAAACCCATATAGGGCTATGGTGAAAAAGGAAATATCCTCAGATGAAATCTGGAAAGAAGCTTTCTGAGAAACTGCTTAGTGTTCTGTTAATTCATCTCACAGAGTTACATCTGTATTTCGTGGATCTCTTTGCTAGCCTTATTTCTGTGGAATCTGAGAACAGATATTTCGAATCCCTTTGAAGACTATAGGGCCAAAGGAAATATCCTCCGATAACAAAGAGAAAGAAGCTTTCTGAGAAACTTCTTTGTGTTCTGTGAAATCATCTCACAGAGTTACAGCTTTCCCCTCAAGAAGCCTTTCGCTAAGACACTTCTTGTGGAATTGGCAAAGTGATATTTGGAAGCCCTTAGAGGGCTATGGTGAAAAAGGAAATATCCTCAGATGAAATCTGGAAAGATGCTTTCTGAGAAACTGCTTAGTGTTCTGTTAATTCATCTCACAGAGTTACATGTGTATTTCGTGGATCTCCTTGCTAGCCTTATTTCTGTGGAATCTGAGAACAGATATTTCGGATCCCTTTGAAGACTATAGGGCCAAAGGAAATATCCTCCGATAACAAAGAGAAAGAAGCTTTCTGAGAAACTTCTTTGTGTTCTGTGAAATCATCTCACAGAGTTACAGCTTTCCCCTCAAGAAGCCATCCTCTAAGACACTTCTTGTGGAATTGGCAAAGTGATATTTGGAAGCCCATAGAGGGCTATGGTGAAAAAGGAATTATCCTCAGATGAAATCTGGAAAGAAGCTTTCTGAGAAACTGCTTAGTGTTCTGTTAATTCATCTCACAGAGTTACATCTGTATTTCGTGGATCTCTTTGCTAGCCTTATTTCTGTTGAATCTGAGAACAGATATTTCGGATCCCTTTGAAGACTATAGGGCCAAAGGAAATATCCTCCGATAACAAAGAGAAAGAAGCTTTCTGAGAAACTTCTTTGTGTTCTGTGAAATCATCTCACAGAGTTACAGCTTTCCCCTCAAGAAGCCTTTCGCTAAGACAGTTCTTGTGGAATTGGCAAAGTGATATTTGGAAGCCCATAGAGGGCTATGGTGAAAAAGGAAATATCCTCAGATGAAATCTGGAAAGAAGATTTCTGAGAAACTGCTTAGTGTTCTATGAATTCATATCACAGAGTTACATCTGTATTTCGTGGATCTCTTTGCTAGCCTTATTTCTTTGGAATCTGAGAACAGATATTTCGGAATCCATTGAAGACTATAGGGCCAAAGGAAATATCCTCCGATAACAAAGAGAAAGAAGCTTTCTGAGAAACTTCTTTGTGTTCTGTGAAATCATCTCACAGATTTACAGCTTTCCCCTCAAGAAGCCTTTCGCTAAGACAGGTCTTGTGGAATTGGCAAAGTGATATTTGGAAGCCCATAGAGGGCTATGGTGAAAAAGGAAATATCCTCAGAAGAAATCTGGAAAGAAGCTTTCTGAGAAACTGCTCTGTGATGTGTGACTTCCACTCAGAGAGTTACATCTGTATTTCGTGGATCTCTTTGCTAGCCTTATTTCTGTGGAATCTGAGAACAGATATTTCGGATCCCTTTGAAGACTATAGGGCCAAAGGAAATATCCTGCGATAACAAAGAGAAAGAAGCTTTCTGAGAAACTTCTTTGTGTTCTGTGAAATCATCTCACAGAGTTACAGCTTTGCCCTCAAGAAGCCTTTCGCTAAGACAGTTCTTGTGTAATTGGCAAAGAGATATTTGGAAGCCCTTTGAGGGCTATGGTGAAAAAGGAAATATCCTCAGATGAAATCTGGAAAGAAGCTTTCTGAGAAACTGCTTAGTGTTCTGTTAATTCATCTCACAGAGTTACATGTGTATTTCGTGGATCTCTTTGCTAGCCTTATTTCTGTGGAATCTGAGATCAGATATTTCAGATCCCTTTGAAGACTATAGGGCCAAAGGAAATATCCTCCGATAACAAAGAGAAAGAAGCTTTCTGAGAAACTTCTTTGTGTTCTGTGAAACAATCTCACAGAGTTACAGCTTTCCCCTCAAGAAGACTTTCGCTAAGACAGTTCTTGTGGAAATGGCAAAGTGATATTTGGAAGCCCATAGAGGGCTATTTTTGAAAAAGGAAATATCCTCAGATGAAATCTGGAAAGAAGCTTTCTGAGAAACTGCTTAGTGTTCTGTGAATTCATCTCACAGAGTTACATCTGTATTTCGTGGATCTCTTTGCTAGCCTTATTTCTGTGGAATCTGAGAACAGATATTTCGGATCCCTTTGAAGACTATAGGGCCAAAGGAAATATCCTCCGATAACAAAGAGAAAGAAGCTTTCTGAGAAACTTCTTTGTGTTCTGTGAAATCATCTCACAGAGTTACAGCTTTCCCCTCAAGAAGCCTTTCGCTAAGACAGTTCTTGTGGAATTGGCAAAGTGATATTTGGAAGTCCATAGAGGGCTATGGTGAAAAAGGAAATATCCTCAGATGAAATCTGGAAAGAAGCTTTCTGAGAAACTGCTTAGTGTTCTGTTAATTCATCTCACAGAGTTACATCTGTATTTCGTGGATCTTTTTGCTAGCCTTATTTCTGTGGAATCTGAGAACAGATATTTCGGATCCCTTTGAAGACTATAGGGCCAAAGGAAATATCCTGCGATAACAAAGAGAAAGAAGCTTTCTGAGAAACTTCTTTGTGTTCTGTGAAATCATCTCACAGAGTTACAGCTTTCCCCTCAAGAAGCCTTTCGCTAAGACAGTTCTTGTGCAATTGGCAAAGTGATATTTGGAAGCACATAGAGGGCTATGGTGAAAAAGGAAATATCCTCAGATGAAATCTGGAAAGAGGCTTTCCGAGAAACTTCTTAGTGTTCTGTGAATTCGTCTCACAGAGTTACATCTGTATTTCATGGATCTCTTTGCTAGCCTTATTTCTGTGGAATCTGAGAACAGATATTTCGGATCCCTTTGAAGACTATAGGGCCAAAGGAAATATCCTCCGATAACAAAGAGAAAGAAGCTTTCTGAGAAACTTCTTTGTGTTCTGTGAAATCATCTCACAGAGTTACAGCTTTCCCCTTAAGAAGCCTTTCGCTAAGACAGTTCTTGTATAATTGGCAAAGAGATATTTGGAAGCCCATAGAGGGCTATGGTGAAAAAGGAAATATCCCCAGATGAAATCTGGAAAGAAGCTTTCTGAGAAACTGCTTAGTGTTCTGTTAATTCATCTCACAGAGTTACATCTATATTTCGTGGATCTCTTTGCTAGCCTTATTTCTGTGGAATCTGAGAACAGATATTTCGGATCCCTTTGAAGACTATAGGGCCAAAGGAAATATCCTCCGATAACAAAGAGAAAGAAGCTTTCTGAGAAACTTCTTTGTGTTCTGTGAAATCATCTCACAGAGTTACAGCTTTCCCCTCAAGAAGTCTTTCGCTAAGACAGTTCTTGTGGTATTGGCAAGGTGATATTTGGAAGCCCATAGAGGGCTATGGTGAAAAAGGACATATCCTCAGATGAAATCTGGAAAGAAGCTTTCTGAGAAACTGCTTAGTGTTCTGTGAATTCATCTCACGGAGTTAAATCTGCATTTCGTGGATCTCTTTGCTAGCCTTATTTCTGTGGAATCTGAGAACAGATATTTCGGATCCCTTTGAAGACTATAGGTCCAAAGGAAATATCCTCCGATAACAAAGAGAAAGAAGCTTTCTGAGAAACTTCTTTGTGTTCTGTGAAATCATCTCACAGGGTTACAGCTTTCCCCTCAAGAAGCCTTTCGCTAAGACAGTTCTTGTGGAATTGGCAAAGTGATATTTGGAAGCCCCTAGAGGGCTATGGTGAAAAAGGAAATATCCTCAGAAGAAATCAGGAAAGAAGCTTTCTGAGAAACTGCTCTGTGATGTGTGACTTCCACTCACAGAGTTACATCTGTATTTCGTGGATCTCTTTGCTAGCCTTATTTCTGTGGAATCTGAGAACAGATATTTCGGATCCCTTTGAAGACTATAGGGCCAAAGGAAATATCCTCCGATAACAAAGAGAAAGAAGCTTTCTGATAGACTTCTTTGTGGTCTGTGAAATCATCTCACAGAGTTACAGCTTTCCCCTCAAGAAGACTTTCGCTAAGACAGTTCTTGTGGAATTGGCAAAGTGATATTTGGAAGCCCATGGAGGGCTATGTTGAAAAAGGAAATATCCTCAGATGAAATCAGGAAAGAAGCTCTCTGAGAAACTGCTTAGAGTTCTGTTAATTCATCTCACAGAGTTACATCTGTATTTCGTGGATCTCTTTGCTAGCCTTATTTCTATGGAATCTGAGAACAGATATTTCGGATCCCTTTGAAGACTATAGGGCCAAAGGAAATATCCTCCGATAACAAAGGGAAAGAAGCTTTCTGAGAAACTTCTTTGTGTTCTGTGAAATCATATCACAGTGTTACAGCTTTCCCCTCAACAAGCCTTTCGCTAAGACAGTTCTTGTGGAATTGACAAAGTGATATTTTGAAGCCCATAGAGGGCTATGGTGAAAAAGGAAATATCCTCAGATGAAATCTGGAAAGAAGCTTTCTGAGAAACTGCTTAGTGTTGTGTGAATTCATCTCGCGGAGTTACATCTGTATTTCGTGGATCTCTTTGCTAGCCTTATTTCTGTGGAATCTGAGAACAGATATTTCGGATCCCTCTGAAGACTATAGGGCCAAAGGAAATATCCTCCGATAACAAAGAGAAAGAAGCTTTCTGAGAAACTTCTTTGTGTTCTGTGAAATCATCTCACAGAGTTACAGCTTTCCCCTCAAGAAGCCTTTCGCTAAGACAGTTCTTGTGGAATTGGCAAAGTGATATTTGGAAGCCCATAGAGGGCTATGGTGAAAAAGGAAATATCCTCAGATGAAATCTGGAAAGAAGCTTTCTGAGAGACTGCTTAGTGTTCTGTGAATTCATCTCACAGAGTTACATCTGTATTTCCTGGATCTCTTTGCTAGCCTTATTTCTGTGGAATCTCAGAACAGATATTTCGGATCCCTTTGAAGACTATAGGGCCAAAGGAAATATCCTCCGATAAAAAAGAGAAAGAAGCTTTCTGAGAAACTTCTTTGTGTTCTGTGAAATCATCTCACAGTGTTACAGCTTTCCCCTCAAGAAGCCTTTCGCTAAGACAGTTCTTGTGGAATTGGCAAAGTGATATTTGGAAGCCCTTAGAGGGCTATGGTGAAAAAGGAAATATCCTCAGATGAAATCTGGAAAGAAGCTTTCTGAGAAACTGCTTAGTGTTCTCTTAATTCATCTCACAGAGTTACAAGTGTATTTCGTGGATCTCTTTGCTAGCCTTATTTCTGTGGAATCTGAGAACAGATATTTCGGATCCCTTTGAAGGCTATAGGGCCAAAGGAAATATCCTCCGATAACAAAGAGAAAGAAGCTTTCTGAGAAACTTCTTTGTGTTCTGTGAAATCATCTCACAGAGTTACAGCTTTCCCCTCAAGAAGCCTTTCGCTAAGACAGTTCTTGTGGAATTGGCAAAGTGATATTTGGAAGCCCATAGAGGGCTATGGTGAAAAAGGAAATATCCTCAGAAGAAATCTGGAAAGAAGCTTTCTGAGAAACTGCTCTGTGATGTGTGACTTCCACTCACAGAGTTACATCTGTATTTCGTGGATCTCTTTGCTAGCCTTGTTTCTGTGGAATCTGAGAACAGATATTTCGGATCCCTTTGAAGACTATAGGGCCAAAGGAAATATCCTGCGATAACAAAGAGAAAGAAGCTTTCTGAGAGACTTCTTTGTGGTCTGTGAAATCATCTCACAGAGTTACAGCTTTCCCCTCAAGAAGCCTTTCGCTAAGACAGTTCTTGTGGAATTGGCAAAGTGAAATTTGGAAGCCCATAGAGGGCTATGGTGAAAAAGGAAATATCCTCAGATGAAATCTGGAAAGAAGCTCTCTGAGAAACTGCTTAGTGTTCTGTGAATTCATCTCACAGAGTTACATCTGTATTTCGTGGATCTCTTTGCTAGCCTTATTTCTGTGGAATCTGAGAACAGATATTTCGGATCCCTTTGAAGACTATAGGGCCAAAGGAAATATCCTCCGATAACAAAGAGAAAGAAGCTTTCTGAGAAACTTCTTTGTGTTCTGTGAAATCATCTCACAGAGTTACAGCTTTCCCCTCAAGAAGCCGTTCGCTAAGACAGTTCTTGTGTAATTGGCAAAGGGATATTTGGAAGCCCATAGAGGGCTATGGTGAAAAAGGAAATATCCTCAGATGAAATCTGGAAAGAAGCTTTCTGAGAAACTGCTTAGTGTTCTGTGAATTCATGTCACAGAGTTACATCTGTATTTCGTGGATCTCTTTGCTAGCCTTATTTCTGTGGAATCTGAGAACAGATATTTCGGATCCCTTTGAAGACTATAGGGCCAAAGGAAATATCCTCCGATAACAAAGAGAAAGAAGCTTTCTGAGAAACTTCTTTGTGTTCTGTGAAATCATCTCACAGAGTTACAGCTTTCCCTTCAAGAAGCCTTTCGCTAAGACAGTTCTTGTGGAATTGGCAAAGCGATATATGGAAGCCCCTAGAGGTCTATGGTGAAAAAGGAAATATCCTCAGATGAAATCTGGAAAGAAGGTTTCTGAGAAACTGCTTAGTGTTCTGTTAATTCATCTCACAGAGTTACATGTGTATTTCGTGGATTTCTTTGCTAGCCTTATTTCTGTGGAATCTGAGAACAGATAGTTCGGATCCCTTTGAAGACTATAGGGCGAAAGGAAATATCCTCCGATAACAAAGAGAAAGAAGCTTTCTGAGAAACTTCTTTGTGTTCTGTGAAATCATCTCACAGAGTTACAGCTTTCCCCTCAAGAAGCCTTTCGCTAAGACAGTTCTTGTGGAATTGGCAAAGAGATATTTGGAAGCCCTTAGAGGGCTATGGTGAAAAAGGAAATATCCTCAGATGAAATCTGGAAAGAAGCTTTCTGAGAAACTGCTTAGTGTTCTGTTAATTCATCTCACCGAGTTACATCTGTATTTCGTGGATCTCTTTGCTAGCCTTATTTCTGTGGAATCTGAGAACAGATATTTCGGATCCCTTTGAAGACTATAGGGCCAAAGGAAATATCCTCCGATAACAAAGAGAAAGAAGCTTTCTGAGAAACTTCTTTGTGTTCTGTGAAATCATCTCACAGAGTTACAGCTTTCCCCTCAAGAAGCCTTTAGCTAAGACACTTCTTGTGGAATTGGCAAAGTGATATTTGGAAGCCCTTAGAGGGCTATGGTGAAAAAGGAAATATCCTCAGATGAAATCTGGAAAGAAGCTTTCTGAGAAACTGCTTAGTGTTCTGTAAAATCATCTCACAGAGTTACATCTGTATTTCGTGGATCTCTTTGCTAGCCTTATTTCTGTGGAATCTGAGAACAGATATTTCGGATCCCTTTGAAGACTATAGGGCCAAAGGAAATATCCTGCGATAACAAAGAGAAAGAAGCTTTCTGAGAAACTTCTTTGTGTTCTGTGAAATCATCTCACAGAGTTACAGCTTTGCCCTCAAGAAGCCTTTCGCTAAGACAGTTCTTGTGTAATTGGCAAAGAGATATTTGGAAGCCCATAGAGGGCTATGGTGAAAAAGGAAATATCCTCAGATGAAATCTGGAAAGAAGCTTTCTGAGAAACTGCTTAGTGTTCTGTTAATTCATCTCACAGAGTTACATCTGTATTTCGTGGATCTCTTTTCTGGCCTTATTTCTGTGGAATCTGAGAACAGATATTTCAGATCTCTTTGAAGACTATAGGGCCAAAGGAAATATCCTCCGATAACAAAGAGAAAGAAGCTTTCTGAGAAACTTCTTTGTGTTCTGTGAAATCATCTCACAGAGTTACAGCTTTCCCCTCAAGAAGCCTTTCGCTAAGACAGTTCTTGTGGAATTGGCAAAGTGATATATGGAAGCCCATAGAGGGCTATGGTGAAAAAGGAAATATCCTCAGATGAAATCTGGAAAGAAGCTTTCTGAGAAACTGCTTAGTGTTCTGTGAATTCATCTCACAGAGTTACATCTGTATTTCGTGGATCTCTTTGCTAGCCTTATTTCTGTGCAATCTGAGAACAGATATTTCGGATCCCTTTGAAGACTATAGGGCCAAAGGAAATATCCTCCGATAACAAAGAGAAAGAAGCTTTCTGAGAAACTTCTTTGTGTTCTGTGAAATCATCTCACAGAGTTACAGCTTTCCCCTCAAGAAGCCTTTCGCTAAGACAGTTCTTGTGGAATTGGCAAAGTGATATTTGGAAGCCCATAGAGGGCTATGGTGAAAAAGGAAATATCCTGAGATGAAATCTGGAAAGAAGCTTTCTGAGAAACTGCTTAGTGTTCTGTTAATTCATCTCACAGAGTTACATCTGTATTTCGTGTATCTTTTTGCTAGCCTTATTTCTGTGGAATCTGAGAACAGATATTTCGGATCCCTTTGAAGACTATAGGGCCAAAGGAAATATCCTGCGATAACAAAGAGAAAGAAGCTTTCAGAGAAACTTCTTTGTGTCTGTGAAATCATCTCACAGAGTTACAGCTTTCCCCTCAAGAAGCCTTTCGCTAAGACAGTTCTTGTGGAATTGGCAAAGTGATATTTGGAAGCCCCTAGAGGGCTATGGTGAAAAAGGAAATATCCTCAGATGAAATCTGGAAAGAAGCTTTCTGAGAAACTGCTTAGTGTTCTGTGAATTCATCTCACAGAGTTACATCTGTATTTCGTGGATCTCTGTGCTAGCCTTATTTCTGTGGAATCTGAGAACAGATATTTCGGATCCCTTTGAAGACTATAGGGCCAAAGGAAATATCCTCCGATAACAAAGAGAAAGAAGCTTTCTGAGAAACTTCTTTGTGTTCTGTGAAATCATCTCACAGAGTTTCAGCTTTCCCCTCAAGAAGCCTTTCGCTAAGACAGTTCTTGTGTAATTGGCAAAGAGATATTTGGAAGCCCATAGAGGGCTATGGTGAAAAAGGAAATATCCTCAGATGAAATCTGGAAAGAAGCTTTCTGAGAAACTGCTTAGTGTTCTGTTAATTCATCTCACAGAGTTACATCTGTATTTCGTGGATCTCTTTGCTAGCCTTATTTCTGTGGAATCTGAGAACAGATATTTCGGATCCCTTTGAAGACTATAGGGCCAAAGGAAATATCCTCCGATAACAAAGAGAAAGAAGCTTTGTGAGAAACTTCTTTGTGTTCTGTGAAATCATCTCACAGAGTTACAGCTTTCCCCTCAAGAAGCCTTTCGCTAAGACAGTTCTTGTGTAATTGGCAAAGAGATATTTGGAAGCCCATAGAGGGCTATGGTGAAAAAGGAAATATCCTCAGATGAAATCCGGAAAGAAGCTTTCTGAGAAACTGCTTAGTGTTCTGTTAATTCATCTCACAGAGTTACATCTGTATTTCGTGGATCTCTTTGCTAGCCTTATTTCTGTGGAATCTGAGAACAGATATTTCGATTCCCTTTGAAGACTATAGGGCCAAAGGAAATATCCTCCGATAACAAAGAGAAAGAAGCTTTCTGAGAAACTTCTTTGTGTTCTGTGAAATCATCTCACAGAGTTACAGCTTTCCCCTCAAGAAGCCTTTCGCTAAGACAGTTCTTGTGGAATTGGCAAAGTGATATTTGGAAGCCCATAGAGGGCTATGGTGAAAAAGGAAATATCCTCAGATGAAATCTGGAAAGAAGCTTTCTGAGAGACTGCTTAGTGTTCTGTGAATTCATCTCACAGAGTTACATCTGTATTTCGTGGATCTCTTTGCTAGCCTTATTTCTGTGGAATCTGAGAACAGATATTTCGGATCCCTTTGAAGACTATAGGGCCAAAGGAAATATCCTCCGATAACAAAGAGAAAGAAGCTTTCTGAGAAACTTCTTTGTGTTCTGTGAAATCATCTCACAGAGTTACAGCTTTCCCCTCAAGAAGCCTTTCCCTAAGACAGTTCTTGTGGAATTGGCAAAGTGATATTTGGAAGCCCTTAGAGGGCTATGGTGAAAAAGGAAATATCCTCAGATGAAGTCTGGAAAGAAGCTTTCTGAGATACTGCTTAATGTTCTCTTAATTCATCTCACAGAGTTACAAGTGTATTTCGTGGATCTCTTTGCTAGCCTTATTTCTGTGGAATCTGAGAACAGATATTTCGGATCCCTTTGAAGGCTATAGGGCCAAAGGAAATATCCTGCGATAACAAAGAGAAAGAAGCTTTCTGAGAAACTTCTTTGTGTTCTCTGAAATCATCTCAAAGAGTTACAGCTTTCCCCTCAAGAATCCTTTCGCTAAGACAGTTCTTGTGGAATTGGCAAAGTGATATTTGGAAGTCCCTAGAAGGCTATGGTGAAAAAGGAAATATCCTCAGATGAAATCTGGAAAGAAGCTTTCTGAGAGACTGCTTAGTGTTCTGTGAATTCACCTCACAGAGTTACATCTGTATTTCCTGGATATCTTTGCTAGCCTTATTTCTGTGGAATCTCAGAACAGATATTTCGGATCCCTTTGAAGACTATAGGGCCAAAGGAAATATCCTCCGATAACAAAGAGAAAGAAGCTTTGTGAGAAACTTCTTTGTGTTCTGTGAAATCATCTCACAGAGTTACAGCTTTCCCCTCAAGAAGCCTTTCGCTAAGACAGTTCTTGTGGAATTGGCAAAGTGATATTTGGAAGCCCTTAGAGGGCTATGGTGAAAAAGGAAATATCCTCAGATGAAATCTGGAAAGAAGCTTTCTGAGAAACTGCTTAGTTTTCTCTTAATTCATCTCACAGAGTTACAAGTGTATTTCGTGGATCTCTTTGCTAGCCTTATTTCTGTGGAATCTGAGAACAGATATTTCGGATTCCTTTGAAGGCTATAGGGCCAAAGGAAATATCCTCCGATAACAAAGAGAAAGAAGCTTTCTGAGAAACTTCTTTGTGTTCTGTGAAATCATCTCACAGAGTTACAGCTTTCCCCTCAAGAAGCCTTTCGCTAAGACAGTTCTTGTGGAATTGGCAAAGTGATATTTGGAAGCCCATAGAGGGCTTGGTGAAAAAGGAAATATCCTCAGAAGAAATCTGGAAAGAAGCTTTCTGAGAAACTGCTCTGTGATGTGTGACTTCCACTTACAGAG